>NC_141047.1:46217736-46397736 GCF_041138505.1 Cibotium barometz
AGCATTTTGCACACCAAATCCTGCACTTCCTTCAATTACCTTAGCCAAAGCTGTTTATCAATTGTTCTTTGACTTTCTTGGCTTCTCCGGCTCTTGTGCTTTTCAACCTCATCTGAATAGTCCTCCAAATCTTTGTTTGAAGTTAAATCCTTTTGCATGGTCTAGGTCTGTGAGGAGTCTATATGTCTTACTACTTCGTCTTCCCTTTGCATTTCTTTCTTCTTACATGAATCAACGGTGAGGGTATTTAGCTGATTCCACAAGAGCATCAAAATCAATATTAGCTAAACCTGTTAAATCAAGAGCTTATCAGAGCATCTAACGTAAGCCTTTTACGAACCATTGCCTTGAATAGGTAGGTACATGTGCCTTATTACATCTCTGCGGTTCTGCTATCCAAATTCCGCCTATAAGGTATAAAGTATAAAGCATCTACCAACAAGCTTAGATGAGAAGAAGTAGAATGCAAATGATCGATGGACTTTTACAATAATAGGATAGATTCCAAGGTGAGTTATGATTAGAATGGCTAACTGAATTTCAATGGTTTTTAATCAGTAATTAATAGGTATTAATCATGATTAGTTAAATATTACATATTAAACTAGAGAAAGTGATCATAAGCAGAGTTCGTGCCATCATCTCCTGAACACCCTCTATTTTCGATAGAATTGCTTATTTTAGAGCTTTTACCATCGCTAAGAAGCTCGTGAAGGTAATTCAATACCTCGTTCCCAATATACGTAATCATATCAGGTGTTACTGCCCTCTATGATAGGAGCGTAAAGTGTGTCGTTGTGGACTAGAAGAAAGTCTATTACAACAGAGCTACTGTTGCCAACTCGGAGTTGTGTACCTATGGTGAATCAGCGCTCAATGTCGTTGGAAGCTCGGATTATGTGCATATGATTAAAAAAACCCCAAGCCTATGATATATTATCATGTGATTAGTGGATGGTTATGGTTAATGAGGATTAACCATAGCAAAGGGAAAATTTTGATGTGATAAGAACCATAATAAGGGGTTTTTTGTGAGTTTATTGATGAGGATTTGGAGAGAAAATGCATATTTTCATGGAAAAGCATGAGATAAGAGGAAAACTTGAAAGAGTTTTGGTGCATCAAAGAAACATATGTTGTAAAAATGAGATGGGATGTTCATATAGCAGACAAGAACACATCAAAGGATGCATGGGACATGTTAAAGAAATTGTTTGGAGCTAAGGGGAAAATTTTTAAAATTTCTTTGAAGACAAAATTCTTTGGTTTGGATATGTCACATGATCGATATTTCTCTACTCACCTAGAAAAGCTTGATGCAACAACTTGCATCAATTAAAGCACCCATTGATGAGGAGGATTCAATTGTTGTTCTACTCAAGAGTGTACCTAAAATATGCCAAAAATGGGACTTTGGTATCCACTCTCAAAAATCTACCTACCCCAACCATTAAAGGTGTTGCTTCTACCCTCTTAGAAGAGGAAAGGAGGCTAAAGAAAAAGACAACACATGTGTTTGATCAAGCCTACTTCAACAAGGGTTCCTACAAGGGGCCATCGTCAAAAGTAAAGGGTAAAATGAAGTGAAACTACTATGGAATGACCAATCACTAGAGAAGGATTGCTACTATGGAATGACCAATCACTAGAGAAGGATTGCTACTTCAAAAAGAAAGTATAAAGTCAAGCTAACTTTGCAAATATGAAGAAGAGAAAGGTGAGAAGGCCTCAAGCTTAGCAGAAGAAGCTGACATTGTCCATGAAGAATGGGCTTTCTAACGCATCAAGAGCCATCCCTAATCCCTACCTTGTGTAAAACATCACCCAAAGTTAAGCGGTGAAAATCTATGTAATAGAATAGGTTAAATCCATTACTAGAGGGATGGATAACACTTGAGGGGGAGTTTTCTTGGAAATATCAAGGAGTATCCATCCATTGGGGAGCCATTTAACCCTCATGATGTAAAGCCAAAACATTAAGCAATGTAAGAAGTTAAAACCCCTAGAATCTATCGAGAACAAGGTGCCTAGCTCAAGTGGGGTCACCATAAAGTGAGACCAAAGGAGATGTGCCTAGAATCATGGGATAAATATTAGGGATGATTAATCCACCCTTAGGTGGTAATTCCTTGAGCTAAACACATGTACTCATGCCTATTCAAAGGCCACTAATCAATGGAGATGTAAGTGTGTGTGCCATTACCGTTATTTTTCCCTCATTATGTTAATCTTTTGAATCATTAAAAATCACTTCTCATTAGATTAGCTCACAATTTTTACTGTGCTTATCATGCATCCACATCATGTCTAAGCACCACTTCTATCCACCCTAAGCTATCCAAGCATCATAATCAATAGAAACTTCAAATATTAAGTCGAAAGAAGAAGCTCCAAGGGCTCAACATACACCCAAGAAGAAGATCCAATGTCTCAACATGCACTAAGCATACACCAAACAAAGTCTCATAGAGATCTACTAGCATAACTCCAACAGTCATCTGAGACTATCTCAACCCTCAAATAGGCACCGTAACCTGAGAACAATGTGTCGTGAGTTTGTTGTCCTCCACAACACTCACAAATACGGTCACATAGCTTGCACGAGCCTACATCCTACTTGGCAAAGTTTTGACTCTACATATAAACCATCTCTTAACAGTCTAGCCACATTTGGCTAGATCCAATTTCTAAACAGGGAACTACTGGGTGCTCGAGTACATCCATCACCCCACGAGGATGGAGCATTAAGTAAATGATTTTCTAATAGATGCATTGTCATTTTCTTGTTAGCCCTTAGTTTTTCCTCAAATTTCACTCAACATCTGTCACCCACAGTAATGAGACACGACAGCAGATCATCAAAAGAAAATTCTTTTTTGATAGATACATTGTCATTGCCTTGTTAGCCCCCCTTAGTCTTCCCTCAAATTTTACTTGACATTTTTCCATTAGGGCTTTAGCCGTTTCCAACTTTTTAATTTCCTCTTTAGTACATTTTGGTATTTGCTCGTTCCTTGAGTGTAGGTGCATCGTTGGCCTCAATTGTTGATGATGTCCTCCATTGGTCCTTTTTGTTAGGATTTGCTATCATTTCCTGCAGTAACATAGTTGGCCCACCTTCTTTGGCCACTTTCTTGGCCCGCCTTCTTTGGCCTAGTTTAGAGGCTAAGCTCAATAATTGATCATCTTTGCTCTATGATTGGGCCTAAACACAAGTTAAAAAATTAAATGTGATCACTATACGTCTAGGTTAATCATGCAAAGAACTATGGCAAGATTGTAGAAGTGAATGCCTAGACAACCTTTTGAGATCAATAAATCCACTCCACATTTGGAACATGTTTAAGATCGTTTACACATGAGCTGCGGATGAGCTAGCATACCTACTTTAAGTTAGCATTCTATCCCTTTGGAAACATCGTAATGATGGGGCTCTCCTAACAATGGAGTTCATGTCTCATCCTTTCTAGGGATGAGACATGGAACATGTTTAAGATCGTTTACACATGAGCTGCGGATGAGCTAGCATACCTACTTTAAGTTAGCATTCTATCCCTTTGGAAACATCGTAATGATGGGGCTCTCCTAACAATGGAGTTCATGTCTCATCCTTTCTAGGGAGTAGTGTTTTGTGGTTTAAAACACTGGTACTAGTGTGGCTCCTTGCATACAAACATAGAAGTTATGTATGATATCTTATAACTCCTTTCAAGGGAGTAGTGTTTTGTGGTTTAAAACAATAGTACTAGTGTGGCTCCTTGCATAAAGACACAAAAGTTAGGCATGATATCTTATAACTCCACATAGGAGTTACTGACTCATAAGCATATTTGCAAGGATACTCAAGGATAACTCTGACTCATGAGGATACTCACTTTCTTCTAACAGTTCTTTGATCAAAACTTGATTGACTGATGCTAGCTTAGGTAGAGGTGGTTGTGGTGGTAAGATCGATGGTGGTATAGTACGATGGGTACCCTATACATACCCCTTGGATAGTTTTTCACATTTTGTTGTATAGGGCCAATAGCCATGCTAGTATTTATGAATAGGTGCCTTTGTGTAGCCAATTGAGCTATTGGCTGTTGTGGTCGAGGGAACCTACACATGGTGGTAAAGTTAAAGGTTGCCTTGGTGCAAGCAATTAAGCTATTAGTTGTGGTCAAGGGAGCCTACACATGGTGGTATCATGATTCCCTAAATGCATGTAGCAATGATCACAATAAAGTATTTGTCTAGTTCACATATTTAGGGGTGCTTTTATGATTTCATCTACATATTGAAACACTAGATTAGCTCTCTTCATGGGGTAGAGATGCATGTTACTTGGTGACTTGCTTACCTCTTTTAGTTTTAGATTTTCTAATATGGACATGCTTAGTTCTCATTGATGGTCATGTTGCTTACTTTTTGTACTCCAAGATTCATGATAACTCGAGATCAGAGATGGAAGGTAGCCATTGACGGAGACTTTGTATCATCTAGATGGGGTAACTTCAACATGTTATCTTTGGGTGCTGCTTAACATGTTATCTTTGGGTGCTGCTTAACATAAGGTATGTATTGGCTCATTCAGTTGGGCAAGGATAGGCGGGGAAGTTCCTAAGGTTAATATGGGTGAAAAGACTTGAAGATAGGGACATAGCTTTAGGCAAAAGGTGCTAGTATAGGTGGGCAATTCCTAAGGTTAATATGGGGTGAAATACTTGAAGATAAGGATATAGCTTTAGGAAAATGCTAGTAGGATTGCTTTTGTCATATTTATTGTTGAGCTTATATTATTTGGGCAAGATAGCATACTACTTATCTCTGCAATGGGTTACATGCAAAAGATGTAGGTAGAGCTATCAGCATGGGGAATGCCAACACATGGTGTTGGTACTAGGTTGAATATATAATCGTGTTGGTGGCTATGTGCAATTGTACCACCACAAAAGGCATGAAATATATAATTGTGTTGGTGGCTATGTGCAATTGTACCACCACAAAAGGCATGAAATCATAAGTTCTCTTCATGGGTTCTCTTTGTGCTTTCTATATCTATTCTAAGTCATGTGGTTTGGACCCATAAGGGTTTGATTCTCTGCTGGACAAGTTGGTAGTGGAGTCATTAAGTTCACTTCAAGGTTTTGGGTTGCTTCATCTTTCTATACCTATACCTAGTCCAATGGTTTGGACCCAAAGGGGTAATGCTTTGCTGGACACCGAGTTAGTAGTGATTTACAAAGGGAATGATATCTTGTTTTTTTCTTAATACACTTGCTTGGCTTGCTTGTAATTTTGATGGTTGGACTGATGAGAGACTTTGTGATGGGGCTCAAAGGATTTCACATTGCTACAATAATAATTCAACTAGGTAACATTTATGTTATGGGTGTTTGGTAAAGGTAGAGACTCTTTTCATCAAGATGGGTCAGGTGGTTTAGCCTAATATACCCTTGCTTTGCCCTTAGTTAGTGGGAAATGTGTAGGTTTTCTCCTTTATTAAGGTTTAGTGGAGGCCTTACCATGTGTGCATTAGGGTGCATGGAATTTTGATAGTTTCAAGCAAAAGGGATATGTGATATATCATTGGACATGCTTATTCCTCTAAAATAGTGGAAAGAGATTCTTGGGCTAAGAGGGGATCATAGGATCAAAATCTCAGTAGGATTGGTTAGTTTACATTATGGGGGATCTCTATGGAGGGGAGAGGTTAGCATTGGTTAGTTTATATCATGGAGGGATGGTGAATTAGATCACTGCATATATAATGGGTTGGCATACTAAATATCAAGACTTTATCAAGATGGTGTTCAATGAGAGGGATACATTTTTTACTATCAGTGTAAAAGGTGACCAAGGTAGTAGCCGAATTCCCTCTAGTCATGGGGTTTCTTTTAGTTGGGATTCAAATGGGTGGACATGTTGGCCCCTTATGTTGTTGGTTCAGATATGCTAGCATTTTAAAATGGTGGAGGGATTGGTAGAGGCTCTCTCTTTGTAGGAGGACCAAGTGACATGTCAGAAGTGCTCTTCTATACAGGGGTTTTTTGGTCTTCCTCTTGGGCTTGGCCTAGTTGTTGTTAGGCTTGTTTCAATCTTGGGACTGTTGGATTAAGTAGGTTAGCTTGATCTCTTCCTTGATAAGGTTACACAAGTGACTAGTTAGTTCTATTATGCTATTGTACTGGTCGGGGTTATTGAAGTGCCCCTTATGGTGTAATCAGCCTAGTCCTTTGGTCATGGACTCTCATTTTTGTAGAGAAAGGTTTTGGTATGCATGAAAGGCAAGACAAAGTTCAATTTCTAGATTAGTTGTATTATTTTGGTTTAATCTCAATGTATATGTAGATGTAGATGGGTATGTGGGGTTATTGAAGTGCCCCTTATGGTGTAATCAACCTAGTCCTTTGGTCATGGACTCTCATTTTTGTAGAGAAAGGTTTTGGTATGCTAAGATTTATGAAAGGCAAGACAAAGTTCAATTTCTAGATTAGTTGTATTATTTTGGTTTAATCTCCATGTATATGTAGATGTAGATGGGTATGTGGGGTTTCTAAATATCTAGATGGTGTTCATTCGAGAGAGATCTTAATTCAAAAATTTCTTTCTTTAAAAAATGTGGTTCAAGAAGCCAAGAGGTACCAAGAATGCACATCAGAATTACAAAAACAAATATAGGAATATTACAAAGCAAAATCAAGAATTTCAACAAGCAATAATATAAAAAATCATGAAGAAATCAAAGCAATGACCTAATATCTTAATGAACACTTAGAAGAATAGCGAAGACAAAAATTAAAGGAGTTGATATAGAGCTAAGAGAAACAAGAAGAAACATATGAGAACATTGATTGACAAGAAAGTATCTTTGTACATGAAGAAGGCATCGATGTATTACGTGATACACTTTAAGAAATAATACAAATTGTGTTCTAAGAGCTATACCAAATAGAACAACAAGTAGGAGGGAAATACTAAATGAGAACATCATAGTGAGAAGAAAGCCAGGGTGATCTAATGACTGTAGCTACAGCCAAGGCACTTGCACTCCAAAAATCTCTTTACAAAGTATAATATCATAAATATCACATAAATAATTATTTATCAATGAGTACCTTTATTAGACGTTAAAAATGTTATTATAATAAGAGGGGCTACCATTCTTCGAGCAAAAGTGAAGTTTTTATTATAATAAGAGGGGCTACCATTCTTCAAGCAAAAGTGAAGTTGTTAGATCTCCAAAATGGCATTTCTTTCTTCATAACACTATTTCAAACTCAACCCTTTCTCTAAGAAATAGTGCTTGGAAACATCGTTAAGCTCTAAAATATCACTTTTTTCATTGAAAAATATTCTAAACAAACTTTTTTCATAAAAATTACTACTGTAGAAATCGTTAAGCTCTAAAATATCACCTTTTTGTTGGAAAATATTCTAAACAAACACTTTTCATAAAAATACTATTGTAAAAAGGACAATTTCTCAAAGAAATAATTCCTTACTTTAGTGTAAAGGAATACAAAAAATACAATATTATTATTTACAAGCTTGGGTTTGGCGTGAGAAATACATCTCTTGCTTGCACTGTTTTTTAAATTGTAGAGTTTTCAAAAAATATTTTTGATTATATAGTTGGATAGAGTAAGAAAAATTGATCAACTTTGGTCTTTTAGCTCATTGATCATTGAGAGTTATGAGTTTCATCGATGGTTGAGAGTTATGACCATCATTGATTGTTGAGAGTTATGACCATCGATCCTTTGAGAGTTATGACCATCGTTTTGACCATTGGGGACATTACCATTAGCTCCTAGAAGATTTTTTAAAATAAAAAATTTATGATTGGATAAAGATAAAAATTATATCATTTTTCTTTTCATAGCTTGTCAATTTGAGCTACAATTTGAGAGGTATGACCAATTGCTTAACTAGTATTATGTTGATTTTACATGATTTTAACCATCATCATGGTTTTGTAAGGACCCTTTCCCTAGTAAAAAGTTCATATCAATTTTAGGAGTTATGACCAGTATCATGTTGATTTTACTTGGACTTGGCCATCATCATCATGCCTCTCCAAGGACCCTTTCTCCTACTGACCTAGAAAATGCCTCCAAGGACCCTTTAACTTGGGAAAGGTTCCTTGGAGGCATAGGGATGGCCAAGACTATGAAAAATCAACATAAATCTACTCAAAAAAATGATCATAACTCTCAAATCATAGCTCGTATTAATAAGCTAATAAAAAACTTTGTCATAAACTCTCAAATCGTAGCGCAATTAACAAGCTGATAAAAAAAGTGATCATAATCTCAAACCATAGCTCAAATCAATAAGCAATAAAAAGCAAAAACAAACTTTTTGTGCTCTTCCCAAAAAAGTAATGAAAATATGGCTTTGTGAATTCCTCTAAAGAAACTTTCACTAGCAAAAAGGTTCTTGGATGTGATAGTGGTTTTGAAAATGGTCATAGCTCTCAAAGTATAGCTCAAATTAATAGATTTAAGAATCCCAACAAAGAAATAAAAATAAGTTTCTCTAAGGACCGTTTCACTAATGAAAGGGGTGCATGGAGACATAATAATTTTAAAAATGGTTATAACTCTCAAATAATATAGCTCAAATAGATGAGCTATAAAAAGTAAAAATGATCTAAATTATGTCCTCTATCTAGCCAAGCCATCAAAATATTTAAAAAAAATAAAATTCTAAAAATAATGAGAGAGAGAGAGAGAGAGAGAGAGAGAGAGAATATGGTGATGAGGATAGTTTCTTGAATTTACATGATTAGATGGGAAGATGATGATGATTTTCTTTCCAAAGAATAATCTTCGAAATTCCCCATTTCTTGGGAAACTCATGGACTTTATAGGGGCAACATGGTTTCACCAGTCGACATACCATAAGGTGCTTTTCCATCTTACCCATGGTATTGGAAGCCCATCTTTTGTAAGACAGTGCTGGACTTTATATAGCAACCTTACCTTAAGTTAATAGCGGAAGTGAGAAAGCTCATGTAGATATTTGCTTAAGGTAATCCAGTGGTTGGCCGATACTATTTTGAGTTATGGTTAGACTAGTGTAAAACTTATTTATTTATATTTAAGTCAATTTTGACATTGAGAAATTATACATTCATTTCCTTGTAATATATTGTGTGCATACTTGATGGCTTTCTTGCATGAATAGGATTGAATGTAGACTTCTCCCTCTCATGAGCTTCTTCTGTTATTTATGAGAGAGAACCATGATGAAAGCTATTCTCTTGCATCCATCTAGGCAAAGAGAGATCTTCCTTCTCCATCATAGCCATGAAATCATTCTGCAGTGAGACAAATGAGAGGACACAACTAATGGGCTAGTACACCCAAAAGGGAAGTTCAATTTATGCGTCTACTATGAAGTACCAAACGACACTTGTTTTCTTATCTTAAACATATTTGGTGTTGTTGAGGTCCAGCCTAAGGCTCAGCTCCATTTTTCGATCCATTCTAAGATATTGGGATCACACTCCAAAAAACACACGATTTTGAAGCCTTGGATGTTTCTATGTTGTTGTTTTCAAGCTTGTTTTTTATTCTTGCTCTTATTAGGTCATTCTAGTTATAGAATTTAAAAGAGGAAAAACTTATTTCTTTGGCCATTTATACGATTTTAAAGCCTAAAAGGGTTTGATTTTACTGTATTAAGCTAAGAAATAGCTTAACAATTTTGATTAGGTCTATAATACATAAGCTAAAAGATCTATTTTGTGTGGATTAGAGTGAGAATTTCATAATTTTTATCGTTCATGCATTGTGAAATTGGTAGCATAGTGCATCTAAAACCAACTAAAATCAATTGGAAAACACACAATCACTTGCATAAACACCATTATTAATTAGGATTAGAAACTTAATCATCCCCATACAAGTCAAAAAAACCATAGATAACTTTAAAAACCAAGCCAAACCATCTCTAAAGTTGGGAGATGTGAGCATGACAAAAGGATGTGAGCCCAAGTCTCAAGAGGGATGTAATATGAACCTACCAGACATGATGAGTCTATGGAGATGATGTAATGCGATTCTACCCAATTTTGAGATGTGAGCCACTGTCCAAGATGTATGTGAGAGTAGAGGTAGTTGAACCTAATATTGTAACAACTACCTTGAAGACTTGTAAGGATGTACCTACCCATGTCCTATAATGATTTTCCTATCCAATAACAAATTCCAAGAAAAAATTCTTGTCCTTTTCAATTATTAGAGCATTAAGTATAGCTCAATAGTTGCACATCAATGACCAACCTTGTCGTAAGCCTAAAGCCCCATGTGCCACTTGGAATCTATACCCAAGTGTGCATGTTTCATAAAAACCAAAATTTGAGAGCCCATCTAGCCATGAGGCGTGAGCCTAGGTAGCCATGATGTGAGCCCACTAGACATTAACAAGCTTGCATCCATAAATGTGAGCCCAAAAAGAGTGAGATGTGAGTGTACCTAATGTGACATGAGCTTATTTAAAAAAAGAGGTTTAAAAAAAAATCAAACTTTAAAAAATAAATAAATTATAACTAGCGTACTCATGTCTCATTCTATTTAGACTTGCTTAAGTAGCCACCAATCTCACAATTTAACACAATATTTTTAAACAACATCATTACCAAATCTGCTCATCTAGCTAGCCACCAACTACTCAGCGTAAGCACTCAAGATCGGTTCACCTAAGAGATAACCTTTGTTGATGCGAACTTGATCTAGGCTAATTGTTAGAAACGTTAATCCAGTCGACTATAGTGCAACCATATTGCACTACCTCCTAAACCCCAAGTAACCTTCAAGCCTCGTCATATGACCAACACTCAAGAGGGTTTTCTTGATGTTAAGAAGGCAAAGAGCTTTAGGAAGAAATGAGCCAAATATAAAGGCAAAGAGCTTTAGGAAGAAATGACCAACACTCAAGAGGATTTCCTTGATGTTAAGAAGGCAAAGAGCTTTAGGAAGAAATGAGCCAAATATAAAGGCATATGTGAGCGGAGGAACTATAGAACCCCTAGAAAAGGAGAGTCACCACAGTCCTCCAAGCCCCATATTTTCCTACAGGATCAGCGAATACTGCCATAAACTTTGTAAAAAAGGCATTGAATAGCCCCATTCTCAAGCTCTAATAAAGGCGCGAGAGTAGGGCTAGGACAAATTTTTCTCTAACCGATGAAAGTGATCAAACCATGTTAGATGCTACACTCTTTCAAACTTTTAGCATTAATGCTAAGTTGGGTTTGCCTTAAGTTAACCATTGCCAAATAGCCTAACAACCATTGTTTGCGGCAATCAAGACATGTCTCTTTTGTAGCACCATGAAGAGGATGGGCAATCCACAAACCGGTTAGCAAGCATACATAATGCAAGCAAAAGGAGAACCACCTCCAAAAGGAGCCCATTATGGAACCTTCTTTACCAACTGAAACAAATGCTAGTTCCTCGCTATTCAAATGAGGAAGAGAAATGCAAGGAAAGATAAAGACCCGTTAGGGACTACTTCCAACTTGGGAATGTGAAAAAGGTAAAGAACCAATTACATCACTACTACTTCCAACTCGGGAATGTGAAAAAGGTAAAGAACCAATTACATGACTACTACTTCCAACTCAAATATTCCACAAGGTAAAGAACCAGTTTACAAGGACTATTTTAACCAAGGTATTCCATAAGGAAATCACTAAATGTGTCCTCAACCGATAAGCATGCACCCTTTAAAATCAGGTAGGTGGAGGGACTAGTGCCATTCAAAAGTGCATTAGAAACTGCACCAGTCCAACCCCATGGGGCATGAAACTCTGAACCCAAAGATAGAGGGTCTTTCAAAACCACTCCCTTATGTTCCATGACCATGTGAATATGTAGAAGACATGCAAAGAATGGGGTTTGAAATAAAAGGAGGTTTACCATATTAATATAAGACCTAGAGGCCCAGATTTAGGTAAAACCAAGACAATCCACATCTTAAGGATGATAAGCAAATTTAGTGGAGCTAGAGATCCCATTCAATACACTAGAAAGTTAAATCAAGTTTACAAAGCCATGGGAAGAATTGATGATGATCCTACCAAGATTTGTGCATTCGAAATTTGTCTTAATGAAGGAAAAGCAACATAATATATGATGACCAGATCTGGGAACACGAGCAAAAAACGCATGCAGAAAAACAACACAAGAGAGAGAGAGAGATGTAGGCGTGTAACTCTGCTCTGATATACACAAGAAGATCCCGGTATGATACTAGTGTGGTATGGGGGCTGGGGGCCTATTTATATGCCCCCACATGTGCAGTCGGCTGCCTACAGCAGGCCGACTGGCCCTGAGAACTCCACGACCAGACACATCTCCAGTCGGCGAGATCAACAGCAGTCGACCACCTCCCAGATGCAGTCGTGGACCAGTTCAGCAGTCGGCTAGCACATGGGCTGCCTCTCAAGCCACAGAAAAATGGTAAAAATAGGAGAAAAATGCGGAGAGTGGGGAAAAATGATAAAACACCTCATAAGGGCGGGCACACCCACAACAAAGGCCCTGGTGTATAAAACTGGACAGGAGATGACTTCTAACACCCCCTCTCATCTCTTGGCTATGAAACCAACCACAAGGAGCTGGGGTGCCGCCCGAGCAAGTCCTGAGAGACAGCGACTTCGTGAAGAGGTCCACCGTACTGTCCTCCGTCGAACAGAACTCTAGCAAGATGTCATCAGCAACGATATGTTCACGAACAAAGTGCCTCTGGATGGACCATGGGTTCCTCCAGTGGAAGCCCAAACCTACAATGTAACCTCCTGCTGCTTCGTAAAACTGCTCCTGGGCCATAAGTAGATCTCCTCGTGTCTGGATCTCCTCCCCAAATTGAGTCACTCCAGCCGTGGAGTCGGACTCCATCCAACAATCCCCCTCTTGTGTACAAGAGTCCATGATCCTTCGCATGCTGCAGAAACCACATGAAACGCAATCCTGCCTCCCAAAGAGTCATCCGTAACCATGAGCTCAACCGCCTCATCAGGAAGCTCTCGTCCAATCTGGTGTCCATCAACCAGATCAATGAACCATTTTGCTTCTGAGTCAAAGAGGCATCACACCGCTCACAAGGATCAACACCTATTACGGTGCAAAAACAAGTCCTGGAAACCTCTAGGAGGGTTCGTGAATCAGGAGTAAAATGCTGAGTACGAAAAGGGCAAATGTGACAGCAACGTGATGGCCATGTCCTCTGACGATATCTCCTTCCCAGCCTGAAGAACTTCCTGCTGAAGAGCCTGCAGCTTGTTAATATGCTCCCGCATCGTCGACGACTTTGCAGGGCTCATAACCTGCATCTGTACTTCCAAGGAAATCCTCTTCATGGGCGATACCCTGTTGTAAAGTGAGGCCAAATGCTGCCATATACCTCTGGCCAGCGTCATGTGCTTTACATGATTGATTACTTGTGGTGTGCAGTTGAGGAAAATAAACGAGCGGACCCTGGCGTTGACACGATCCCACATCTGTGTTTGGGTCTCTCGGTCCTTTCGGATCGACGGTAACTCCCCTTCCTCTACTTTCGGCCGTGGAACACCAACAACGACAAAATCGGCGAGGTCGTAGGACTCCAGAACATATTCCATCATCACCTTCCATATGCCGTAGTTGCTTTCGTCCAACTGACGGTCCACCGGGAACATGGGGAGTGTCGGAATCTTCACATGTCTCTCGGCCATCTCAAACAGATCTGCCATAGCGGGGATGTACTCTGAAAAGGGTGGGTAGGTGGGAACAAAGAAGAACTAAAACCTGCAAGTGGCTGTCCAGCAAATCAGTCCGCCTTCCTCTTGCACCTTCTCTTCCCGATCAGCCCAAAACAGTCCACCAATCAGCCACAAAACAGTCCCCCTCTTGCTCACACAAATCCCAAGACCTATCTAGAGCCTAGGGCTCTGATACCATGTCAGAATACGCAGCGGAGATGATGACCAGATCTGGGAACACTAGAGCAAAAAATGCATGTAGAAAAACAGCACAAGAGAGAGAGAGAGATGTAGGCATGTAACTCTACTCTGATATACACAAGAAGATCCCGGTATGATACTAGTGTGGTATGGGGGCTAGGGGCCTATTTATATGCCCCCACATGTGTAGTCGGTTGCCTACAGTAGCAGCAGGCTGACTGGCCCTGAGAACTCCACGACTAAACACATCTCCAATCAGCCAGATCAACAGCAGTCGGCCACCTCCTAGATGCAGTCGTGGACCAGTTCAGCAGTCGGCCAGCACATGGGCTGCCTCCCAAGCCACAGAAAAATGGGAAAAAATAGGAAAAAAATGTGGAGAGGGGAAAAATGATAAAACACCTCATAAGGGCGGGCACACCCACAACAAAGGCCCTGGTGTATAAAACTGGATAGGAGATGACTTCTAACAGACTATAGCACAATGATAGATGCTTCCTTACACACCAAGGCAACTCTTTGTGCCTTACCAACCCCACCAACTACTCCTTAACTGACACAAGCCCTAGTACCTACCTACCAAAACCCAAATCCCTAGAGTTCTCTCTCCACACTCTAAATCCCATGTCGATGAGCCCCAATGTCTTTCCTTATAAATGCACATGCTACAAGTGTGGACTTGATCATGCTTATAAGTGTTGTCCCTATCACCCCAAAGGTAGAAGCATCATCAGCAAGCCACTTTGATGAGCCTTAACATGTTAAAGTGTACAAAAGAGGAGTTATTCATATAATCCCTCTTAATTCATCACAAGGCTCCAAGCTAGTAGAGCCAAGGAAACATTCCAAGTTGCTAATAAGCAGAAAGATCGAGCTTTAACTGTAAAGCAAGTAGCCAAAGAGCTTGAGGTGCAAGCAAGCCTCGAGGCTTGAAAAGAGTCTAAAGGACCATCACAAAGAAGAAGACATTGAAGAGCATGGGAAAACATAATGCATGCTTTCAAGGCCGATGATGTCATGAATATTGAAAATGGTTTGGATGAGATCTCTGAAGCTGCCTCCTTTGCAAAAAACAGTGTGAACAATTTTCCTCTCAAACTAGCTCTTCCTAAAGAGAATAAGCCCATTGTGACTACACAAAGCTTTCCAAGAAAATCAAGAGTAACTCAACCTTTTATTGATCAAACAATCCCAAGAGCTTGTGATGGTGCATGCCAAACTATAGCCTATCCTTGAGGTTGAGTACAAGAGCTACTGACCTCATATGAGGGTGTCCTATAACCTATCCTCCTAGAGCCAGTCATAGATCCAAAGGGAACCTCAAAGCATGCCAATAACATTGAGAGAACTTGTAACCATCCTCAAAAGGCCGTAAAGAGCCAATTTTAGAGCCTTTACCTCTCGAACCAATTCACCTAGACCCTGTATTGCTAGATGCAGTGAAAGAGGACACAATGGGAGAGGTGAACACTGGCATTTTATGTGGGTCATCATAGAGTCATTATAATTTTTCTTCAAGGTTATGACTTCATTTCTTAGGTACTTCCTCCTAGGGAAGACTCAGTGTGCATCCCTTACACCATGGCACACCTACCTCCGAGTGAGTGCAAATAGTAGGCAGGTTGTCCTCCTTAGAAGTCTAAGTTTTGAATATTTGCTTTTGCAAAAAAATCTCAACTTTGGAAAGAATTATCTGACTAGGTGAATGGGAATCTAAGATCACACATAGTCAGACTTGAAAAGGAAGAGGACGAGTCTGCTTTATTAAGTGCTCTCCTTCCATATCCCAAGACCAAAGGATGCCTAAAAATTGCCATCACCACTTGTAGACACACGTCTCATGGTAAATCTTGTTGCCATATATATATATAGGCAGTGATGTGTGTGAACACACTTAGGACCGCCGGGGCACTTTTTCCCTCTTTAGGAGGTTTTTTTCCCCGGCTTGTATATACACCCATCCTTCTAGGGCTAACTTATCTTTTTATACACCCATCCTTCTAGGGCTAACTTATCTTTTGTACATTGACACAATCTAATACACTTTGTGTTGTGTGCATTCTTGCTTCTTCTTCTCCAAGCTTTGTGTGCTTTCCTGTAACCCTAATTCCAACAATTGGTATCAGAGCAGGCATCGGCTTCCAGGGCTACGCCGCCAGCACCCTCCGACTCACGTTCTCCGATTGAGGTGAGCTTTCACGAGTGCTTGCAGGTCTCTATACTCTGTAAATTAACCCATAGGGCTTCGCGTTCTCAGAATTTGCATTTGAGGTCGTTTCGGGCTCCGTTTTTGCATTTCAAGTTCTGCACAGGTGTTTTCGTCATTTTCTGCAAAAATTTTGACAGTGCAGTTTTCTGCAAAACAGGCATACGTGTTCTATTGTGGACCGTGCTACATAGCACAAGTTGTCTTCTATTCAGTCTTTGCTTCATTACAGGTAGCTTTTGTATCAGTTTCAGTCAGTGGCCATGGCTGATAACAGCAATGATGTATTTTGCATGTTGTCTGCTGAAGACAAACTGGATGGAGACAGCAACTACCTACTTTGGGCATACATGATGCAGCATGTTTTGGTTACAAAAGGAGTGTGGAACATTGTGCAGGGTATGGATGTACGTCCAGGTTCTGTGGATGTAGGATCTATTGAGGATGTTGCAGGTTCTAGCAGCTCTACTGTTGCTGCTGTTTTACCCACTGCTGAACAAGCTCATTGGGATGGTAAAGATGCGCAGGCTCATGCCTTGATTGCACTTTCTGTCAAACGTGACATCACTCCACATATTCATTCAGCTAAAACAGCAAAACAGGCTTGGGATATTCTACCTGGTTTGTATGCAGGTCGTTTAACGAGGCAAAAATCGCTTACCTGCGTAAAGAGCTAGAATTGAAGATTATGCAAGAAGATGATGACATGAATGTTTTTCTTGCTAAGATTAAAGATCTCAAAGAACAGTTGATTTCTGCAGGTGAGATTATTCCTGATCATTCTCTTGTGCAGACTGTTCTTGATGCTTTACCTGAGACATATCAGACTTTTGCTTCCACGTGGAGACTTCTTAATGAGGACAGACCTGATGCTGTCAAGTATGATACTTTAGTCAACAAGCTCTTGCAAGAAGCGCAGTCCAGGCAAAACAGGGCCAGGCAGCGTGCAGTTGATCAAGCATTTATTGCAGCCCAGCAACAGAGAAGAAGTGGTAAGGCAGCCCCTTCCACTGTTTCTTCTCTTATTAGTAGGTCTGCAACTTCTTCTCCTTCCACAGGTAGCAACTTCTTCTCCTTCCACAGGTAGCAACAATAAGTCTGATAAAGGCAAGAAAAAGACCAGGTGCAACTATTATAAAGCAAATGATCATGTCATTAAGAATTGCCCTAAGCTAAAGGCTAAAGAGGCAAAGAAGAAAGAGTCAAATGCAGCCACAATAGCGGATGCTTCTACAAATGCAGATTCTGCAAATGTTGTGTAGGATACAGAATGGGCATTTAGTGTGTATTGCCAATATGACCCATCTGTACATGATGCATATTTGGCAGTTTCTGTTGACTCTCATGTATGGTATTTTGACAGTGGTGCTACAAAGCACATTACCTCGCATCGTGATATGTTCACTTCTCTTGAGGCTGTCCCTAATGGGAATACTGTCACATGTGCCAATAATGCTTCTTACCCAGTGAAGGCATTGGTAAAATTATGCTTACTGCTACAAATGGCAGCGCTTTCACACTTTCAGATGCTTTGTATGTGCCAGGGATAAAGAAGAATCTATTGTCTGTCTCTGCGCTTGCTAGACTTGGACTTGTAGTCAAATTTGTGGATGACAGATGTACTGTTCATGATCTGACTTCTGGTGATACGATTATTGTATCTGGCACCTTGTTACGTGGGTTGTATAGGCTCAATTCTTATGACAAGTGTGTGGAAGATTCAGCAAATGCAGTTTCTGATGAAAAGGCAATTTCAGATGCAAAACTATGGCATGCTCGTTTTGGTCATCTGAACTTTGCTAGTTTGCTGCGTTTGCAGAAATTTGATATGGTTGCTTCATTGCCCCCTCTTGAGGCACCATTAAAACATGTTTGTGAAGGCTGTATTTTGGGCAAAATGCAGCGTTCTGCGTTTCCAAAGGATGGTTCTGTGTGGGCCACTCGCAAATTACAACTTGTACATAGTGATGTATGTGGGCCTATGCAAACTCCGTCATTTGGTAAACACTTGTACTTCGTGACTTTCATTGATGATTACTCAAGGCATGCATGGGTATATCCACTGAAGGCAAAGTCCGAAGTGTTTTTGTGCTTTAAACAGTTTTTTCTTATGGTTAAAAATGTATCCAATTGTACTGTGGGCACCCTCCGTTCTGATCGAGGGGGGGAGTACATGTCTAAAGAGTTTGATGCATTTTTGGCTAGTCGTGGGATAAAACACCAATGTACAGTGCCGTATACCCCTCAGCAAAATGGTGTTGCTGAGAGGAAAAACAGATCACTTATGGAGATGGCATGATGTATGGTCAAGAGCCAAGCTTTGCCACATGCGTTTTGGCTTGAGGCTGTCATGTGTGCTGCATATGTACTCAACAGGTGTCCCACTAAGGCCTTGCAGTCTATTACTCCATACGAAGCTTGGCATGGCAGGAAGCCTTCTATTATTGGTCACTTACGTGTCTTTGGTTGCTTGGCCTATGCTTTAGTGCCTGTGCAACAACGCAGAAAATTGGATGATAAGGCTATCAAATGCATTTTTGTTGGTTACAATGCTGAGAGCAAGGGTTACAGATTGTATCATCCGCAGTCAAAGCGTATCTTGATTAGTCGAGATGTTGTTTTTGTGGAAGATGCTGTGCAGCCTTTGTTATCATGTACCAGAGAGACAGGTGTGAGCTCACGGGATGTATTGATACATTGTTGCCTCTGTTTACAGGTGGGAATTCAAATGTAAGTCCTAATGAGGCAAATATTCAACCTATGCAGATTTCAAACGACATCATAGATCAGCCTATTTTTGATGTAGATTTATAGGATGTAATTTTCGAGGATAGGGCTGAAAATGAGCAGGCTAGAGGTATGCCTAAATGGCTGGTGTAAACCTTGCGTGATAGTAAAATTGATGCACCTATATCTAGTCGTACTCGTTCAGGTTTTCAGCATGCCTCTTATGCATCATATTGTTATGCTTTGGCTGTGTCTAGTATGTGTGAAGAGGAAGAACCTCTTTCATTTGATGAGGCACAAAAATCAAAAAATTGGTTGGTTGCAATGCAAAGTGAATATGATGCTATAATCAAGAATGGTACATGGTCTTTGTGTGATTTGCCTATTGGTAAAAAGGCCATTGGATGTAAGTGGGTTTTTAAGTTGAAACGAAAGCCAGATGGCAATGTTGATCGCTATAAGGCTAGACTTGTTGCAAAGGGTTATGCTCAAGAAAAGGGCATTGATTTTGATGAGACCTTTGCTCCCACTTGTCGTATGACTACCATTCGTAGCATTTGTGCATTGGCAGCTCATAATGGTTGGAATGTACATCAGCTGGACATAAAGACTGCGTTCTTGAATGGAGATTTGCATGAAGAGGTGTATGTATCGTAGCCTCGTGCTTTTGTTCAAAGAGGGCAAGAAAACAAAGTGTGCAGGTTGAAAAAGGCTTTATATGGTTTAAAGCAAGCTCCACGAGCTTGGTATGAAAAGATACATGCATATTTGACTACACATGGGTTTCAGAATAGTCTAACAGAAAGCACTTTGTATGTTAAACATGTGGATGGTGTACATCTAATCATTGCTCTCTATGTCGATGACATGCTGCTCACAAGACCAAATGAGAGTCATATTGCTAATTTTAAGGCTGATTTGAATGCCTCTTTTGAGATGTCAGATTTGGGACATTTGCATCATTATTTGGGAATATAATTTAAGCAGTGTGATGGAGGTATTGCTTTGTGTCAGACAAAGTATATTGAGACATTGTTGCGGAGATTTGGCCTTGAAGACTGCAAGCCTATTGCTACTCCAATGGAGACAGGTTTGAAGTTGAGTCTTCATGATGCTGGAGAGCACTTTGATGTCACACTCTATCAGACAGCTGTTGGTTGCCTCATTTATGTATGCATGACGAGGCCGGACATTCAGTTTGTAGTCTCACAGGTGAGCAGGTTTATGCATAGCCCAGGGTCTTAGCATTGGAAGGCAGTCTCACAGGTGAGCAGGTTTATGCATAGCCCAGGGTCTCAACATTGGAAGGTAGTTAAATGCATCTTTCACTATTTGAGTGGCACCATACATCTTGGGTTGTTTTATCCCAAGGGGGGATCGTTGCCGCCAGATTTACATGCTTTTTTGGACTCAGATTGGGCTGGTTGCTATGACACAAGAGTGTCCACAAGTGGTTTTTGCTCGGTAGCTCATGCATATCTTGGTTGAGCAAGAAGCAACCTACTGTGGCCACTTCTAGTTGTGAAGCTGAGTACAGGGGTAGCTTTCACAGCTACGATTGAGTGTGTGTGGCTCAGACAGCTTATGGCTGACTTGGGTGTTGGACAGGAGTCTGCCACCTCTATCTTCACTGACAGTCAGAGCACATTGGCAGTTGCAAGAAACCCAGTTTTTCATGCTCGCACAAAGCACATTGAGGTGCATTATCACTATGTCAGGGAGAGACTCTCAGCAGGAGAGATCAGCTTAGCCTATGTGCCAACACAGGACAACCTCGTCGATCTTTTCACAAAGGCGATTCCTCGTGAGAAGTTCGAAGCTTTCCGCAAAGCTTTGGGCTTGCTCCCCTTTGTGGACTAATCTACTTCGGGCATGGCACTCCCCCATACATGAGTGCCAGCTCTCGTTCACACCATCACTCCCAGGGGGGATTTGTTGCCATATATATATAGGTAGTGATATGTGTGAACACACTTAGGACCGCCGGGGCACTTTTTCCCTCTTTAGGAGGTTTTTTCCCCCCCGGCTTGTATATACGTCCATCCTTCTAGGGCTAACTTATCTTTTGTACATTGACACAATCTAATACACTTTGTGTTGTGTGCATTCTTGCTTCTTCTTCTCCAAGCTTTGTGTGCTTTCCTGCAACCCTAATTCCAACAAATCTTGCCGATGGAAATATAGCTAAACCATTGGGTATCCTTTAGGATACAAAAGTCAAGGCCTTTTGGTCAAGCTTACTGTGATAGAAACATAGCTAAACCATTGGGCATCCTCCTTCAGGATGCAAAAATCAAGACCTTTGGGTTAATCTTAATGATGAAAACATAGCTAAACTATTAGGCATCCTTCAGGATACAAAATTAAGACCTTTGGCCTAAGCTTCCACCACTCATTCATGGTGATGGATTTCTAGAGAAGAGGTTTGTACACAACGATCCTTAAATGTCTTAATACGAGAGACACAAGGTTGGTTTGAGGATAGGGAAACTAGTTGTATTTAGTAAGGGTAACCAAAGAAGAGAGTCATACACCATGATCTCCAAAAGGCCTTACATACAAGACACAAGGTTGGTTCACAAAAACGAATCATATTTAGCAAGGGTAACTAGTTCTTGAAAAATAGGAAAGACCCAACCCATGGGTTGAGGCATCCCACACATTGAGGCAGTCATGCCAGCAAGTCTAACACAATCATTCAAATCACTTTAGTTGTGTAAGAGCATGTAATGTAGAATCTCAAACCACTTAAATTGATACCTATGGAGCTTGCAAGATGTTGTGGATGGTGAATATGAGGACCCTGAATATGAATCCCTCCCAGAGATTGATGACTATAAGGATTAGATTCATATTCTCAGCATGGACACCTTTCCACATAAGCTTGGGACAAGGTTTTGCATGATTGGATACTGTCAAACTATCATCCATATTTGTACTAGGGAATTTGAAACATTTTTTTAAAAAAGAACCTACTCGCCTTGAGTAAGAGCTTCCCCAGAAAGATCACTTAGTTGCATGGCCCATCTTGACATGCCAAGGCTAGTCACAATGTAATGTCTTTGGAGGTGTGGACCTCATTGGGTCACTACCCATCCCTCACGCCATCCATTGCTACCTTCACTAATGTAAACAACTCCCAATCTATAAGCATCAATTGTTTTGCAAAGTTTTATATTGGAACTAAACTTGCATTATCTTGTAAGGTTTTTATGACCCTCACATAGGTTCAATGAAAAGGAGCATCATCCTTAGAAGGGGATGGATTGTATCCATTGATTGTGTAACCAGTTGGGGAAGAAGAAATGATACACTTGAGTTTCCCCATGGGTTATCATTTGTGTGGCCAGTTTTCTTAACAATAGTCATGGTGTGGTACTTACCTTGCTTCCAAGCTTGGGTCTCTTGAAGCCATCCAAGCCTAACCGATTGTTGCCCGCTTCTCTCCTTCAATCCCTCTCTTCCTCTCTATCATAAAGGAAGCTACTTAGGGCTTACACACCTCTCACTTCAAGTCCTCTCTTCCTCTCTATTAGAGGAAGCTGCTTCACCTTGTTACAAGAACTCACACACCTCTCACTATCTCCTTTAAGCCCTCTCTTCCTCGCTCTGCACAAAGGAAGCTACTTCACCTTACTATAAGGACTCACACACCTCTTACTATCTACTCTTTCTTACATAAAGAATGGATAGGAACATGTGCTAAGCAATAATGTAATATCTATTCTCAACTCTCTCAATCTCACCACTCACAAAACAAGCACAACAAAGGACAAGTAGGGGAGTCTAGTGCGCTGGTCTCTAGGGGCTTTCGTCATCCATACAAAGCTCAATCCTCTCTAGTTTTCCCAATTGTAGAGGCTCATCTTTGAGCTAGTGTCCTTGCCATCACACGTGTCCTCAATAACTAGGGTAGTGTGACTTGTATAGGTCTCTATAGTGTGACTTGTATAGGTCTCTATAGTGTTGGAGTGTTATAATGCACCAAGCGAACAAAACCAAGCAAGCTCCAAACTCAAGCGATGACAAAAACTCTATTGTGCTCCAGATCATTTTAGTCTTCGTAATATATTTTAAAACCATTTTAGTCTTCTCAATTCAACATACAACCCTAAAAGGTGAATCACCCAACATACTCAGAGCACAAAAATAGAGTCAATGAAAGACAAAGCAATCATTGCTTTCTCACCCTACAAGCATGTGTTTTTCAAGCACTGACTCATATTGACAATTTACCAATACACGCGAGAGCCATGAACCAAATAAAAACTAAACAGAATTCAAAGTCTACATGTCATGACATCAAATACAGCAAACACATCATTCGAGAGGATGGTTGTTAGCACACTATCTAACCCTCCTCACACTCATCATCCACATAAAAGCACAATGCTTGATGACGTGCTCATGACATCCTTTCATATTTCTTGTCAGCAATCATTCTTTGAGCTAAAGCCTCTGCATAAGAGGGCAATGCACTACAATGACAAGAAAAGCACACGTGTCAATAATACAAAGCCTGCATTGAATCCCAAAAGGTTAAGGATATATTTGTTAATTCTATATCAACTCATAAGCCAAAAAGAGAGTGATAGAAAGGACATCACTAATTTCGATATGCAACTAAGTGCCGATGTCCAAACTACTTGTGCCAAGGACAAGTCAAATACCTAAAACATCAAGATAAAAATAGTCATCCATTGCCACATATAGTGAACAAGGAACACTCCATATGATAGACATAAAGACACAAAAAGGAACAATGGGAATGTCAGTGTAGTAGAAAAGCTCCACTGCAAATGTAGGAAAAAAGAGCAAAAGAAGTCAAATAGGGACTGTCAAAGCTCAATAGTCATTCTAGGGGTTCACCCCCGCACGAGTATCGATCTCTTCATCCAAGTGCTCATCCACTATCGTCCTTGAAGAAGAGCCTACACTCATGTAGTTGCGCAAGTATGGATCTACATAGCTAGAGATAATGGCATCATCTACATCCAATGAAACACATGATCTCCCTGAATGAAGGCATGCCTTTAGAGCGGGTGCTATGCTATACCCTAACTCTAAGACAATACCCCATGGATGACAAAGCAGCTCCAAGAAGCATGACATAAATGTATGGCTCATCCCTAGCCCACCTTAAAGATCCAATCCTCCACTACTGATAGTGCACTCACTCACTGGAGGAGGTAATGCATAACACATGAGTCTATGGCTCCTATTCGCAATGCCTCAAACAATGGTCTGTTCGCTGGAGTGAAAGTGGGTGCAAACATCCCTCTTTTGCAAACAAGGTACATCATAGAAGTCCAAAACTATGTTTTCATTCAAGAAACATGTATAAACTTAACCATGCATCAGAATCTAGTTACATAACACCATAGAAACAACGACGCAACTTCCACAGGACATTAAAAGAGCAAGTCACATTACCTCTATCATGCTGCCCTCTTGTTCAATGTAACCGTATGCCAAGTGACGAAAGACAACAACCCGGCGCCAAACCTCCATTTCATATACTTTGGAGTAGCGCTCAATCCACCCCATAGAATCTTATGCACAAACCTCTTGACCAAGTTGGATCCTACAACAAGTAATTGGTGAACATAAAAATGATTTCAAGGAAAGCTTTAACCTACCATGTAGGACACCACCACCAACCAATCACTATCAGAAAGAGTAGTAGCCGCCAAAGATAGACCGTAACGGACATGGTCCTCTGTAAACACATCCCATGGAGGCCTCTGTGCACTCCCATGGAGACCTACTCCAAATGGGAGGTCTAAAAAAACAAAGTCTACTACCCATGGGACCTTCTTCCCTTTCCTTGTGTGCACACAACTCATGGGGTTATTCTTTAATGTGAAGAACTCGTGGATGTAGGTGAAGAACTCATGGGGTTATTCTTTAATGTGAAGAACTCATGGATGTAGGTGTACGCAGGATCTCTTTGACCACTAGCAAAAGCCTTGCCAATCGCAATATAGTCCCCATGAACAGCCATGCACAGAGAGACACCATCAAAGCATATAGTGTGCTCCCTCAAAAAGAAGAACAAAATGGGAAGCTTCAAAGTAGATGTAGATGACAAAAGAATATTTGCACAAGAGCACAAAACAAAGAAAAACCATCACACAAACACCATGATGAAATGTTCACTCGATTTACTAAAGGAGGAAGCCACCCCCTCACCAGTACGAGCCAACTCATCCTCTTTGGTAGGCAAGTTATCATCAATGTGGTCCACATGCAGCTCAACAACACTAGCTCCCGCTTTGTTTTTGTTTCACCTACAAGCCCACAAAAAGCTTAGGAAGAACAAATAACATACTTCACATTAAGTTTTCACAAATTGCCCAAGGAACCTTGTGCTGACAATGGGGGATCAATCCTTTCTTATCATAGAATGTGTCTTGAATGCTTCTTTCTCTCGTTCTAGGATGTGGCCTTTCTCCATTTCCAACCACCATGGACACTTATCCAACTCCCAAAGCTTGAGGGAATGTAAATTTTGGGGGTACATGGTGGTTTCCACATTAGCCATAAAGATCCACTGCCTTTTCCAAATAGGAAAACCACCTAAAAGCTGGCTCTCCTTCAAACTGAGTAAATATCTATTGAAAAAACAATGCATAGTCAGGTTGCTTGCAAAACTCAACCAATATACAAAGCCATGAAAAGCAGGCTCCAAAGTGGAGAGGCTTGGTTGTATGTACCTGAACATTAGACGCTATGCAGTCATCTGCACCATATCCACTTTCTTCAGAGCCTGCACCTCTTTCTCTTGAATGGACCTTAATCTTTCTCACTAACGGAAACATGTATCTCCTAGCTTCTATCTTCAATTCCTCATAGTAATCCTGGAGTGTATAATCAAATGGCAACACAATGCCCTCTGGGATGGACAAATAGTCTGCCAAAATCTCTAAAGCATGTTTCTAGATTTTGTCCAGAAATAAGTTCCCTTGGGAGCCACTTGAGGACACCACACCAAAACACATGAAACCAATATTCAACAACAAATCATGAAAAGAAACCACCCATAGAGCTAATGAAGTTGGGAGATCACATTCTAAACATATCTTTTGTAGTCTTGTTTGCTTCGAAAAGGGAAAGCCATCGCAACCTCACATCTATGCTACTCACATTACACAAAGCAAGTAAACTAAGCTTCTCCAACGAAACAAAACTATCTTCACTCCATTTCAAAGAGAGTGCTGCCTTCTTCCATTCTTCAACCAACTTTGGATCCAAAATATTTAGGATCTATCAAAGCCAAAGCAATCTTCAACTCTAGGGTGGTAATGACTTTCAAGACATACACTGCAAGGTAGAAGCCAAAGAATGCACCAATAATATACCTTGCCTATTTTGTCTGAGTACTTTCGAGTGAGGTTTTCACTTTCTTTCTTCTCTAACTTAGCAAACTCCTCATTGGACAGTTGACCTTTGAGAGGACCAAGCCTCTTCTCCAATGCATTTTGAAATTGCACCTACATAGACCACACTATATACACTAAAAAAAAAGCAGAACACTACATTAGCTATCCAACATGTGCATGGAAACCTATATTATAAACAAGCTTTCCAAGGTATCCTCGTGTCAAGGGGAACCATTGCTTGACTCCCTTGGTGTTTCTCTAATGGATGGCATCTATTGTCTTCACATTCGAATTGGGAAGCTCTCTCAAAAAATCCCAAGAGTTAGCCGAGCAAATATTTGCAATGTTGACAATCTTGTCTCTGAGTGAGGGCGCCACAAGGGCATGCGCCGAGAGATATAAAAACAAAAAAGGAAAGTAAAATTTTGACAAGCATCCCAAAAATATATCACACTCAAAATATTTCAAAATAAAAAAAATATTACACCAAGAGACTTATATTTTCATTCTTTGAAGTCCTGTCAATAAAGCAATCTCACTGACCTTCCTAGATCAATGATTGTGCAAAACACTCTCACATGTCAACTCTTTGTGTCAGAGAACTTCTCTGTTATGATTGATGACCATGCCACTGTCCTATGATTTCCCTCCCAGACACAAAACATGTGTCTAGATCAGATTTTTAGCTCGTCACTATGCATGATGTCATTTTCAAACTGTGTAGTGACATCCCTCCAATGCCCATCCCAACTCTGCTCAATGTCATCAATGACCATGCTCTTATCCCCGTGATATACACAAGGACATTATAAAAACCCCCTTCACCTCCATGTAACCCTCATGTTGAAAGAATGCCTTTAGAGAAGAAACATCATCTCACAATCCATGGACTTTGGCATGTGGAATCAAGCGACATAAAGGAATAGGTGGATAGACTGTAGAGTTCATAATCTTTGTCCTCCTTATGATGTTCTCACCACGAATCATGGTCATGCTACCTTCCTCATCACTGGCCAATGGCTCAATCTCAGAGGTGGCTATATATGGCACAATTTGAACGGAAGTCTCCACTGCAATTTGAATCTCATCAACTTGCTCTCTCTCCTCCTCCCCCTCCCCCCCCACTTCATCCATCCCATTGCCATCTCTAGAAGCCTCTTCAACTTATCAAAAGTTAGAGGACTAACTTTCTCTATAATTTCTTTGTTGCGTTCTTTGAGCAAACACTCGATTGCTCTTCCTTATTACCGTTTGTTTTTGTTTCCTATCAATTTTGCTCTCCATCTTGTGAACACAAAACAAAAACACCACTCAATCATGCATGGAGAACATGTGCCCTACCTTCTGCATCAAAACAACTACAACATAAGAACTTCAAAGAGACTCCACACAAAACAACAAGTCACATGACAAAACAATTCACACTATTGGCCATCTCTTGACCATGGCTTAGGCATAGAAGTGATTGTAAGCATATTAAAGATTAACGTCATATACTCGTAGAATTGATTAACATGCATAGAAGTGATTGTGGCTCTGCCTTGGCATTCACCTTGATAGACCTAAAAAACTCATATGAGCAAGCAACATTAGAAAACCACATATGCAATGTACATATGTGCAATCCACATATGAGCAATCAACACAATGCCCTCCAACTCAATGTGCAACCAATTCAGTGTGTAGGCCATACATGAGAAAGCTTTACAATGCTCTCCAAGAAATGGCAAAAGTGTTGGGAAGAAGTAGCTCGCGTGCATCAACGTGGGTTGCTTCCCAACACTATTGGCCATTGCTTCGAGGGCATTGGGTTGCATGGACAATATTATTTCAAGACAACATGCATGCTTGGAAAAAGCTTCTTGTAGTATACTGGTGCTTGTAAAGTTAGGAATATTCCACTTATAGAAGGTAATAGTTTGGACAACATGAAAACTAAAATGCAAGGATGATTGATTCAATGAGATCAAGAATTAATTTCCAAAATCAGAAACCGAACGATGATATTCCACTTCAGAATAACAATTAAGCATAGGCTATATAAAATAAATTGCTTGAAGGGCCATGGCTTGGCAAAGGCCAATAAAGTGGCCAACACATGGCTTGGCAAAGGTCAATACTATTGGGAAGTAACCCGCATCGATACGGGCTGCTTCACAATAGTATTGGCCTTTGCCAAGCCCCATATATACAGAAGGTTAAGATCCACTTTCTTACCATGCTATTGACCATGGAAGCACACACCAAGTTTCTTACCATGCTATTGACCATGGAAGCTACTACCCTCTACACAAATAGGGTTTTAGCTGCATAAAGTGCTACATAGCTTATATATGATATGCTACCCTCTTAGTGGCTTGCTTTGATGTAAGATCAAAGCCTGCATCCTCAATTAGCCTATTCAACCTCTAAAGACTGCAAATAGATGTCTTCTGCTTGAGGGTGTGATTGATCCTCAAATAAAAACTCATTAAACTTGCCATTTACTTCAATATAGTTGCTATCTTGTTGCTTCATCAAGCCCTTGCATTTCATTCTAGCTAGAACTCTTTCTATATCTCACTAACCCTGCCAACCACCACATACATATTGGATAGAATGACGTAAGGTACAGAACATTTTGGATACATCTCAAAAACATGATTTGTAGCATGTTCTCCTCGCTATAAATTGGCCTAGCTACTACAAGCACCAAGCAACATCATCTAGGATATAAGTGCTACATCAAGCCGATGGCTGCCTCCATTACATGATAAAACAAGGCATTAAACTAGGGCCTTGTTCTCTTACTATACTGGCCAACACATGGCTTGTTGGCTATGGCCACTACTGTTGGGAATTAGCTTGCATTGACATGGGTTGCTTCCTAACAGTAGTGGCCTTGGCTAAGCCATGGGCAAGCCCCATACATTGAGAAGGTTAAGATCCTTATTCTTACTAGGCTATTGACCATGGAAGCACACACCAAGTTTCTTTCCATGATATTGACCATGGAAGCACCACCAAGTTTATACCAATTGAAGCTACTACCCTTTGCACACATAGGGTTTTGCCTGCATTCCATGCTCACATAGCTTATAGCTGATCTCACATCCCCTATCTAGTTTGGAGTTGTAGTGGGCAAACCTTCACCCCTATCAAGCCAATGGCTTTGTTCTCTTACTACTTGGCCAACACATGGCTTGGGCTTATGGCCATGGCCAACACATGGCTTGGGCTTGGCCAAGCCCAATATGCCATCTTGTAATTTTATGGCACATGGCCTCTAGGATATGTAGCATGAAGACTAGCATGTATGCATATTTGACATAGCACCATGGTTGGCCACCAATAGTATTGGGAAGTAGCCCGCGTGTGGAGAATCATTATCTTCACTATAGGAATTCGACAAAGTTTGTTTATAGTGATAAGAAATATAAAGATGACACCCCAAGTTCTAAATGTAATATTTGCAAGTGGTTTCTTGTATTACTGCCATTTTGAAGGATTTCGTATGGCTAGGCATATTACTGTTTACGGATGTGTGCCTGGAAAAAAGCTTGTTGTTATGAATGAGGCAAGACATTGTCATCTTAAGCTTGTTGATATTCTTCAACACTTTGAGTTAGTGGGATGCTCTATTACACTTTGGACATTGTCTCAGGGTAGTGTGAGAAGGTACATATAGAAATAAAAACACTTCCAAATGGGGAAGCTGGCTTTGTTCTTGATGCAAATACTTATTCTTTCTATAAAGGTTTTGTTGAACAAGGGACACAAACAACTCCAATTTTTCTTGAAGATGATTGTGGTTCTACAGGAAAAACACAAAATATTGCTATTTTGAGTGTGTTGGATTTGATAGGGAACCTGCCATCACATATTAGTTTGCATGTTGCTCTGTGTAGTGCAAAAGAAGTGTTGCAAGTGGAGGAGTTACCTTCTACATTTGATGGATACATTGCATTTGAGCTTCCTCCTTGTGGAGCATGTTCTATAGGTATGAATCAAAATCACGATGAACATGTGTGGACAAAATACATTACTTGCTCATTAGATTATTTTACTGGCACCGTCAGGCTCAGCAGGTGTGCTGGTCATTTGCGATGCATGAATCTTGATTGCCCATACTTGGGATGGCAAGAATGATGAGTGCTAACTTGACACAGTGGAAAGGCAGACTTAAAAGAACATGCTGAATAGGAATTGCTGGTCCTGAGTATGGAAGTCTCTCTTTGTATGGTAAAATGCCTGAGTGTATTGGGACTTGTCCAATAGTTATATACTACTACATACCTAGTGACCATTTCTTAACTACAAGATGTGTTATTCATTTGGGTTTTCATAAACACCCTTATGAAGAGGGTTCATCTAGGCAAAAAAAAAAGTGGAGGACAAGATTGCAATGCATGCACAATTCAATCCTTTCGCTACTCCAAAACAATTAAAGGTTACTGTGGCCTAGGACATTGTTATGGGAATGTTATTAGGTGATGGGGTTACAAATACTGCTGAGTTTGGGGACCAAGAACTTAAAGAGCTTCTAGATGTGATGACTCCCCTTTATCATAAGAGGAGAATCCAAAAATGTGTGGAGCATGCAAAGAGAGCAAGTTTGATTTGTTCAAAGGGATTGGATGCAGTGTTGGATCTAAAAAAATAGATGTAGATATCCATTTATTCATAGCATTTTATTTCCTAATCAACTAGAGACCTCATACCAACCGCATGTATTTAAAATTTCCAATATGGGACCAAGGAGTGGCTTGGACTTTGTGAATAGAATGCATCTCGGTGGCAATCTCCAAAAGATGTGTATTCACTTTGTCATGTGCATTGAGTTCAAGGCTAGGATACAATGGGACCCTTTCAGCTGTGAGTCATTGATAATAGCCACATGTGAGTTCAAGGTAGAGGATAGAAATGCCCAGATTGAGTTTTGGAATATGCTGAATGTAGTGGTTAAGAAGTGTGGCTTTGGAACTCTAGAGTTTCGAGGGTTCATGGCTGACGAGGCTTTGGAACTCTAGAGTTTCGAGGGTTCATGGCTGACGAGGCTAGTGCTAATTGGTTAGCTATGCGGTTTATGTATAATGGTGGTGCTGCTAAAAAGATCATGCAGGGTAAGGAGAGATCTTGTGTTTTCCACCATTGGTGGGAGCAGAGCATGCGCAATCATACAAAGAAATGTATATGTGCATCCTCACGAGGACCACAAGATCTTGTGCAGAAAATGGAAAGAAGCCTCCACATAGAGGTTGCCGTTGAATAGTGCAAGCAAGAATTGCAAAAGTTTTGGTGAAATAATCATACTGTGAAGGGAGAGATTCCTTGCTTGGAAACTTAGCTAGCATGGTGGGATGTTAGGGCCCTCCATTAGGTCATGGTGGGATGTTAGGGCCCTCCATTAGGTCATGGTTCCTTACGCAAAATGATTACGGCTTGTTTGTGCCGATAACAAATTTGGCTGAGGCAAAGCACTCTAGCATGAGAGGAAGTGTGGGATTCAAGAATCACATTTCCCTGTATGAAGTTGCGGGTGCAGACTTCTCCTTGGCAATTTTGCAAAGCTCGAACTACCATTCATGCATTCCTTAAAAGAAGGCACTTGGGAATTGGTTCGACTGGAGGGCATATGAGACAAGTTTTGCAATGGGGAGTTTGCCGCATCCTCCGGTAAAAAGCTTGCTAATTTGGCTAATTCAACAATGGAAAAGGCAGGAATTAACTCTCATGAGATGCACAGTGTGTTCATAGGGAACAATGTAGTGTGTGACGTAAGCGGCCAGTGTTAAATACTCTAAGCAGCCAGTGTTAAATACTCCAAGCGGCCAGTGTTAAATACTCCGGCCAGTGTGCGACGTAAGCGGCCAGTGTTAAATACTTCAAGCGGCCCGTGTTAAATACTCCAACTAGTGTGCAACATAAGCGGCCAGTGTGTGACGTAAGCGGCCAGTGTTAAATACTCCAAGTATTGTTCTTGATAATGATAGTCACAGGCCGGAGTACGTGATCGTAAATAGTGAATTAGCAAGTGGGTCCACGCGTGCCACCAAGACCATTCAGTATATGGATGTTGTGGAGGCAGATGTCAACAAGACCATGTGGGCTATTCGAAGAACTAAACCACATAGCATGGTAATGTGTTTTGGATTATTTCCAGAGAGCAAAATGAGGTGTGGGAAATTGATCAATCCTTCCGGGAAGTCCGTAGATGAGGGTGTTCCTACACCTAGTTTTGGGGGTCATCGTAGATACCCCAGTGGTGCAGTTGAGACTTTTATATATTTTTGCAACTCCACCAACACATACTCATGGGTTGTGATGCATCCAAGGTCTTGGGGCCTCCTAGTCCAGCTCCTAGCGTTTGGCCAGTTGCCACCGGGGCAAGCCTCTCACTATTTTTGAGATTGAAGATCTTCATGCAAGTGGTTTTGTTTTGGAGAGAGGAAGCTCAACCTGTAATCAATAGAGAGATCACCACACCACACCAAGGTCAGTCAACAATGTACATCCTAAATATAGAGACAGGAAGGTAGTTTGATGGAGGGAGAAGTTGACAAAGGAGTTCAATGAAAAATTTGAAAAGGGTAAAAATCTCTCGGTTGAAGTGGTTCGGGAAGCAATTGTCTTGTGCAATAAATCACAGATATTTTATGTAAGCACAGAGGTCATGAAGCAAGGGTGTGAACTATTCAGTCACAATTTCGGAGGTCCCTCGTTGTTGCAAGGACTTTTAAAGGCAGGAGAGCAAACACCATACTTATGTACCTTGTAAACAAATGTACTTTATGTTCCTACAGGTGCTAAATTTAGATGCCCAGACTCATTCCTTCATGCATTAGGCTGCTGTCTAAAGTGGAGCTATTCCAAGCACTGTCAGGATGACACAGGTCTTATACTACACCTTGGTAATATGCCTTGATGTTGGATTTGGTTTCATAATCCCCTGTGGAGAAGGATATTAGGACAAATGAGTCCAACTTTGTAGTGTTGGATGGAACTAAGTTTTGGTTTTTGGTTGTTTGTTCATGGATTGGTCCTTTGAAATCCTCGTAGACTATTTATGCATAGAGTGTATTGATGTTGAATGTAGCAGCTTTTGAGGTGTTCCACAACAGTGGATTTTTATTTATAGCAATGAATCTCTGGCTAATATGGAGCTGTAAAAATTTGCTCCTATGATGATATTTTTGATGCTCTCTTGATGAATCTCTAGCTAATATGGAGCTGTAAAAATTTGCTCCTATGATCATATTTTTTGATGCTCTCTTGATGGTGAAGTTGAACTCCGTTGGATTCTTGTATTTAACACATAGAATGTTTGCTTTGATATCATCATTGGCAAAATTGTTCGCTAGATTTTTTTGCACTTGCTCAAAGATAGTGCCTGCTCGATTTCAGTCGCTCAAAGTGTGTTAAACACCATATTGTTGTAGCTCGAATGGTTGTTGTCAGGTGTTTTTCTGTAAACGTGTTTTGAGTCCGTGTACATATGGGATGCGTGGTGTGCAATAAAACTTTGCCCTGAATGCCCTGGCAAGTGTACAGATGGAATGGCTTTGGAGTGATTTAGTGTATGCAATTTTCTTTGAAGCACCTGTGTGAGACTTGAAGCTTTTATTCGTATGAGTTTTTTAGTCATCAAGAAGGTGTCTGGGATGTGTGTAAATAAGAGGTGGATGAGCATGAGGATATCAATGATGGGTTTTGATGAGCCTCTGGTGGAAATAAATGTAGACATGCTGGTCTATGTGGAGAGAGCTCAATTCAGACTGTAAATATTGAATTTACAAGGGACGCCGGCAAAATATATTGCCTTTATGCTTGAGTTTTGAGAATCTTTTAGGTTTGGAATGGCCGTCTTGGTAATGATGATGCTGATGACGAGGCTGTGGGCAGCTCTCGCATTTATTTTGGAAATTGTGGGCGTGGTGTGATGATCCGAAGTACAAGGAAGAGGAGGGGTTTTTTTTTAGTATTGGTGATGGCTATTTTTGAAGCCTTGAAAAAATAATAAAAAATAATGTAAGGTGGCCACCCTATTAAGGGACCACGTGGAGATATTAGAGGCTGCCACCGGGATTATCCAGAAGCTGGCAAGAGCGTGAAGGAAAGCGTGGATGGCCGTCTCGAAGGAGCGATGCTGCCGAGTAGAAGGGAAGCCTTGCTGTGGCGCTGCGGAGAGAACAGTTGGGTGGCCGCCTTGAAGCGTGGAGACGGGTGCAGCTTGGAGGAGAAGTGGTTACCATGTAGGTGAGAAGGGGTTGGCAGAGACGCTAGGGAGATCACTTGCTGAGGACCGCCTTGTGAAGTGGAGCCGCCTAGACAGTGGAGGGCTGCAGCTGTGAAAGCTGACGGGTGCTGGCATCAGCCAAAGGAAGTGTCTGTAGGGTCGTCGTGGTCAGCAAGGATAGAGGAGATACGCCTTTTGTGAGGTGGTGCGGCCGCCTCAAAGTTGTGGGTAGCCGGGCGGGTACTGTTGCAGTCAGAGGGAGGCAAGTGTATGCCGCCTCATATATTACCAAGGACTGAAGGTACTGCAGAGGTGTAAAGAAGGCTGCCTTGGGCAGGGCCGGCTGCTGCTGGGGGGATTGTGAAGGGGCCGCAGGCTTATGAAAGAAGGCGCAGCCTTATGGAGTGAGGCGCTACAGTTGGCTACACAAGCTGGCGATATAGGTAAGGCTGGCAATTGAGAAGCTGGGCTAGGTGAAGTTCTGCAGAGACGCCAGGAAAACTGTCGAGAGCAGTGTGAAAAGAAGCTGAGGCTGGTGAGTTTGAGGCTGCTGGTCGAGCTGCTCTGCAAGCGTGGAAAGCAGAGGCCAGGGTTCATGCTGGTAACCACCAAAGAAACTATTGGCTTTTTTACTGGGAGGTGATCGTTTTGTTTTGAGGCCTCTGGTGTGAGACCAAGAGAAGCTGTGGACAGTGTGTGTGTGTGAGTTGTTTGCTGTGAGTGTATGATAAAAGGAGAATGCGAGGATGAGTGGTTGAAGCTTGTTATTTGATAAAATCTATGGTGATGGATCACCCCTTGTAGATGGACAAACAAGGTTTGTGTTGATGATATGTGAGTGGCTTAGTCTTGCTGACAAATAAAAGGCTTTATAATGAGATATGTGAGCTGTTAAAATTGCCTTTCTTTGGGTATCTCTGGGTGGTAGAGAGAGAGAGAGAGAGAGATTTACCTTTCCAGCTAGAGAAGCTGGTGGTGCCCCTTGTGCTTGTGAGTGTTTCGAAGGTGGTGAGCCGGCGAGCTATAGTGGCCTTCTTGTGTTTCTGAGTTGCCTCACATCTTTCTTGTGTCCCCACTGAGGAGTTGCTCTGACATTGTTTGACTGAGGTTAGCTTTGCTGTTTCCTTCAGTTATCAGGGTGTGTGCCCTAGAAGTTGAGAGTTCAGGGAAGGTGTTTTTCTTGGATCTGAGGTGAAGTTTGGGGATTAAAATGATGTCTTATCTAGAGTTTTATGGTAGCCCTAATGAGGATGTGGCAGACTTCTTGGAAAGAATGGAGGTTGCATGCATAAGCAACCATATTAATGAGTCGGTACAGGTGTTGTGGCTACTGAGCATCTGTTTGAAAGGGGATGCAAGGACCTAGTACAGAACTTATGAGGAGTCATTGAGGGTTGCTGTTCCACATCTTGATATGACTGAGAATGGACTAAAGATAGCACTTAGCAACAGGTTCAAGAAGGTAGAAGACCCCGACAAGGTTTGGCATGAGGTGCAAGCTCTGACACAAGGTGAGTTTGAATCATTAGATGATTATATGAAGAAATTTTCTTTGCTATGGGAGACTTTATGTAGGGCTTTAGGGGAATACCAGGTACCACTTGACATGATGAAGTAAAACAAGTTTGTAGCCGGGCTTAAAAGGAGTATTCGCTGGAAAGTGGAATTGAAGAAGCCTAGATCTTTTGAGGATGCGGTGGAAATTGCTAAATCAAAAGATTGGAAGCTGCAGAGCGGATGAATCAGCTGGGGATGATTCCAGTTGTAGCACAGTCGGAGATTCGTAGAGTGGAGGCTACACCCATGAATGCAGTGATTGAGAGGATGAAGCCCACTGAAGCCTGGTGCCTCAAGCTAGTCAAGGAGTACCTATGGTTCCTGTAGGTTCTGATGAGGGATTGCGGCAGGATATGAAACATATGGTTGATCTTATGAAGAATTTGAGCTTAAATTTAATGGGAAGTACAGGTGGTGGACGTGGTAGAGGCCGGGGCAAGGGGGAGATGGACAAGCAAGGTATGGACGTGGTCGCGGTAGGGGCCATCGTTTCATCCCTACATGCTGGAACTATGGTGAGCTTGGTCATCTGAGTACAGATTGTGATAAGCCTTAGCGTATGGGTGGTGATATGTACCCACTACCTTCACAGTTACCTAACAGGTCAAATGATTATGGTATTGATATCAGGGATCAAGCAGGCCCCAGTGGAATCACAGCTGAGGAGAAGGGGAAGGCAAAGGTCATGAATGTTGTTACTCTGGAGAATGTTCAGGTGAGAGAAGAAGGGGATGTGATGCCTGTTGGCAAGCGCACAACGGATGAAAGAGAAGGAAAAGGGGTGGCTGGACCCAGCCGTAAGAAGGGGAAGCAGCAAGAAGGAGAAGATGTGAAAGCCAAAAGGAAACGGAAGCCTCGTAGAAGGTTCCAGGTGTCAGACTTCCCACTGGGGGATGGGCAAACCAGCTATGACTTGAAATCTGATTTGGTGAACAGGAAGGCCAACATCACCTTTGGGCAGTTGGTGGAGATGGTGCCAAAATTGAGAAGGCAATGGAAGAGACGTTAATCCAATGGAAAAGGAGTCAGAGAAGAGGTCAGTCAAAGTACTATCTTTAGAAGAGCTTCCAGATATTTGTCCTATTGTGGAGGTGTGGAGTAAAGGTAGGAGCCTTGGTCAGGCCTATATAGATGGAGAAGCTCAAATCTGTGTGATTACCCAATCATGTGTGGAGCAGTCAGGCTTGAGGGTGTCTGGGGTTTCTGGTTTTCGAATCAGGATGGCTAATCATCAAAAGGTAAAATGTCTTGGTATGATAAAGGAGTTGGAAATTGAAGCTTTTAATGTCAAAGCTACTGTAGATTTTCATGTGATGCCTGCGGGTCTTGGTGCTTTTCCAATTATTCTTGGACGACCTTGGTTGCAAGTGGTGGGTGCAGTACAAGACTGGAGGTATGGGACCATTTCTTTGCATAATAAGCAGGGTAATAAAAAATCTTTTGAGATGCATAGTAGGAGATCTTTAAATGATGTGTGGGAGAGGCCACAGGATTCAAGTGAAGAGGAAACTACCACCACTACTTCTGAATCAGAGATGGATTCATCGACCACTGCTTCTAGTGGAGAAGAGGCAGATGTGGCTTTTCTGATATCAGAGCAAGAAGGTAATGAAGATAAAGAAGTGCATGAAGTGGGTGCTGAGGGAGAAGATACTATGGGGTCATATGAAGTGATCGAGGAATTACTACAACCAAAGATAGAAGTGAAGAAGAAGCAGGAGTTGATTGAAGGAATGCTGAGTCCGGATCTCTCGAGTGGAGAAAAGGTTAGATATGTTAATATGCTGTCTCATTTTCCAGAATTGTTCATCACTTCTTATAAGGAAATTCGAGGATTTAAAGGGCCAGATTTGAGGATTGAATTGAAAGAAGGTGTAAAAACAGTTAGGCAGAAGCTTCGCAAGATGGGACGAGAATAAATACAGGCCCTGATAAGTTGTTGAGTGCAGGTTTCATTACACCAGTGGATACAGCTGAGTGGGTAAGTCCTACAGTGGTGAGTCCAAAGAAAGATGGCAGGTGGCGTATATGTGTGGATTTCAAGCCTTTGAATGCTGCTACAAAGAAGGATTCTTACCCCCTACCTTTTTTGGATGAGATCTTGGATACTGTAGCTGGATATGAAAGGTATAGTGTTTGTGATGGGTATTCAGGTTATTTCCAGTTAAAGATTGTAGAAGAAGATCAGCGCAAGACAACTTTCATTACACCGTGGGGGTGTTTCTGCTACAAAGTTCTTCCTTTTGGATTGATGAATGGACCAGCCTATTATCAAAGAAGGGCAAATTGGGTATTATCTCCTTTTTTAAACAAGTTTGTTAAGGATTTTATTGATGATTTTTGTATATACAGCTCCAGGCAAGAGCATTGTGATAAGCTGGCTACAATTTTTCAGCGTTATGATGAGTGTGGTGGTCAATTAAACCCAAAAAAGTGTTTTTTAGCTCAACCGAGGGTGAAGCTTTTGGGTCATGTTATTTCAGAGAATGGTATTGATCCAGATCTTGATAAAGTCAAGTCTCTTCTTCTTCTTCCTACACCAAAGAATACAAGGCAACTGGCTACTTTTGTGCAAAAGGTAAAGTATATGGCTCGATTCATCTCTCTATCTTCACAGTTGCTATATCCTTTGCAGCAGCAGCAGGCAGCAAAGCATGATCCTTTACATTGGACGGAGGAGTGTGAGGTAGTTTTCCAGAAAGTGAAAGAGGTGTTGGGAGCTATTCCTACAATGCAGGCGCCTAATTGGGAACAGGTATTTTATGTCAATCTTTCAGTAGGTGAGGATGCTATTGGAGCTATGTTGTTACAGAAGGGGAAAGAATCACATTATATGCAACCAGTCTACTGTGCTAGCAGAATAAAACCTGCCAAAGAAAGGTTGTTATTAGAGGTGGAACTTGTTATGGTTAGTGTACTTTATGCATGTAGGCGGTTCCGCCATTACTTGTTGCCTCGCCCCTTTGTGTTTTTGACGAGCTACACTTTTTTGCCTCAATTGATAAATGGTACAAATTTATCTAAGGCTATGATGAAGTGGGTGATTGAGTTGCAGGAATTTACTTTCTCATTCTTGGTGGAAGAGAGTACCAGGGCTACCTTAGCTGATCTACTGACATATAAGGAGAGTCCCTCTTCTTATAAAGGAGGAGACCATCAAGAAGCCAGTTGAGGATGCGGCTGAATTGGTGAATGCACACTTATTATATTTTGATGGTTCTTACAGGAAAAGCCATGATGTAGCCTCAGGAGGTTTGGTGCTTTATGATCCACAGGGTTGCCCAGGGTTGCCTTGTTTTTAAAAAGGGTGTTAAGGTGGATGCACATAGCAACAATGAAGCGGAGTATCTGACTCTGGAAGTTGGATTGCAAATATGTTTGAAGCATGGTGTACACAGGATTCGCATTCGTCGAGGAGATGCATTGCTTGTGGTAAAACAGGTATTGGGAGTTTGGAAGTCAAAGAATATGTTACTCAAGGAAATGTGTTTCAAGATTAAGGGTCTGTTGAAGGAATTTGAAGCTTGGAGTCTTAAGCATGTGGATCGAGGCCATAATGAGGAGGCTCATGAAGCAGCCCAGGGAATGATTGGTGAAGTTTTTGTTCTTAAAGCTCATGCATCATTTTATTGTGGCAGGGAGAATTTACAGGATGTTGAGGAGTTTTTGTTAACAGGGATGATTCCTAATGGTATTGAAAAATAAAAAAAATATGGTTTTATCAGGAAAGCTACAAGGTATGTGATGGTTGGTGATGCTTTGTATTTGAAGGGAATTGACTTGATAATGCGACGGGTACCTTGGAAGGAAGAAATCTACAAAATTCTTAAGGAAAATCATGAGGGAGCATGCGGTGGACATTTTGCCTCAAGGATTACCTTGCATAAGGTATTGCAGGAAGGTTATGTATGGCCAAGTGTACATAAGGATGTTAATCATTGGTGCAGGTCATGCAAACAATGCCAAGCTCATAGTAGACGGATATTAAAGCCTGAGATGAGGAAGACAATTCTTGCTTATGATGTTTTTGAAAAGTGGGGAATTGATGCTGTGGGACCATTGCCTATTACTAGCCGAGGGAAGTGTTACATCTTGACTGCAGTTGATTACCTTTCTAGATGGGCGGAAGCAAAGGCAGTGAATTAAATTACTGCTAAGGAGGTGGCAAAATTTGTATATCAAGATATCTGCTGTAAGTTTGGTGTGCCATTGGAATTGCTTTCTGATCAGGGTCCAGGTTTCAGAGCAGAGCTTATGGATTATTTGTGTACAAAGATGAAGATCAGTCGCAGTTTTACCACACCTTACTATCCACAGTGTAATGGCCTGAATGAGCGCTTCAATGGTGAATTGATCAAGATTTTATCTAAGGTGACAGAGCAACAAGGCAAGAATTGGGATCTGGAGTTGCCTGCTGCCTTGTGGGCATACAGGACAGCAATTAAAACTGGTACGGGTTTCACTCCATTTCATCTTGTTTATGGGAAAGAAGCCTTATTGCCTATTGAGGTGGAGATACGCTGTGAAAATGTTGGAAAAGCTTTTGGAAGAGCCTAAAGATGCCCTTAAAGAGCGGCTGTTATATTTACAAGAAGCACAGCTGAACAGGGATAATGCTTTGAAGCATTATGAAGATATGCAGGCAAGGACGCTGGAGAAATCCAACAAGAAGATTAAAAGAAAAGGAATTATGAAGGATGATTTGGTATTACATTATAACAGCAGGCTAGATAATGCCTTTCATAAGAAGTTCCAAATTAAGTGGGAAGGACCTTTCTTGGTGATGCAAGGATTTGCAAATGGTACCTATCAATTGGCAGACTTAGATGGGACTTTACATGCTTCCAGGGTAAATGGATACAGGCTGAAGAAGTATTATGCACGTTTGATGTGGTGATTGTACAGGATGCAATGTCCGAAGATGTGATTCCAGATGAAAGGCAGTTTTTAGAAATGGATTTAGGTCTTGAAATGCTTTTTACTGCTGATCATGAATGATTCAGCAGGCTGGGGGTTGGGCAAAGTATGTCAGGTGTTTTTCTGTAAAGGTGTTTTAAGTTCGTGTACATATGGGATGCGTGGTGTGCAATAAAACTTTGCCCTGAATGCCCTGGCAAGTGTACAGATGGAATGGCTTTGGAGCGATTTAGTGTATGCAATTTTCTTTGAAGCACCTGTGTGAGACTTGAAGCTTTTATTCGTATGAGTTTTTTAGTCGTCAAGAAGGTGTCTGGGATGTGTGTAAATAAGAGGTGGATGAGCATGAGGATATCAATGATGGGTTTTGATGAGCCTCTGGTGGAAATAAATGTAGACATGCTGGTCTATGTGGAGAGAGCTCAATTCAGACTGTAAATATTGAATTTACAAGGGATGCCGGCAAAATATATTGCCTTTATGCTTGAGTTTTGAGAATCTTTTAGGTTTGGAATGGCCGTCTTGGTAATGATGATGCTGATGACGAGGCTCTGGGCAGCTCTTGCATTTATTTTGGAAATTGTGGGCGTGGTGTGATGATCCGAAGTACAAGGAAGAGGAGGGGTTTTTTTTTAGTATTGGTGATGGCTATTTTTGAAGCCTTGAAAAAATAATAAAAAATAATGTAAGGTGGCCACCCTATTAAGGGACCACGTGGAGATATTAGAGGCTGCCACCGGGATTATCCAGAAGCTGGCAAGAGCGTGAAGGAAAGCGTGGATGGCTGTCTCGAAGGAGCGATGCTGCCGAGTAGAAGGGAAGCCTTGCTGTGGCGCTGCGGAGAGAACAGTTGGGTGGCCGCCTTGAAGCATGGAGATGGGTGCATCTTGGAGGAGAAGTGGTTACCACGTAGGTGAGAAGGGGCTGGCAGAGACGCTTGGGAGATCGCTTGCTGAGGACCACCTTGTGAAGTGGAGCCACCTAGACAGTGGAGGGCTACAGCTGTGAAAGCTGACGGGTGTCGGCATCAGTCAAAGGAAGTGTCCGTAGGGTCGCCATGGTCAGCAAGGATAGAGGAGATACGCCTTTTGTGAGGTGGTGCGGCCGCCTCAAAGTTGTGGGTAGCCGGGCGAGTACTGTTGCAGTTAGAGGGAGGCAAGTGTATGCCGCCTCGTATATTACCAAGGATTGAAGGTACTGCAGAGGTGTAAAGAAGGCTGCCTTGGGCAGGGCCGGCTGCTGGGGATTGTGAAGGGGCTGCAGGCTTATGAAAGAAGGCGCAGCCTTGTGGAGTGAGGCGCTGCAGTTGGCTACACAAGCTGGCGATACAGGTAAGGCTGGCAATTGAGAAGCTGGGCTAGGTGAAGTTCTGCAGAGACGCCAGGAAAACTGTCGAGAGCAATGTGAAAAGAAGCTGAGGCTGGTGAGTTTGAGGCTGCTGGTCGAGCTGCTCTGCAGGCGTGGAAAGCAGAGGCCAGGGTTCATGCTGGTAACCAAAGAAACTGCTGGCTTTTTTCTGGGAGGTGACCGTTTTGTTTTGAGGCCCCTGGTGTGAGACCAAGAGAAGCTGTGGACAGTGTGTGTGTGAGTTGTTTGCTGTGAGTGTATGATAAAAGGAGAATGCGAGGATGAGTGGTTGAAGCTTGTCATTTGATAAAATCTATGGTGATGGATCACCCCTTGTAGATGGACAAACAAGGTTTGTGTTGATGATATGTGAGTGGCTTAGCCTTGCTGACAGATAAAAGGCTTTATAATGAGATATGTGAGCTGTTAAAACTACCTTTCTTTGGGTATCTCTGGGTGGTAGAGAGAGAGAGAGAGAGATTTATCTTTCTAGCTAGAGAAGCTGGTGGTGCCCCTTGTGCTTGTGAGTGTTCCGAAGGTGGTGAGTCGGCGAGCTATAGTGGCCTTCTTGTGTTTCTGAGCTGCCTCACAGTTGTCTCCCCAGAGGATGCATGAGATTCAATGTAGTTTGAAGAACTTTCCTCTATGAGTGCACTGTATCCTCAAGGTTTGGTTTCCTTATGCTAAACCCAAGGAAACCAAACAGGGTGGACTTTTTGCATAAGGAAACCAAATAGGGTGGACTCTAGCACAATGATAAATGCTTCCTTATGAAAAGATGTAGGGGAGAAGGGAGTTTGAGCTCTTGCAAAGTACACACACATTCTCACAAACCCTAGAAGAGAACACATGAGATGAGAGGCTGAAAATTGATCTTCTTCTTCTTCAACAAAAAGAGGCCTACAAAAGAGACAAGGTGACCTCACACATACTAGAGTATATACAAGTGGTCCATAATGTGAACACACTAAAGTGGAGTGGGTAGGTGTGGACTAGTAGTGTAGTCCAGCTATAGAATCTTTGTCAAAGATATGTGTGTGCCAGCTACCAAACCTACTAGTGATGTAAATGTCAAACCAGTGATGTAAAACGGTCACACAGGTGCCTCGTGAGTGTCAACTCATGTTGAGCTTGACATCTCAACACTTCCCCTCAAGCTCAACTCCATCTCGTGAACTCCAAGCATATCTCGAAATGTGCAGAGCTTCTCAGCTCCCAAGGCCTTTGTCATGAAGATGCCAGCGATGACCTGATCTTGTGTGCTAACGTAGGCCAAGTCGATGTGGCCTGCCAAGACTCTCCCTGATGAAGTGGTAGTGTACCTCAATGTGTTTCGTCCACGCATGAAAAACTAGATTCCTAGCCAACTATATATTGCTGAGATTGTCACAATATATGACAACCTTTCTCTTCACATGTAACCCCAAATCAGCACAAGTAGTGTAAGATTCCTCCCCAGTCTCTCAGGATGTCCAGTATCTTCCCCTGTAATCAAATCCCTCTTCAGAAATATAAAAGATCTTGTTTCTACCTGTTTTGGCCTAGAGAGAGAAAATGTTCTAGAGAGAGATTATTCAGATTTTGGATATTTTTGGATAAAAAAATATCTCTTTGTATTTAAATAAGTTCCCTCGAAACAGAAGTTCAAAAATATTTTCAAAAGGTGCATTAGAAATCAAGTATAATCTGTTTAAGAGGCCTTATCCTAGGGATCAAGATTTTTTTTCAAAATTTGAAATTAAGGTTCCTATGGACCAATAAGATTCATCCAAATGTAGGGAGGAGATAAATGGAAGAATAAAAGGAAAATCCCCCAAAAATGAGTAAATACTCACATAAGATGAAGAGTTGACTAAGGATAAGGTTAATAGTTAAAAAAGAGAGATATTTAGAAGAAATGATGCATTTTTGATACCTCAGTATGGGGGAATTTCCCTCATGAAGGAGGCACCTATTTCACATGTGTGGGAGAGTTTAAACTCCCAAATAATGAGATATTTTTATCTCTCCTCTCTCCTGTTTCAACCAGATCCAAAAAGTGAGCAAAACTGACCTAAAAATGGTCAAAAATTGACCAAACTGATCTGGAAAATTCTAGAATCAGTTTGCTTGGTTAGAGGCTCACTTTTTCCTATAAATAGAAGCCTTCCCCTTTGTTGAAGCTTAATAGTGTTTTTTGCATTGTTACCCTGCTTCTCCCAAGAGCCAAAAACTATGAATTTACTCATAATTTATTAGTTTTTGACCTTCCCTCTTTTAAAGATTGGCCACTCTTGTTTCAAACAAGAGTAGATCCCTCAAACCATCAAGCCAAAGGAAAGCTCTCAAATTCTCCTTGTAAGTTGGAGATTCTTCTCTTTTCTATTTCATTTTATGGTTTTTATAATTTTTGTCTTCTCTAAAATGATTATGATGTTATGCCTCATTGAAAAAAGGCATTCCCCTCTCTTCTTTAGTAAATCCAGCCATTCTTTATCCTAGATGAATGATTATTGGATAAAATCAAGTTTTTCATAATGATTCTCTTTGATAAGTAGAAAATGTTTACATAAATGATTTAAATACTCTTGGTGAACTTCTAATTAATTTTAGAGAATTAAAAATTAAAAAATGGTCAGCCATACAAAGGAGGTTATGGCGAAATTTTTCTAAAATTGTGAAAAATAAGTTTTACTTTTTTTTAAATTTAAAAAGAGTAATTCCCATCGTATATGTATTCTTAAAGTGATAATTTTCATCCTAGGTATAAGAAAATGCATACTAAAAATATTTTATTAAAAAAGTGTTACTTTCTTTAGAATTGAATTCTATGCATAGAAAGAAGCATATTGAAATTGTTATTTTGATTATAAAAGTGTAATTTTCATCATAAATGATTTGAAACATAAAAAAAATTTATTTTATATTAAAAGAGTGATTTTCATCATAATTGATTTGTATGCATAAACATATGCATAAAAGATATCCTTTTATATTAAAAGTGTGATTTTCATCAATGATTTTTATGCATAAATGGATGCATAAAAGAAATTCTTTTATATTAAAAGAGTGATTTTTATCATAAATGATTTGTATGCATAAAATATATTTTTATATATTAAAAGTGTGATTTTTATCATAAATGATTTTTATGCATAAATGGATGCATAAAAGAAATTCTTTTATATTAAAAGAGTGATTTTCATCATAAATGATTTGTATGCAAAAACATATGCATAAAAGATTTTTTTTATATTAAAAGCATGATTTTCAATGGATTTTATGCATAAATTAGATGCATAAAAGAATTTCTTTTATATTAAAAGAGTGATTTTCATCATAAATGATTTGTATGCATAAACATATGCATAGAAGATTTTTTTTATATTAAAAGTGTGATTTTGACCATAAATCGATTTTATGCATAAATTAGATGCATAAAAGAAATTCTTTTATATTAAAGGAGTGATTTTCATCATAAATGATTTGTATGCATAAACATATGCATAAAAGATTTTTTTATATTAAAAGCGTGATTTTCATCATAAATGGATTTTATGCATAAAAGAAATTCTTTTATATTAAAAGAGTGATTTTCATCATAAATGATTTGTATGCATAAACATATGCATAAAAGATTTTTTTTAATATTAAAAGTGTGATTTTCATCATAAATGGATTTTATGCATAAATTAGATGCATAAGAGAAATTCTTTTATTCTAAAAGTGTAATTCCTACTAAATTGGATTTATGCATGGAAAGATGCATAAAGAATTTATTTTAATCCAAAAGTGTGATTCTCATCAATTTTGATTTTATGCATAGAAAGATGCATAAAGAAATCTATTTTTAGTTCAAAAGAATTATTTTCATCAATTTTGATTTCATGCATAGAATGATGCATAAAGAAATCTATTTTTAGTTCAAAAGAGTTATTTTCATCAATTTTGATTTTATGCATAGGAAGATGCATAAAAGATTGATTTTTAATTTAAAAGTGTCATTCTTTCTCATTTAAAATGAATTTATGCATAAGAAGACGCATAAAAGATTAATTTTTATTTCGAAAGTGTTATTCTCCTTAAAATGGAATCTATGCATAAATAAATGCGTAAAGAAATCTTATATCAAAAATGAGAATGTATGTAGAATAATGAATGCGAATGTGTATGTGAAATGATGTGTCATCGATATGAGTCAATGGATGAGATGTGATGACATGTGAATTGGGATGTGAATATATGACATGTGAATTGGGATGTGAATATATGACATGTGATGTGAATGAATCTGAGGTGATGAGATGAAATATGATGTGATTGGATGAGAATGAGTACACATATGAATGGAATGTGGAATAAGTAATGTGGACTGATAAGGGATAATGTGGAAAGACGAGAGTTCAATATAGAAACTGTATTTGTGACCTGTTTGTAAATGACTGTTTTATGTCAAGAATGCTGGGGAAGAATTTTGACCGTCTTGTGATTAAGGTCGTGGAGACCTAACTGATAAAGTTGCAACTACTGACGGAGAGTCAATGGAGGACGTCTCGCGTAGCAAGTTCGGTCGGTCTTGACCAGCCTCGGTTCGATTTAAATGGTAAGCTTCCGGTACGGTGGATGAGGGACCAAGGAAGCGGCCTATGAGTGGAGCGCTAGGTGACCTGCAAAGGATCCTAGAGGGTGACTTGCAAAGGATGCTCGGGCTCTGGGTCGCCGAAGATACCCACACGTGTGTCGTGGAAGATATTGGAACAAGGAGTAAGAGTTGTTTTTTGAAATCAAGTATGGATCTGGTTGATTGACCTTGCTGGTCCTCAACTGATGAGTCCATAGCCCTCTCATATGGATTTGTTGGTTGATCTTGCTGATCTTCAATGAGGATTCCATTTTGATTTTTATAAGTGATTATCTACCGTGTACTATGAGCTAGGAACTATCGAAAAGGCCCCTCAGTGAACAGGTGGTGAGCATTCTGGTTGCCAATGATGTCATAAGTACATCGATGAAGGAATGATTGGAAATAAGGATTCAACTAGAGATTTTGAGGATTGTGATCAGTGACACAATGGTTTCATTAAAGGATTGTTTTAAAGATAGCTGATGCTGAGAAAAAAGGCAATTTCATATTGGGTGTGTAAGTGGTGTGACTAGTTTTATGTTTGCACTAACATCCGGCTAGGGCACCAGGGAACTCTTTTCCCTGGTGCCCGGGACAAAACCTAACCCATGGGACTGAATGGGGTTAGGCTGGACTGATGAATCTGTAAATCGAGACTCAATTTCTGTTTAGTTCGATAGATGAAGTAAATCCCGGTCAAAAATTGTTCTATGGAAAAGAATCAACGGCTGTGCATCTCAATGAGGAAAAAAGCATTGGTCTCTATGATCCAAGTATAGTCTTTTTCCCTGATCTAACTATGGGACTTATGGGTTCGGTCAGATGAGCTCAGTTAGTTAAGGCTTTTGACTACGTTAGGGAAAAGTTATCCTGGTGGAATCGCCCGTGCTTTTCATGCAAAAGAAGTTTTTCCGGGTTCGGTTTTAGAAAAACCGATGGATTAGTCTCTTGTCGGGATATCCGTGGGCGAGGCCCCGAGTGTGGGACCCTGCCTCGCGCAAGAAGTGCTACTTCCACTGCTGTTGCTAGCACCCCTGAAATTGTTGCGCGGTGGGGACAAGGATCTTATAAGTAGCTTGTGTAACTAAGCTACCTCACACGCTGTCGTGACGTGGGCGGTATTGTTGGGCAAGTGCAAGACACCTGGCTGTGAGTAGTTTCAAATCCCAACAAGGAAATAGCACCCAGGGTAATACATTCCAAGTTGGGACTACTTCTTCAACTGGCATTACCGGCTTCTGACCATACATTAATTCTACAGGGATGTATCCTGCACTGAGCTATGAGTTGTACGGTCAGCCCATAAAGCATACATTAATTCTGCAGGGATGTATCCTGTCATCACTGAGCTATGAGTTGTACGGTCAGCCCATAAAGCATATGGTAGCAGCCTTGGCCACTCTCGCATTCTTCCTCTGCATGCCTTAGCCAAAGCTTTAATGATTGGAGGATGTCCTCGCTCGCTTTTACCATTGCCCTCAGGGTTGTAAGCACATGTTAGGGCCAATTTGATGCCAATTCTAGAAAAGAATTCCCTTGCTTCTTCAGCATCTAGCTCACCCCTGTCAGCTGTTATTTTCCCAACACAACCATACCGGCAAATCACATCTTCCAAGAGAAATTTGCATACTGTTTCCGTGCTCTTTGTTCTAAGAGCACGCCCTTCCACCTGATTTGTCAGGTCTTCTCTTGCAAGTACTACGTACCGCATCTGCCAGATTCCCAAGGGCATTGTAACTAGATCCACTACCCATTTGTAGTGCATGGCAGGTGGGTAGGTTGGTTGCAAGCCATCACGATGTCGCACATTCGAGTACATTTGACATATCATGCATGTTTCCACATATTGGGATATATCCTTGTACATTTCTTTCCACCAATATCTTTCCTTTATTTTGGTAAAGATGGCCCACACACTTTGATGTCCAGCCCAGAGACTCTCATGGAATTCTTTTATGAGCTTCCCTTGAGTCTCTTTATCACATATAACTCTCTGTGGCATAGCATTCCTCTGCTTAGGATGCTTCCACAGGTACCCATTCTTTAGAAAATACCCATATGCCTTTCTGCGGATCCTCTTGAATTCTAAGTCAGACCAATTTTCCTGCCTTGTCAAGGTACTCAAGTATTGGCCAATAAGCAACCAATCTCCTTCATACATTTCCTCAGTAAAAGACTCAAGTGCATTTGATAAGCAAGCATGGTCCCCTTTTGCATGTGCAGTAGTATAGAACTTTGTGCCTACATCATCAATGTCACTAATCATCCCTTCTTCATCTTCATACTTGGCTCTTGATAGCATATCTACAACTGGGTTGTCCTTCCCTGTAATATGCTCAAACTCAGGATTTAGTGACTTGATATAGGCAATCCACCTGAGCATAGCGATATCTGGAGTGGTGCAGCTTGCAATCATCCCAAGGAGTGGCAAGCAGTCAGTTTCCACAAGCACGGATGCTCCAATAAGATATTCTTTTTCACATTTTAGAGCAGTGACTACTCCCAGTAACTCCCTCTTGATATGCGGATAATTTCGCTAGCGAATGCTTAGTACCTTTGCTCCAAACCTGATTACATACCTGTGATCATCCTCATCATCTTGCCCTACTGCCCATCCTATCCCAGTAGGACTAGTATCAACAGTTACAATCACAGTCCTGCCACTCATAATCTACCTTCCTTAGAGTAGGTGATGATTGGAGCAGACATTTCAGCTTCCGCATAGCTTTAATATGTGCAGCACTCCATAAAAATCTCTGATTTTTCCTCAAAAGTTGGTAGAGAGGATCTGCTACATGTGCATAATGTGGGATCCATATAACATAAAAGACACATGCACCAAGAAATCTCCTCACCTCTGTAACATTAATGCATATCTCTTTCATTCTTTGTATCGTATCTATCTTGGCTGGACAAGGTCTGCGCCCATTAGTACTGCAAAGATGCCCCACGATTAGTACTTCACCAACCCCAAACACTGATTTCAATCCAGACAAAGTAAGATTCACCTCTTCAAGCCTGGATAGAATTTTATCACAATCTTTTATATGATTTGCCACAAACTTGCGGCACCCTTTCGAATCCAAATCCCCATCTTTATCTTTTTCATCACAGCCTTTTATGGGCACATCATCCAGAAAAGGCATAGTTATTTGTGGTATGAAGTCTCGTAAGACTTTATTCATTCCATTCATCATATGCGCCACTGAGTTGGTGGCTCCCTGTGGTAAGGTGCACATCCTTACCAAACCTAAAGGAGTTTTCATTGTGGTCATGTCCTTGCTTTGTATATCCATCTGGAACCGATCATATCCCGAATACAGATCACCCATAGAGTATATAGCTTTCCCTGCAAATGCTTTTGCAAACTCGTCCACAATCGGACCTGTTCCCACATTCCTAATTGTGACCTTGTTTTATAGGTTGCATGTCTTGAATGAAGCGCAATGCTCCATTTTTCTTTGGCACGGTAAACCATCTGTGGAGTATGGAGCGCATGATGGCTCCAAAATTCCCATCCTGATCTTTTCTTTTAGTAATTCCATCAGCTTTGGCAAGAGAGCTTTTGGTACTGGAATCGGCCCCGCAGGTTCCAGGGCACATGTGGAACAGTGAAGATCACCATTGGCGCTATTACGCTTGGATCAACACAGCCTATCTCATGCGGATGAAAAGCAAAGGCCTTCCCATGTTTTACAAGCATCTCCTCAAAGCATTCCTTTTCAACTGGTAACAGGAAATCCTTGTCACCGATCTTCAGCTCTTTTAGGGTTTCCTGTGTAAACTTATGCCCAATTTTCTTCCGATCTCTGAGATTCGGTTGCATAGAGGCTTCATCTATCTTCTCCTTGCTTTCTGGTGGCAGGGGCAAGGCAATTGGTTTCACCTTCTTTGTTTGCAACCGTTTTATACTTTGTATCAACACGAGCATCCATCTCACAATACATGTTTTTACATTCCATTCCCTCAAATTCCCGGATTATATCATACATCCCCACAGATGACACTTTTACCATCTCATTCCCACCCTGTAAGCATGCGCTTTCCATGGCAAAAAGCTCACCCATAGTATCCACAAATGACACCTCGTCAAGCACACCTGAAATAAACTCATTTTTCTCCAAAAGACCACACTGCTCAAGACTTTTTTGTACATTTTGTACATATCGACGTATACCACGCTTCAAATCCTTGCTTTTTACAAAGACTATTGACCCATAGCTAGAGAATCTCTGAAAGTTTGCTGAAAAGTTATTTACATTGATTGAGTCCTGCGAGAACTCATTGCCCCTTGTACCATTGCAATCTCGCTTTACAATGGCACCTGGCCAAAATCCCTCATCTCCCTGTAGTTCATGAATTCTCTGTTTATCTTTGGGAGTGACTGTTGGCCATAAGCATTAAGGCTTTTACCAAGAGTTTTTGTTTTTGAGGTAATTAAAGCCTTAAAACTAAAACCTTTACCACTCTAAGGAATTACGATTTTTGAAATCGAATTCATAAAAACAAATTTCATGTCATCTCCATGAGCTTCTATGCCGAATTCTCTCCTTGCATAAAATCGAGCAGCAGTTCGCTTCATTTTTGAAAATTTTTGGAATGCATATCACTCTATGAAGCTTCTATTACTCTCCAATTCTAACCCCTACAAGGCTCGAACAGAAGCTATAATTCCAAAGCAAGATAATCTGCAAAAAACGAGCTCTGGTTCTCTCCAAAATTTTCATTCTCTCCTCAAAAAACCAGAAAATGCAATGCTCTCTGGTTTTTTTGCCAATCCCGCGGTTGATGCGGCCAACGTTCACCTTTTTCAGCTGAATTCACGCATTTCCAATTTCGAAAATTGGCTGTGCCTGATTTCCTCCCATTTATTTGGATTGATAAGTATCAACATTACTTAAGGCTCATTTAAACCAAATCCCTCTCAAGGGGTTGTTCCCATGCACTTATCAAATAAACCCAATTTGGCATCCTTTATTCACGACCTCGCCATTACTTAAGGCTCATTTAAACCAAATCCCTCTCAAGGGGTTGTTCCCATGCACTTATCAAATAAACCCAATTTGGCATCCTTTATTCACGACCTCGCCATCTTTGGCAAAAGCATGTGATCATGACCACGACCATTATATACCATAAAAGTTTTCTGCCTCAAATAAGTGTTAATATCAACTCAATCATGATAGGCACGACTTATGAGCATTTCACCGTCTCAAAGACCAGTAAAAGCAGTCAAACCCACAAGCATAATCCAAACCTATGTACAAAGGCACAGGGGAATCTGCTTCAAAACACCAAGCTCACATGAAAACCATGTACACAAACATGAACAAAAAAAAAGCCTTGTTACGCATAAAGGCATATATACATCATGTACACTATGGCACTTAATCCCATGCATCTGGATTTGCATTTAATGGCCTCACATGCATGGTTTCACACCATAGACATGCCATGGCACGACAACACTGCCACCGCAGCTCCTCTGTACTTGACAAGGCAACTATGGGTTGCTTCTTGCTGCTCCATGTCACAACAGTACTCCCCCAGTGAAAACATAAATCCATTGGTAGATCTCCTATCTGCAATACTACTAGCCCAATTTGCATTTGTGTACCCATATAGCTCCAATGGTACACCTGTTAGATAAAACAATGCATAATCAGTGGTAGCTGTCAAATACCGAACTGTGCGTCACACACTGTCAAGATGTGGTTTGTACGGAACCTGCATAAACTAGCTCTCTAAGTGAACGGTGTAACTCAAATCTAGCCTGGTGATCACGACATAGATCAAACTCCCCACCATAATCTTCCTGTACATAGTGGGGTCCTCCAACACATAACCTACATCTGCATTAAGCTTGCCATTTTGATCTAATGGCATCGAGATTGACTTACAACCAGCCATCCCATTCTTGGATAACATGTCCAATACATACTTACTATCTCTGTGTGCAAATGACCTCAATGCCCAAAAAGTAGCACAGATCTCCCGAATCCTTCATGTCAAACTTCCTTTTGGGAAGACTTTTCACATGCTCAATCTCTTCCAAGTTGTCACTCCCAACAATAAGATCATCTACATAGATGGTGATTATCAAAATACCCTTATCACTCTTGCACACATACAACGAGTGATTTGCATTTGCTATATGAAAACCAATAGTGTCAACAATCTTGTCATGCCATGCTCGTGGAGCTTGATTTATCCCATACAAGGTCTTACAAAGCTTACATACATTCTTTGGGTGACCTGTATCCTCAAAACCAGGTGGTTGATCCATATACACTTCGTGCAAGTCAGCATGCATGAACACATTTTTTACATCCATCTGATGTAAAAACCAGCCTTTAGCTACAGCCACCTCAATCACAACTCTCACAGTTGCCATCTTTGCAACCGGGGCACGCGTCTCCTCATAATCAATCCCATGTGTTTGCGCATACTACCAATCTAGCCTTGTACCTGCTTATGCTACCATCACTGTTATGTTTCACCTTATCTTGTCTTCTTTTCAACCATCACTCTAAAATTCTGAAAATGAGTGAAAACTTCCCTTTTCTCCTTCGTGAAATACACCCACACTTTCCTTGTGTGGTCATTATCCTGCTCACATTTCTATCATGTGGAAATACATGCTTTGTTTTCTTTCCAAATTGACATGCTTCACATACTTTCTATATATCTTCAACCTTAAACTTAGGCAGCCCTATCACAATTTCTTTAGTCTTCTACATAGACTTCATTCTTTACACATTTACATGACCAATCCTCTTATGCCAAATGTCTTTACTACAACAATTCCTGAACCATTTGTAAACATTGCAACACTCACTTCAGGCATATTTACATTCAGTGTAAACATTTTCTCCACTATGTTCCCTTTTGCAACTAGCCTATACTTATCTTTAAAGTCTTCTACATTATAACCATCAAGGTTAAACCGTACTTGCAAACCCTGCTCAATCATTTGGCGAACAGAAACCAAATTCTTTGTAATGTTCAGAACATGAAGTACATCTGCAAGGTACTTCACCTTACCATCCTGCATAGACAATGACACATCTCTAACATGGGCAATTGGATGAGTAGTGCCATCCCTTGTTTCAAGAAAACCTAGTCTTTCAAGAATATTCATTTACTTGAACCACTCACCATGACTTGTCATGTGGTTCAAATCACCTGAATCAACATACCATACATCATCCTTACATGCTGCTACATCATTTCCAGACATATCATTAACTACATGTTGCATAACAAACAACCTCTCATTATCCTCATTATTTTTGCTAGAGGACTTATAGTTATTTTGCTACACTTTTCCATTTTGCATGTCATTCCACTTCTTATAGCAATCTGCCTGCACATGTCGAGGCTTACCACCCACAGTAAAAACAGTATCATGTATCACTATGCTGCCTTTGCCAATTACCACGACCTCTTTGACTCTCCCTACCTCTAAACTAGCCTCTTCCACCTATGTGTTGTTGTTGTGAATCCTGGGACTGTTGCTGTTATTGACCATAATTCTGATTACCTGCTTGGCCATGGCCTCGGCCTTGGTCTCTACCTACACTTGTGTAGAAGGCATGTTGTTCTGAATTGCCTTTGTTTTGTGAAGACTGGTCTTCACCCAAACTCTTTTCTTTAATGATCAGCATTCACACTAAAACTGTAAAGTTAGGAATGTTCTCCAAGTCTGAATAGACATCTTAAATGCCTTGTATTATGGCCCGAGACCACGTAGACATACTTCCACCTTATCATCATCATCAATAGAAACACCAATAGATGCAAGGGATTCCATAATGCCCTTGATCTTTATCATTCACAGACATATTTTTCTTCTCCACAATATGAAGCTCATTCTTTAACTGAATCTTCCATGCCTTGGTTTTAGTTTCATACAGCTTCACCAAGATGTCCCATGCCTCCTTGCCTAACTTGGCATCCTATATATGCTCAATCATGGTGTCATGTACGCTAACAGAAAGTTAATACATGACAATTCTATATGCCCAATCATGGTGTCATGTATGCTAACAGAGAGTTAATACATGACAATCCTTATATTCTTTGGTATCTCTGGTGCCTCCTCATGTTCACCTTCAATGTAGTCCCAATTACCTTTTCCCATCAAGAAATTTGTTAATCTATACATCCAAGCATGGAAGTTATTTTTATCAAGATTTTCTACAACAATCTGGTTAATTCCATCATTCGACATCTTGTCTGCAACACAAACTCACCAAAAACAACTCTTGTTTGACCTGCACAAACTATTGTATTCTTTGCAACTGCACCCAAACTATCACAACTAGTGACCTCAATTTGTATACATACACCCAATGGCAACTATAAGACCTCTTTGCAGTACACATAGCGTCTGCACAACCAATCTCCCTTCTTGCAGTACCAAAAATAGAATTTTGTAGAGAATCAAAACTTAACCGTAGTGCCCGCCGCTGTGAATGCCTACAAACTGAAAAACAAAGGTTAAGACATGTCCGAAACGCGTTTTCGATAGCTCCTCAATCGAATTTTATTTGCCAGTGCCTCCTGAAGAGCTCCCAACAAGGGTGTAGTAGCCACCAACACAAAGAGAAAAGAGTAGATGAAGCTCTTACCCTTGTACCGCTTCCTGTGCTTCTCTTGCCGCTTAGCTTCTTAGTACGAACCAGGCTTTGATACCATAAAAAGATGTAGGGGAGAAGGAAGCCTGAGCTCTTGCAAGCACACACACACTCTCACAAATCCTAGAAGAGAACACACAAGATGAGAGGCTAAAAATTGATCTTCTTCTTCTTCAACAAAAAGAGGTCTACAAAAGAGATAAAGTGACTAACACACATACTAGAGTATATACAAGCGGTCCATAATGTGAACACGCTAAAGTGGAGTGGGTAGTGTAGACTGGTTGGTGTAGTCTAGCTGTAGAATCTCTGGCGAAGATGTGTTGGTGCCAGCTACCAAACCTGCCAATGATGTAAATGTTGAACGGTCACGCATGCGCTTCATGACTGTCAGCTCATGTTGAGCTTGACATCTCAACACCTTACACACCAACGAGATTCAATGTCATTTGAAGCACTTTCCTCTATGAGTGCACTATATCCTCTTGGATCATGTGTACATGAGCGGTTTGTTGGCTAGAAGACCAACTAGGCTGAGCTGAATTGACCTGGCTCTCAAAATTAGGTTTTGTGAGAGTTCCTTGAGAATGTCTTGTTTTTTTTATTCTTATTTTTTAGTTTTCGTGTTTTGTTCTTCTTTTTCTAGTATTCTTATTTTATGGAGCAAAGAATGGGGTGTGTATTCTTTCTTTCTTTTTGTGGAGCAAGGGATGGGGGTGGATGGGTGTGTGTGCGCTGGGGGGGGTTGTGTGTGTGTATGTGTGTATCTAGGATGCTAAGGAGTAATGGTGTTAGTAAAAAGTGGATAACAACATTAATGAAAATGGTGAGCAATGAAATTATCAGGGAATAATGTGTTATTAGAAAAGTGAGTAATGGAATTTGGAAGTCCCGTGACGTGTTAGCAGAGAAGGCAAATAACATCGTAAGTGAAAAAGGAAAAAGTGAAGAATAACAAAGCTTTGCATTATTAGGGAAGATTAGGGAATAACAGAGCTTTTGTGTTTACACAATTACGTAACTTTCACGTTATTTAGGAGTAACATAGATGTGAGTAATTTATGAGGTTTTGTGATTATGGGGAGTAACAAGGATATTTTGGGGTTCTTAGGGAGTAAAGGATCTTTTGACGTTAATGCAAGATTTTGACATTAATTTAAAACTCTGAAAGATTTTTTTTAAAAAGAGCTTGAAATGTATTAAAATGAAGGGGGAACTGAAAAAATATTTTTAAACGGAGAAGCTAAACTTTAACCAAAGGAACTAAAAGTAACACAAAAACTATAACATCACTTAAACCCCTATGAGTCTGAAATTGAATTAGATGAGTTCAGTGTCTCTTAATGTGACAGCCTGCTCCTCTCTCTTCTGAAATTCTAGATTCTTCAATATTTTAGGGTAATCATGCTGAGGTTAACCGGGTGTGCAAGTCATTCTTTATCCCCATATTATTTTAGTTAATTTGAGATTCCAACACGCCATATATAAACACTTCCAAAATGAATGAATGAATTGAGGGTCATTATGCATCATATTGTTCATGTCATCAACAAACAGTTATAAGCACATTTCATTTTGTTTATCGAGGAGGGAGATAGATTTAAGATCATGTTTACTCTCATTGCATCCTTCACAAGCCAGCCTAGAGTATAAGCCAAAATGGTGGGGAGCAAGAGGACATCCTTATCTTATTGATCTTCTTAAAATAAATGGAACAGAGAGGAGTCCATTTATGAAAACTTTTGCATTGGCATTACCAAAGAGAGTGTGTGTGAATTTAATGAACCTTGGACCAAGCCTTGTGTCATGTATAAATTGAAGAATAAAGTCCCATTTCAATCTATCATAAGCTTTAAAAAAATGTATCTTGAAGAAGTTGAAATATTGATTTGTTTTTTTGTGTGTGTTCAAATCCTTCGCACAGAGGCTGATGATAGCATCTAGGATAAATCCCCCTTAATGAATCCTTTTTGTTCCCTCCTTATCCATACATTAAGGTGGATAGTAAGCCTCATGTGGCTAAAGCTTTGACAAAGACCTTGTAGGTTGATGACAAAATAGTAATGGATCTCTAGTTACCAAGCTCTTCTTTGGCATCACTTTTGTGGATTAGCCTTGATGACCACAAAAGGTAGAGCCCCAAAAGACAAAGCTTCGTTCCCAAATCAAAAGAAGATAAGTATTCATAAAAGTTTTAAAGCTTTTAAAGAACACATTAGGAAGGCCATTTAATCCAAGGTAGAGCTAATGGCCATGTCAAGGTCCTCGATGGACTGCTCCCACTCCAACATGGCTCTCATGAAGGGAGGGACAATTTTTTTTGTTTGCAGGGCTAGCAATTTTGGCACGTGCATCTTGTCTTTCTTTTGAGATAGGAAGGGAGGTATTGAAGATATTTTCAAAATAGTCATGCACTATTTTTATATTGGATTCTAAATATGTGGCCAATGCCCCATCCTTATCTTTGAGCATCGGAACAGCATCCTCAGCCTTGAGAGCAGCAAAGGTGGGGTAAGCATGGCACTAACCCACCTTACCCCCTTGTCTTGACTTCAGGAGAAGAATGAGGATTGGATTATGGTCCCAAAATTGGGTTCAATTTAGAACATGGACTATAGTTTTATTAAAATCTAAATCCATGGAATTGCTTACATAGCATCTATCAAGACGGGCTTTCCTGATGTGCTCATCATTAGCTCTTCCATTTGATCAATTAAATTTGGCACCCTTGTGTACATCCAAAAGATCATGAATATTTTTACATTCTAGCCAAGCATTTAGTTCAAGACATTTGAGGGATTTTCTCAAACCTAAAGAACCTATCCTTAAGGTCTTTAACCATGTTGAAATCCCTAACTACGATAATAGGCAGGTCTAATTGCATGAGAGACCTCTATAAGGTAGGTATGGATTTGGCCAAACTAGGTGCATATAGAGAAAAAATGTAAAAGAAAGATTTTATATACATTTTAATGGCAACTTAATGGCAACCCAATGATTTGATAGATCAATAACATATCCCTATATAGAGGTGGCCTATCAAAAACATATCGCTAGATACAGCCGGCCAATCAATTATGAACACTTAGGCTGCACCACCACTACGTGAGCTATGATGAGTGGTGGTGAACCAGTGGAATTACTTTGAGACTCTTTTCAAGTTGAAGAGTTAAAACTCTCTAGAGGCTTTGACTTCTTGCGAACATATATAATCTAAAGCCAACTTTTGGTGAAAAATACAACTGCTCTCTTAGGATTAATTAATCCCTTATGTTGGATGACATAATCTTGTTAATCATTATTTTCTTTGAGTTTTAGGGATTGGCTTTGATCTCTCAATGGGAATGTTCTCTAGGGGGATAGGAGACTCCACACCCTCCTTGATTCTAAAGATCCTTCCAATAGGCTAAATGATAGCACCTAGGATAAATCTCCCCTTAATGAACCCTTTTTGTTCCCTCCTTACCCATACATTAAGGTGGCTAGTAAGCCTCGTGACTAAAGTTTTGGCAAAGACCTTGTAGGTTGATGACAAAATAGTAATGGGTCTCCAGTTACCAAGCTCTTCTTTTGCATCCCTTTTGTGGAGGATTAGCTTGATGACCACAAAAGGTAGAAATACGTAGAGCCCCAGAAGACAAATCTTCATTCCCAAATCAAAAGAAGGTAAGGATTCATAAAAGTTTTAAAGCTTTTAAAGACTCCATTAGGAAGGCCATCCAATCCAGGGCTTTTACCATTTTTCATAGAGCTAATGGCCGTGTCAAGGTTGTCAATGTAGTGCTCCTACTCCAACATGGCTCTCATTAAGGGAGGGATAGTTTTTTTTGTTTGCAGCTAGCAATTTTGGCACATGCATCTTGTCTTTATTTTGAGATAGGGAGGTATTGAAGATATTTTCAAAATAGTCATGCACTATTTTTATATTGGATTCTAAAGATGTGACCAATGCCCCATCCTCATCTTTGAGCATCGAAACAGCATCCTGAGCCTTGAGAGTAGCAAAGGTGGGGTAAGCATAGCATTAGCCCACCTTACCCCCTTGTCTTGACTTCTGGAGAAGAATGAGGATTGGCTTATGGTCACAAAACTAGGTTCAGTTTTGAACTTGGACTTTGGTTTTATTGAATTCTAAAGCCATGGAATTGTTTACATAGCATCTATCAAGACGGGCTTTCCTAATGTACTCATCATCTGCTCTTCCATTTGACCAATTAAATTCGGCACCCTCGTGTACATCCAAAAGATCATGAAAGTGTTTACATTCTAGCCAAGCATCTAGTTCAAGACCTTTCAGGGCTTTACATTCTAACCAAGCATATAGTTCAAAAACTTTGAGGGCTTTCCTCAAACCTAAAAACCTATTCTTAAGGTCTTTAACCATGTTGATATCCCCAACTAGGATAATAGGCAAATCTAATTGCATGAGAGACCTCTATAAAGGCAGGTATGGAGTTTGACCAAACTAGCTGCATATAGAGAACAATGTAAAATACGTTTTAATGGCAACCCAATGTTTTGATAGATCAATAACATATCCCTATATAGAGGTGGCCTATATAGAGGAGATTGTATATACATTTTAATGGCAACCCAATGTTTTGATAGATCAATAACATATCCCTATATAGAGGTGGCCTATTAAAAACATATCCCTAGATAAAGCTTGCCCATCAATTATGAACACCGAGGCTGCACCACCAGTATAGGAGCTATGATCAGTGGTGGTGAACCAGTGGAATTCCTTTGAGACTCTTTTCAAGTTGAAGAGTTAAAACTCTCCAGAGGCTTTGACTTCTTGCAAGCATATATAATCTAAAGCCAACTTTTGGTGAAAAATACAACTGCTCTCTTAGGAGGACCAATTAACCCCTTATGTTGAATGACATAATGTTGTTAATCATTATTTTCTTTGAGTTTTAGGGATTGGCTATTTTCTCTCAATGGGAATCTTCTGTAGGGGGATAGGAGACTCCACACCCTCCCCGATTCTAAAGATCCTTCCCACAGGCTAATGATAGCATCTAGGATAAATCTCCCCTTAATAAATCCTTTTTGTTCCCTCCTTACCCATACATTAAGGTTGCTAGTAAGCCTCATGGGCTAAAGCTTTGGCAAAGACCTTGTTGATGACAAAATAGTAATGGGTCTCGAGTTACCAAGCTCTTCTTTAGCATCCCTTTTGTGGATTAGCTTGATGACCACAAAAGGTAGAGCCCCAAAAGACAAAGCTTCGTTCCCAAATCAAAAGAAGGTAAAGATTCATAAAAGTTTTAAAGCTTTTAAAGAATTAATTAGGAAGGCCATCCAATCTAGGCCTTTTTGTTGAAATATACAAGGGAATGGGTGTGTGCGGGAACAAGCCCTTAGTAAGAGGCTGTAAAAGAGAGTCTGTAAATGAGTGAGAAGCAGTGAAAAGGTGAGAGGTATCTATTGGGAGAGAATAAAAGGTAGCATGAGAGGTTCTAGGATGTGTGGAGATATTATGGTGGAGATATTATGGGAAAAGAAAAGAGGTGGAGAGAATCAAGCAAAAGAGGTGGAGTGAATAAAGGATGAGGTGTCCCCCGAGATGTAGGGGAGGTGGCACAAATCAAGGAACAAATCAGTGGAGCAGATCATGGACAAACTTGTAAAAATTAAGGCATTGGCCTAATGAGTAATTTGCTGGTTTTTGAGTATCCATGCCTACATTAAGGTATCAGTTAATTGCTCACTAATCTTATCTTAATCATCATCTAATTTGTTGGTTTTTGAGTATCCATGCCTACATTAAGGTATCAGTTAATTGCTCACTAATCTTATCTTAATCATCATCTAATCACTTATTAATGATGTATATTCTTGCATTTGATCCACCATAGCTCATCACTTTGCTTGCATTTTAACATGGTATCAGAGCCTAGCTTAGGATCCATCCAATTTATGAGCTCATTTATCTTGCTAATCAACCTATTAATCAAGATTAAGAGATAATCACCTTTCTTTAGTCTTTTTCAACAAGCTTTCTGCACCCCCAGCTAGTGGAGGGGCTTGATCTCCCTCCACCCTCAACATTAGGCCCAATTCTTCTAGCCACTTGAAGCCATAATCCCCATGCTTCAGCTTGTCTCATAAAATCGCCAAACCGTCAAACGAGAGCTGCTCCTTTTTGCGAATTCGTCGGCACTTCATTTTTGAAGGAAAACATAGATCTACACTCACACAGAAGAAATTGGTCTAATTTCTCTTGGCCCCAGGAGTTTTCAAGGGTGCTCTACATGCTGGTGATCTCAGATTTGTGAAATTCCTCAAGGAGAAGTGGCATCAAGATCTGCATCAAATCTACAAAGTGATTTTGGTAAAACAGAGATTAAGCATTCAATGTTTGGTCAAATCTTTTGTTTCTTGGCTTGATCCTCTACTAGACTAACTGCTATTGATGCCTTTGAAAGGAGTTGAGCTCATTTGAACTCTAAGGTCCCAGATTTGGCCTCCCCGCACATTCTATTTTTTGCACACAAAATAGGGAGATTATTTCACTAATCAGTGATTAATCAGCATTAATCACTGTATTTTGGTACAATCGTTTACCATTAGGTAGCTGATACAGATCCATATCACTTCACATTGCAATTCGGAGATGGTTTGATACTCCAACCATTCAGTGCAAGATAAGCTACACTTGACTTTATGTAATTTTTAGTAAATTTAGCTGATAAATCTATTGTAATCATCATTTAACACCAGATTTGAGTTGTAAAAGGGTAGACACTGCCCTTGAATCTTGAATTGGATCAAGAGGTAAGACCCCCTTCACATCATCTCATAAGCACGGCAGAAGAAATAGCTAAATTTAATGGGGAGCAATTTCATACATGGCAAACAAAGACCATGTATTTGCTCATGAGGAAAAATCTGTGGGGGCTAGTTGAGGGAAGAGATGAATGCCCAGAGGTGATTGGGAAGAATGAGTGGAAGAGCAGGAATGAGAAAGCATTAGGACTCATTGCACTCAGTTTAAATGATGAAATCATTCACCACATCACAGGGATACAACGGGCTAAAGATGCATGGGATGAACTCAATAAATTATTTGGCACTCAAGCAAAAAATTCAAAGATAAATCTGTTAATGCAATTCTACAAACTTGACATGAAGGAAAGTGAACCTCTAACCACACACTTGAACAAATATAAAAGCATTAAGCAACAATTGGCAGCATTGGTAAGAAGGTAGAGGATGATGAGGCACTAGCAGTGCTTCTGAAGAGTGTGGACAAAGGAGAATATGAAAATATTGTGGCAACCTTAAAGAATGTACCAGAATTGAAGCTTCATGAGATAGAATGAGCTCTACTAGAGAAAGAGACCAAGGTCAAAGAGAAGAAAGGGGTGGAACCAACAACTAGAGAGGAAAACGTATTCTTCACCCGAGAAGGATTCTCACGAGGACGAGGAAGAGGTAGGGGAGGAGGAAGGACCTTCACTTGCCACAACTGTGGGAAGCCAGGACACATGGCAAGAGATTGCAACAAACCCAATGAAGAAGGAATGACATCGGCAAAATTCATGGAAACTCCTAAGAAGGAAGTGGAGTCGTATCATCTTTTCTAAGAGAGAAAGAGAGAGAAACCCCACAACCCAATGTAACCTGCCCCAACAGAGTAAAACCACCTCAAAGCCACCGATGATGTAGGCCATGTGGTAGATGTATGTGTGAGCACTTTAGTCAAGGTCACGGGCACTTGTAGTAGCCTTGGACACATAGAGAGAGTGTCAAGGACTATGAGTTAGGGACTTGAGGCACAAGTCATGGGCTACCAAGTAAGAGGGAAACTTGGTATAGGGTCTAGGTGTGCTAGGATTACTCACTTGAGGGGAGGTGTTGAAATATACAAGTGAATGGGTGTGTGCGAAAACAAGCCCTTAGCGCAAAAGGCTATAAAACAGAGTTTGTAAATGAGTGAGAAGCAGTGAAAAGGTGAGAGGTATCTACTGGGAGAGAATAAAAGGTAGCATGAGAAGTTCTAGGATGTGTGGAGATATTCTGCGAAGAGGTGGAGAGAATCAAGCAAAAGAGGTTGAGTGAATCAAGGATGAGGTGTCCCCCCATATGTAGGGGAGGTGGCACAAATCAAGGAACAAATTAGTGAAGCAGATCATGGACAAACTTGTATAAATTGAGGCATTGGCCTAATGAGTAATTTGTTGGTTTTTGAGTATCCATGCCTACATTAAGGTATCAGTTAATTGCTCACTAATCTTATCTTAATCATCATCTAATCACTTGCTAATGATGTTAATTCTTGTATTTGATCCACCATAGCTCATCACTTTGCTTGCATTTTAACACTTTACCATTTTTCATAGAGCTAATGACCGTGTCAAGGTCCTCAATGGACTGCTCCTGCTCCAACATGATTCTCATTAAGGGAGGGACATTTTTTTTGTTTCCAGTTAGCAACTTTTGCACGTGCATCTTGTCTTTCTTTTGAGGAGATAGGGAGGTATTGAAGATTTTTTTTAAATAGTCATGCACTATTTTTATATTGGATTCTAAAGATGTGGCCAATGCCCCATCCTTATCTTTGAGCATCGTAACATTATCTTGAGCCTATTTCTTCTCGAGAACAACAAAGGTGGGGTAAGCATGGCACTAGCCCACCTTACCCTCTTGTCTTGACATCAGGAGAAGAATGAGGATTGGCTTATCGTCACACAAAATTGGGTTCAATTTAGAACCTGGACTCTGGTTTTATTGAATACATAACATCTATCAAGACAGGCTTTCTTGATTTGCTCATCATCAGCTCTTCCATTTGACCAAGTAAATTCGGTAGCCTTGTGTACATTCAAAAGATCATGAAAGTGTTTACATTCTAGCCAAGCATCTAGTTCAAGACCTTTGAGGGATTCCTCAAACCTAAAAACCTATCCTTAAGGTCTTTAACCATGTTTAATTTGCTAACTAGGATAATAGGTAGGTCTAATTGCATGAGAGACCTCTGTAAGGCAAGTATGGAGTTTGGCCAAACTAGCTGCATATAGAGAAACAATGTAAAATGGAGATTCTACATACATTTTAATGGCAACCCAATAACATATCCCTATATAGAGGTGGCCTATCAAAAACATATCGCTAGATAGAGCTGGCCCATCAATTATGAACATCGAGGCTGCACCACCTATACGCGAGCTATGATTAGTGGTGGTGAACTAGTGAAATTCCTTTCAGACTCTTTTCAAGTTGGAAAGTTGAAACTCTCCAAAGGCTTTGATTTCTTACAAACATATACAATCTAAAGCCAACCTTTGGTGAAAAATACAATTGTTAATCAATTGAGCTCTCTTAGGCTCAATTAGCCCCTTATGTTGAATGACATAATCTTGTTAATCACTATTTTCTTTGAGTTTTAGGCATTGGCTTTGTTCTCTCAATGGGAATATTCTCTAGGGGGATAGGAGACTCCACACCCTCCCCGATTCTAAAGATCCTTCCCACAGGCTGATGATAGCATCTATGATAAATCTCTAGGATCAATCTCCCCTTAAGGAATCCTTTTTGTTCCCTCCTTACCCATACATTAAGGTGCTAGTAAGCCTCATGGCTAAAGCTTTGGCAAAAACTTTTTAAGTTGATGATAAATTAGTAATGGGTCTCCAGTTACCAAGCTCTTCTTTGGCATCCCTTTTGTGGATTAGCTTGATGACCACAAAAGGTAGAGCCCCAAAAGGTAAAGCTTCATTCCCAAATCTAAAGAAGGTAAGGATTCATAAAAAATTTAAAGATTTTAAAGAATTCATTAGGAAGGCCATCTAATCCAAGGCTTCTAACATTTTTCATAAAGCTAATGGCCGTGTCAAGGTCCTCGATGGATTGCTCCTGCTCCAACATGGCTCTCATTTAGGGAGGGACAGTTTTTTTCATTTATAGCTAGCAATTTTGGCACATGCATCTTGTCTTTCTTTTGAGATAGGAAGGGAGGTATCGAAGATATTTTTAAATTATTTATGCACTATTTTTATATTAGATTCTAAAGATGTGGCCAATGCCCCATCCTTATCTTTGAGCATCACAACATCATCCTAAGAGCCTTGAGAGCAACAAAGGTGGGGTAAGCATGGCACTAGCCCGCCTTACCCCCTTGTCTTGTCTTGAGGAGAAGAATGAGGATTGGCTTATGGTCATAAAACTGGGTTCAATTTAGAACTTGGACTTTGGTTTTATTGAACTCTAAAGCCATGGAATTGTTTACATACTATCTATCAAGACGGGCCTTCCTGATGTGCTCATCATTTGCTCTTCCATTTGACCAAGTAAAGTCAGCACCCTTATGTACATCCAAAAGATCATGAAAGTATTTACACTAGCCAAGCATCTAGTTCAAGACCTTTGAGGGATTTCCTCAAACCTAAAAACCTATCCTTAAGGTATTTAACCATGTTGAAATCCCCAACTAGGATAATAGGCAAGTCTAATTGTATGAGAGACATCACTTTTCAAGTTGGAAAGTTGAAACTGTCTAGAGGCTTTGACTTCCCGCATACATATACAATCCAAAGCCAACTTTTGGTGAAAAATACAATTGTTGATCAATTGAGCTCTCTTAGGATCAATTAACACCTTATGTTGAATGACATAATCTTGTTAATCATTATTTTCTTTGAGTTTTAGGGATTTGGTTCGTTCTCTCAATGGGAATCTTCTCTAGACTCCACACCCTCCCTGATTCTAAAGATCCATCCCAGAGGCTAATGATAGCATCTAGGATAAATCTTCCCTTAATGAATCATTTTTGTTCCCTCCTTACCCATACATTAAGGTTTCTAGTAAGCCTCATGGGGCTAAAGCTTTGGCAAAGACCTTGTAGGTTGATGACAAACTAGTAATGGGTCTCAGGTTACCAAGCTCTTCTTTGGAATTCCTTTTGTGGATTAGCTTGATGACCACAGAAGGTAGAGCCCCAAAAGACAAAGCTTCGTCTCCCAAATCAAAAGAAGGTAAGGATTCATAAAAGTTTTAAGCTTTTAAAGAATTCATCTCAGGAAGGCCATGCCATCCAAGCCTTTTACCATTTTTCATAGAGGTAATGGCCGTGTCAAGGTCCTTGATGGACTGCTCCTACTCCAACATGGCTCTCATTAAGGGAGGGACAAGTTTTTTCATTTGCAGCTAGCAATTTTGGCACATGCATCTTGTCTTTCTTTTGAGATAGGAAGGGAGGTATTGAAGATATTCATGCACTATTTTTATATTGGATTCTGAAGATGTGGCTGATGTGGCTGATGCCCCAGCCTTATCTTTGAGCATCTGAACAACATCCTGAGCCTATTACGTCTTGAGAGAGCAGAAAAGGTGGGTTAATCATGGCACTAGCCCACCTTACCCCCTTGTCTTGACTTCAGGAAAAGAATGAGCATTGGCTTATGGTCACAAAACTGGGTTCAATTTAGAACCTGGACTCTGGTTTTATTGAATTCTAAAGCCATGGAATGGTTTACATAGCATCTATCAAGACGGACTTTCCTAATGTGCTCATCATCATTTGACCAAGTAAATTCGGCACCCTTGTGTAAATCCAAAATATCATGAAAGTGTTTACATTCTAGCCAAGAATCTAGTTCAAGACCTTTGAGGGTTTTACATTCTAGCCAAGCATCTAGTTCAAGACCTTTGAGGGCTTTCCTCAAACCCAAAATCTATCCTTAAGGTCTTTAACGATGTTGAAATCCCCAACTAGGATAATAGGCAGGTCTAATTGCATGAGAGACCTCTATAAGGTAGGTATGGAGTTTCCTCAAACCCAAAATCTATCCTTAAGGTCTTTAACGATGTTGAAATCCCCAACTAGGATAATAGGCAGGTCTAATTGCATGAGAGACCCAAAACCTTTGAGGGCTTTCTTCAAACCCAAAATCTATCCTTAAGGTCTTTAACGATGTTGAAATCCCCAACTAGGATAATAGGCAGGTCTAATTGCATGAGAGACCTCTATAAGGTAGGTATGGAGTTTTGCCAAACTAGCTCCATATAGAGAAACAATGTAAAATGGAGATTCTATATACATTTTAATGGTAACCCAATGATTTGCTAGATCAATACAGTATCCCTATATAGAGGTGGCCTCTCAAAAACATATCCCTAGATAAAGCTGGCCCATCAATTATGAACACTGAGGCTGCACCACCAATATGCAAGCTATGATCAATGGTGGTGAACCAGTGGAATTCCTTTGAGATTCTTTTCAAGTTGGAAAGTTGAAACTCTCCAAAGGCTTTTACTTCTTTTAGACATATACAATCTAAAGCCAACTTTTGGTGAAAAATACAATTGTTGATCAATTGAGCTCTCTTAGGATCAATTAACCCCTTATGCTGAATGACATAATCTTGTTGATCATTATTTTCTTTGAGTTTTAGGGGTTGGATTTGTTCCCTCAATGGGAATATTCTCTAGGGGGATAGGAGACTTCACACCCTCCTCGATTCTAAAGATCCTTCTTTTAGCTATTGATATTTCTTGTTGAGTTAAAAGAGGATGCAGTGGCATTGAAAGGGCATGTGCAAAGCTTTTACCTGTTTGAGAGGGATTATTTTTTTCAAGGGTGAGAGAGGGGATACATTGAGGGATTTTTTCTTCCTTTGGTGTAGGGAAAATTATTGGGTAAATTACTGGGTCAATGGCAACCTCTTGAAAATTACTAGGTCAACCTCTTAAAAATTACTAGGTCAACCTCTTGAAAATTACTAGGTCAACCTCCTAAAAATACATATCATCTATTTCTTTCTCTATGCTACTTAGTTTATTCTGATTTTGTGTGATGAGCACAATTTGAACATCTTCAAGTTGTTGGTGATGGATGTCCTTCGGATGAGAGGCGGATGAGAGGGATCAGTGAGATCAACCAGTAAGGGTGAAAACCTATTCTGGTTTTTACCTTTGGGAGTAGAGAATCTTAGAGCCCTAACTCGACTTGTGCAGTCCCATGCAGACTTCTACCCAAGGTGGTGTGCCAAGTACTTCATGCTTATTATTGATGATTTCTCACCTAAAGTTTGGGTGTATCTCTTGGTAGAAAAATATCTCCCACTTTCAAGAGTGGGTGGCTCTAGTCGAGAATGTGACCACATACAAGGTTTGACAAGTCCGTTCAGACAATTAAGGAGAACTCATCTCCAAAGCCTTCCACAACTTCTGTTCATAGAAAGGTATTGGCCGCCATCAATTCTCCACACACTTGGCACTCCACAGCAGAATGATGTAGTTGAATGCAAAAATAGGACTATTCAGAAGATGGCCCATACCATGTTTTCATCTTCCTCCCTCGTTCTAGGGAGAAGCTATGATCACTGTTGTCTACATTGTTAATCGTCTTCCACAAAGGCGATTGCTAATATGACACCGAAGGAGGTTTTTACATGACAGAAACCTTCAGTTTTACATCCTACAGTTTTCGACTATGATGCCTATGCCTATATCCCTGATTCTGCCAAGTCAAAATTTGATCCCAAATCCAAAAAGTGTAAATTAATGGTTATAGCTCTTAATCCAAAGCTTACAGATTATGGGAAACAGAGACAAAGTCCTTAGTGATTTCCCACGATGTTCACTTTGTTGAACCCTCCTCTGATGATTCCTGGTCTCACCTTGAGCTTACCATAGCTTACCATAGAGGCTCCTCATCCTCTTGCTTCTTTCTTTTCTTCTGCAGCAACTCCACCCCCTTCAGCTTCTCCATCCCAAGTTTCTTCGCCCTCAAATTCTCCTACTCTTCTTGCATCTATGCAATAGAGGATTTCCCCTAGGCTTCCCCGATGGTTGGAAGCCACTATTTGTGACTTTCATCTCTTAGATGTTGATCTTCATCAACAGCACCTTTGACATGGGCATAGAAATTACAAGAGCTTTGTCGTCCTTGTTACCTTGCCTTGATAAGTAAAGTGGTGTAGTCATATGAGCGTACTACAACTAAAGAGGCTCTAGCTCTTCCTGAGTGGCAAGCAACCATGGAGGCCAAGATTGATTCCATTGAAAGGAATGGTACATGGGAGCTTGTGGATCGGCCTTTGCGTAGGTAGGTCATTGGGGTCAAGTGGGTTTTCAAAACTAGGTTTCATGCCGATGGTTTGGTTATAAAGGGATATTCTCAGTTTGAGGGTTTTAACTATGAGAAAACTTTTGCCCACAGCCAGATACACCACTATCCGGACTGTTCTTGCTTTCTCTGCTCATTCTCATTGGCCAGTCTATCAAATGGATGTCAAGTCTATCTTTCTCAATGGAGACTTGCATGAGGAGATCTATGTTGTTGAAAAACCTCCGAGTATTCACGTTCCTAGACACAAGGGTAAGGTGTACATATTGCACAAAGCCCTTTATGGTTTAAAACAGGCACCCAATGCATGGTATGATAAGATTGATGCATTCTTTCTTTCCCTTGGTTTCCAGAGATGCTTTATGGATAGAAATCTCTATGTTTTTACTCTGGATGCTTTGATATATTTGGTCGTCTTATATGTTGATGATCACATTGGCTCTCAGCTTGCCAAGATTGACAACTCTGATCAAATTTAGTTCTCGCTTTTAAGATGATTGATATAGGACTTCCCCACTACTTTCTTGGTATGGAGGCCTATTAGAATCCTAATGGAGTTTTGCTTAGCCAGTACAGATAGCTAGCAGCTCCTTGTCTCAAGGCATTTGGGATGACAGAGTACTGTCCTGTTTCCTACTACCCGATGGATCCTAACTCCAAGCTTTCCTAAGAAGATTCTACTCCCATCTTTGAGGATAGTACATAGTATCGGAGGCTTATGGGTTCTATTATTCACGTGACTTATACCAAGCCTAAGATTTCATATAGTGCCAATGTTCTCAGTCAATTCTCTTCCACTCCTTGTGATATTCTCATTGGTAGGCTGCTCTCGAGGTTCTTCGATACTTATCTAGTACCTTGGACTATGGTCTCTCTTTCAGAGAAGGCATTGAGCTTGTTGGGTACTCTAACACTAATTGGGTAGGTGATACACAAGGCATTCCACTTCTAGTTATATTGCTTCACTTTAGGTTTTGATCTCATTTCTTTGAGATCCAAGAAGCAGACTACATTTTCTCTTTCTTCCACTAAGGCTGAGTACCATGCTTATTTGGTACTTGCTCTACGAGCTATTATGGTTGATGCTGATGTTGAGTAATTTTGATGTTCCTTCGGAATCTCCCATTTGCATTCTTATAGACAGCCAAAGTGTCTTGACATTTGCATGTACTTCATTTTTCATGGCAGGACCAAGCACATCGAGGTTTATTTTCACTTTTTTCACTAATGTCATTATTTCTTTGGAGTATTGTCTTAGGAAAACCTAGTTGATCTCTTCACCAAACCTCTTAAGTTACTATTGATAAGCTCCTTATTCGTATGGGAGTCAACCCACCATGTTAAAGCTGAGAGGAGGTGTTGGAATGATTATCTCCACCGTGCTAGAGCTGAGAGGAGGTGTTGGAATGATTATCTCCATCATGCTAAAGCTTAGAGGTAGTAGCATTTAGTTAGATAATACGTCCATCATCGTCTTTGACATTGCATCTTTGAGCTCATCATCAACAACTTCACCAGCATTGTCAACATTATCATTGATTTCTACATTCCTACTGAGTATTATTTCCACACTCTGCACTGGCATTTTTTACACACTTTGCAAATTTCCTTTGTAATAAGTGATCTATTGTGGCAGCTACCTTGGTTGCGTTTGGTGGGCATTGACAATACCTATAGGTAGTTGGGATATTGTGTGTTTGAGATTGGGGAGTTGGTTATAGTATTGTTGTTGCAAAGAAGAGTAATCTCGACAAAATTAAACTAGTATGCGTATGAGAGATCAAGTATTTACTGCTAGTTAAAAAGACAAAGATAAAGCCTTTTCTTAGGCGACTAAAAGAAGAATGAACCCATTCTTCTAGAAAGGATGCCAAGAAGGGGGGTGATAAGTCTAAGAAGAAAGGCAAATACAACTACTATGTCGAAAGCCACACCATTATATCAATAAATGCACAAAAAAGTTGGAGAAGGACAAGAAGAAAAAGTCAAGCATGGCTTTCGCTGATGCCTTAACACCAAGTGCTGAAAAGAATGAGTCAGCGAACTATAAAGAAGATGATTGGGCATTCATTGTGCACTATATTTATGATCCTTTCGTCCATGATTTATACATGTCAATGACATATCAACATGTCTAGAACTTTGATAGTGATGCTAGCATGCATATTGCTTCTAAACATGGTTTATTTTCCTCCCTTGAGTCTTCTCCTCAAGGAGGCATAGTCACATGTGCAAACAATTCTTTATATCCAATGAAAGAAGTTGGTAAGGTTGTTCTCACTATTGTAAATGGTGGGATAATCACTCTCTCAAAAGTCTTGATTGTGCTAGGCATTAAAAAGAACTTACTATCAGTCTCTGCCATTACTAGGGCAAGCCTAGTTGTTAAATTTGTTCGCAGGTGTGTATAGTTCATGACTAGAGTGATTGTGGAGAATTTGTTCTCTTATGATTGAGCAACAACATAATAAATTGGATTATAAGGTGGTAAAAGGACTCTTTTGAGAAGCAACGTGCATAGATTCATTATCATGCATAGAAGTTGTTCTCGATTCAGATGGGGGGTAGATGTGACATGCATTTCTTTACTGGCCATCGTCTCTCCCATAATAGAGAATGTGTTAGGTAGCTGAAGAACTTGCCAGCAGTTCTCCACTCAGAGCCTGACATGGTCAAAGGATTATCTCTTATTTTTACTTTCACTTGTTATATGTAGAGACTCACTTCCCTCAAAGGGATATGGCACATTAGAAGGTTTGGGAGTTCTTGTCGAGGCTGATTTTGGATGACGTGCGCATTACTTTTAATGCCCCCTTTTTCAGCACATGAGCTTACACATGTGATTCAAGCATTACCACATGGTAAATGTCTTGGGGGGAGGATGGCCTCTCTCCCATGTTTTTCATGAGGTTTTGGGATGAATTGGGGATGAGATCAATGTGGTATTATAGGATATGTGAAGCACAAACTGTATGCCTCCTTGTCGTGCCAATAGTGTTATCCACCTCATCCCTTAGAGGGTAGTGTGATAAGACTAGCATTGCCCAGTGGAGGCCTATCACATTGCTTGGGACTACATGCAAAATTCTTGCCAAGATAGTGAGTATAAGATTGCAACTAGTGTTACAGATAGTCATTCATAACACACACGGAATGGATTACTTCAAATAAGTAGCATCTTTGATAACATCTTTTTCGGAGGCCAGAGTGGGCCAAGGCAAGTAATCAGCCCTTGGCAATCTTGCTACTTGATTTTGAGAAAGCTTATGACATAGTGGATCGAGACTTCTTAGAGGGTACTCTCACACACATGGGATTTTCTCAAGATTGGGTTGGAGGTGTCTCTTACCTTAGCTCCCATGTTGTATCTTGTTGTTATTACAAAAACTTTGAACATTTTTCTTTGCTCCAATGCCAAAGTATCAAGATCAAGATTACGCAGAGAGGAGGAGGTTTTGAACCCTTAGTTGGCTGATGATACTTCGATGTTCTTGAGGCACCTTACTCATGTCTTTGCTCATTTCGCACTACCTTGGAAGTGTTTTGTCTAGTAGCAAGGACCTTTATAAATTAGCATAGGTAGTCAAATTTTGGGTACCTTGAGAGGATTGTTTGGGGTACAGATGTTGGCTTCATAAGGATTGAGAGAGGACACACTACCAGATATCTTGTTACACTTGCCTAGTAGTTTGCCCCTATGCTCATGAGCATTAAAAAAATCTCCTTTATTGAATCTCCAGGAAACCAACGATCCAGTACTGTAAAGCTATGCTTTGCAAGTTGGAGGTTAGGACATTCCTTCTTGGTACTAAACCTTGGAAGGATTTCTTCATGTACCACATTCTTAGATGTGCCCCTAAGAGTGGTGGTGGCTAGAGCATTCCTTCTTGGTATTGAACCCCAGAAGGATTTCTTCATGTACCACATTCTTAGATGTGTCCCCCTAAGAGTGGTGGAGGCATTGCACATGTTTTATTTTCTCTGAGGCAGATTATCACCCCCATCCTCCCAACACTAGTTTTTTCCATCATCTGAGTTTAAAGCAATATATATGTGGATATTTTTACGTCATAGACCCCCAAACTTAGTAGATGAGGTTGACATGCAGTAGTAGGCTAGGAGAGAAGGCATCAACAATACTTGGCTAGAAGAATTTTAACTTTCTTCCAAATGATCAAAGAGAGGCATCTACCTAGCATCTCATAGGGAGTCACACTAATGGATTACACATATTGGTGCAGCTATCATCACTTGTGGTTGGGGTTTTTTTTGGGACATGTGTGCTCCCTCAGGTGTTAGGAATCCAAAGCCACACAGGAGGATAGAGAGATGTGATGTACATGTGAGATCACGCCTGATTGTGTGATACGTCCAGTGAGAATAATGGGTTTGTCTAGGAAGTGTTGGTATATTGACCCTTCCCTAGTGATGGTTACTAGTGCTTCGTGGTGCCTAGTATGGCTAAATGGTGGACGCCCTATTAGATATCTATATCCCTGGGATGCCATCCTTCTTATTAATGGGGCAAGAATTTTATTCTTCTCTCCCACATACAAAAGCTTTATAATCTAAGGGAGGATTATTGCCTTGCAATTATAGCAGATGGTTGTGAAGCTACCAGGGGTATACTCGATGTGAAAAATGAGCAGTGGGAATGGACTGATGTGACCAATCCCATGAGGAGCATGCCTTTCTTCAACTACATTGTGCGTAATGCCATTTTGCTCATGCTTGGACAAACCTAGAGAGTTCCCACTCTTAGGCCTCATTCGGAGACATATGACATTACACCCCCCTTGAGAGGAGATTCTGGTAGAGACTATGGCACACTCATAAAGGAGAAGGCAAATATCCTACTTCTAGCTATTCTACACAGTGGATTGCCCGCCAACCAAAGGAGGTCTAGTGGTGTGGACCCCTCTTGTCCTAGATGCCCATCTCCGTCTAAGACATTGAATCATTGCTTATGGGAGTGAAGAGGAGCACAGAGGATTTGGGTATCTATAGCCCATGTCTCGGGTAGATTGAGGAGTGGTTCACTATATTAATGGGGTGCTACTGCATGGTTGACTGAGTCTAGCCCACCGCTTCTTTTTTAGCACAAGGGAGCAGATCCTATTATATTTGTCAAAGCACAGCTCATAGATTTTTGCTTCAAGATATCCTACAAACTACCTCCCATTGATTGAAACCACTTAGGAGATTATTGGTAGTATCACGGTGTGGCATAACTAGAAGACCAAATGCTTAGAGGCCTTTGAGGGTAGTCATGTTTATGACACCAATTTATGAGAGAGTGGTACCATGGTATTTTCTTATTCCCTCCACGCAACTAGTTGAGATCTCCCTAGCTTTTGCTTTGAGTTCAACAAATTGACATCGTCTGAGATGAAAGTCCGAGCAAAGGGTTCTAGTTCAGAGGTTGGAAGTGGGAACTTGGCCTCGCACTTGTTGTTGGCTGTGATGTGAGAACAATAGTTGATATACATGGTGATGACGAAGACAAACACGTAGGCCAGCATAATGAGGGGAATAAACATGGCTATCCTTCTCTTCTCTACAAGAATGCATGCAGGCTCCGATGAGTCCTAGATGGAGTAAATGCCCTGGCGGCCCTTTTCCTTCTATGAATCGTGGATCGTTGTGCTTCAGAGCCACTAGGGCATTTTAGAATTACACAAGAAGCAATGGAATCTTTCTCGTGCTTTGAAGCGTGTGAGAGCGAGAGAGAAAGAGGAGGCATCACCTCTCCTTTGAGAAAAAAATTATCACCTCTCCTTTCCTCCATCAAGGTATGGGAGATTCACAACCTACACAAGACGACATTAGCTGGGGAATTGAAAGACTCGCAATGATTTGAACTCGAGGTTGCATTCCACTCATCAACTTGCTCGGTCTTGGATTGTAGGAGCTGTAGTGAGAATGAGCTTTGCTTTCTTTAGTTTTGTCTATAGCTACTTGTCCTCAATTGAGTTGTTGAGGTGCTAAACAAGGAGATTGGGAGAAATTGTATGTGCCTTATAAAAATGGTGATGCACATGATTATTCTATTTGAATGCCATACACTCATGTGATAATTTCTAATCATAATTACTTCAATGGCATACATTTTTGAAATTATCATTATCACTTCAATGGCATACATTTTATTTTTTATTTTTATTTTTTTTGGGGGGAAGGGGGGGGGAGAGAGAGAGAGAGAGAGAGAATATTGTGAAAGGTGCCGAGCCCACACGTATACTCAATGCATGTGTACAAATGTGAATGAATAATTCAATTTGCACATGTGCATGTGTATATGTAGTGCCCACGGTGTCGACCAAATATTGTGTAAGCTGGCCTTGTGGTTTGTGTGTTCAGATATCTTCAGATGGGGGTAACTAACATTGGTAAGTGTTGCTACGTTCGAAATTTGTGAGCTATTGCATTACACAAAGCAATGGAATCTTTCTCGTGCTTTGAAGCGCAAGAGAGAGGGGGAGAGAGTGGATTTTGAGGGAAAAGCAACTTAAGCTTGCTTGCTTTTCTTTCAACTCCCGGGCCATTCAACGTCCAAGGTAGAGGTACGCTGGAGAAGGATTAGTTTAGACAAAATGGACAACTCGCTTTTCTTCTTACTTACTTTTTGCAAAACTGACGGGTAATTTAGTTCCCAAGCTAGACATAGTTTCGCCAAAGACATAGGTCCAAAAAGCAAGGCATGCCAAAAGTACTAGGCAAGGCATAAGCTATTCAACTTTACAGCAGCTGCATGATCCCTCAGTAGACCTATGCTAATACTGGATCTTTGAACCTCCACTAGATGATGTGCAACAAGGTAAAGAAGTGTGTTGTACTGGTAGGTAACAAGTTAAATACTCTTTCATTTGCAATTGTGTGCTGTAAAATTGCCCATGGGATTTGGGCTAGGAAAGGCTACCGTCTACTCTAGTAACCCCTCTAATGTTAAATATCTTTGCCCCCCAGTTTTGGCTTTTGCACCTTAGCTTTCTCATTTTTAATTGAGGATGAACCATCTTAAGGGATATTTATATCAAGAGTGTATTTTCCACTTAAAACTGAGGAAAATGCAGATTCGTTTCTCAAGTATAGAGCATATTAAGGACCAGGGGAACAAAAACTTTAATAGGAGACTTTAGAGCCATTATTTGGACAGGTGGGGATTCACTGGAAAACATCCTCGTCCACAAGGAACCGGCAGGTGAGATCTTCCCTGTCTTTCAACGAGCAACACAGTCTGTAGCCTCAATCAGAAGCATGAACTTGACATGACACTAGTCTTTGCTAATGGCACGGTTTGTGGTGAAAATTAATGATGAGATTGCCAAGGAGATAAATGGTGCTGCATGTTTTACAAGTGCTCTAGAAGATGGTTGAAAGTGATGATGGTCAACTGAGAACATTATCCTTGTGCCATTGTATCATTGCTTAAATGAAGTTAATGAGCCCAACCTTTTTGGCTTTCCACTCTTATTCCTGCTAAGAAAAGACGAGAGCAAACTCTTTTTGTGAATGTGTGCCCCATGACGCTTGGTTTCATCAAGAGATAGTAGTGATAACAATGATTTGGAAGATCCCAGGGATTGAACCTGTAAAAGCTTGCCCAGTTGATAGTTGAATTAGTACACACCATCATAATAATGAATGCCAAACTGCAAGACAGGTAATGAAAACATAATTCATTACCTATTTTTTGCTAAAAACACTGGTCTTCCTTCTTTAATGGAACGACAAAACATCTATTATGTAACAAAGCAATATTTCCCTGTGTGCCACACGTATATTTTGCGTGCGCGCGTGTGAGGTGGGTGTGTGTGTGTGTGTGTGTGTGAGAGAGAGAGAGAGAGCGTATGTGTGTGAGGTGTGTGTGTGTGTGTGTGTGTGTGTGTGTGTGTGTGAGAGAGAGAGAGAGAGAGAGAGAAGATGATGACGATAATGAGATGTCATAGTCACGTCAATGGACCACAAATGATCCATATGATACCACCAAATGCAGGGACTTCAAATCCCTCAATTAGAAGCCCGATCCATATTCCATTTTGCCAGCATGAGAGAGAGAGAGAGAGAGAGAGAGAGAGAGAGAGAGATGCCTCTATAGATAGAGCGACCCCCATGCAGAGAACAGGCCCACCACTAGTACACTTAAAAAACTCTTAAACCAATGGAATGATATTACATTGAAGAAAATTCTTACCTGATCCTGTGCTTTGTTTGATGTGTTGAATCTAGAGAACTGTCCACCAGATAAAGAACGAGAAAAAGATCCTAAACCATAAAATGAGGGTCAGATGTTAGCAAAAATATAATCACACTGAATCTTAGGTGCATTACACCATATGTCAACTCCTTTCACTATTGTCAGAACATCTGATGGACCATGGCACCCCGTCCAGAGCCCGCCCATCCAAAAAATGTGGGGCATATGTGTAATACACCTTAGATTCCAGCATACTGCCATATCCACAGTAGAAGCTAAGCCGAACTCAAGATATACATAATACAACTAACCTTGAACAGACTTTTTATTCCCCCTAAAATTTGAGGACGTTGATCTGAGGTAAAAATGGCAGAAAATAAAGATAAGGTATAAATGATTTCTTTCTCACCTCTGATGCATGTAAAAACATGCCCAAAAAACAAGAAACAAGATAATAATCATAGAGGCAAACCACCTGTTTACATGTGGAGCAGTCAGTATGTTCTTGTTAGAAGAAACTTCTGATGCCAAGTACCATGATAGACTCTTTGCCATATTTGAGTCTGCACAATACCCAAAAAAAATGTGATGCATGCTTTTGGCATCTTCATGATGAAGGTTTAACTACAAAGAAGCTAATGCTGAACTTCGAAGATAAATTATGGGGCTTGCAGATCTATGCATTCAATGTGATTGTGATAGCCTGTGATAGGCAGTAAACAATGCTTTATACTTCTAATAATGACTTGCAAGAGCAAACTTTTACACAAAATACGAAAGCCTAGACAAGAACGCAACATGACTATACACCATCAAGAACACAACGATAAAGCAAGAAAGACTCAAGTGAGTAAGAAGACACAATTATGGGGCATAACCAACTTCACACTCACATATAGGATGTTTTTTACAATATTCACCAGTACAGCGTATGGCTTGCAGATCCCGTTATGTGCTTTTGGAAAAAAGCTTATACAGCCACCAAACTGCTCGAACAGAAACCGTATGATAAAGCACAAAAGGGTTTGGAATGTGCCACAATCGATGACTTGTGAAATTGGAAGATAGAAAGGCTTTTTAGTAAGAGTTATATATAATATTTAGGTAGAAGGGCTTTTATAAGTCAGAAGAGGCACCTTTTGGCCATAGCTGGAATTGGGCTCCTTACGGGCACAAACCATGGGCACCATCCACTAAATCTACTAGGTCATTGTTGGATATTTCAGTGGTAGTCTGGAGTCTAGTCAAGTGTCCTTAGTGGTGTGAACACCCTCTTATTTAGGGTCAAAAGATAAGGCCTTAGTGCCTATAAATACATTGTACATGGTGTGAGTATTATCATTCATAATACAACCATTGTGTTCATGTGCAATCATGATTGTACATCTATAGCATGCTAGACAGTGACTGCATAGTGAGCTGCATATGACTAGGATTAGCTTTTCATTTCAGTTTTTCTTTCCATGATACTTAGTACATCGACTTGTTGTATACAGATTTGTCTCATAGGCCAATCTGGCCTTCTGTATAGACGTTAATATATCTTTTCTTTTCTTTCTTTCTTTCTCACTTGAGTTCTATTGCCTCTTTCTCTCTCTCTCTCTCTCTCTCTCTCTCTCTCTCTCTCTCTTCCATATCTATGTCTATGCTTCCACACACCATGGCTTGATCTCTCCACCTCTCCTTCCACTCACTCACTCCCTCCTGGGCTTGGCACCATGATTTCCTGCATAATATCAGAGCTCGGTTAACTCTTTTTGTTCCAAAATATGTGTGTTTATTCTCCACAACATTTCCACCATTCCAGAACCTCCACACTGGGCTCTCCTGGAGCTGCTTGTTGCCGGCCGCTATGAAGCTCTCTGATTGCTCCCTGTGAGCAGGCTGTGAATTGGTCACTCTGATGCTCCTCCACACGCTGCTCAACTCGACTGCTCATCCACTAAGCCTTCCCGCCCGTGAGCAGAACTTCTACACGCAGGCTCCTCCTCCCTGCTGCTCTCACCTCCCTGTGATCCTGGCACCATGTTTCCAACATGGTATCAAAGCCCATGTTGACTCCATCACCTTCTCTTGTGCATTTTTAATTCATGTAGTCACCTTGCTTCATCTATTTGCGTTTTTGCTTCTCTTCATCTCTGCTGCCCACCCTCACGTTCTCTATGCTGCGTTTTCAGCCTATATAGTTGCCTTCTCCATGCATCTCAGCAGCCCATGCAGTTGTCATAATGATCTGCATTTTTCTTACCCTTTCACTAGCCAGCTTCTCATGCATATAGCTGTGATACTTTACTGAAACAGGCCAACATCACACCTGCCTTTCAGGTCATACAGCCCGCCATGTAAACCAAGCTTCGCATGCGTTTTTCCATCTGATGCCTCCTCTATACAATCCATAAGCTGTATTTTTAGCGCTCATGAAGCAGCCGCCAAACAGTGTGTTCTCTCTTTATCTCACCATGCTGCATTTTCAGTTATGAAGCCCAGATATGGTGCGTTTTGCCCTGCTAACACCCACCAGTCAATAAGTCAGCGTTTTTTTTTTCATGAGGGAACACTATCCAAACATAGCTCAGCCATGTGTTTCTCTCCCTTGGGTGCTTTCTAAAGTCATCATCAACCCAGGGGCTTCTACAGAGATTTTCAGCATAGAAGCATACAAGAGCAACATGTGCATTTTCATCACCAACATCTTCATCTGCTCCATCAACATGTGCAGTATTTTTCAGATGATCCTCTGGTAAGGGCTTCAGACCAAACTCTTTTTCAGTGTTTTGCTTGCTTCAAGGAGGCACAGGCAGCACCAACAAGTGCTTCAACCAATATTGATAGGCCATCTACATGGTCTATTTTCTATGCTTCTTTCATGGAGCTATCGGATTTTTCAGCATTGGTGCCTGTCTCTTTCACATCTTCATCACACACATCCACTTCTGGGTCCTGTGCCCTGGCCCATGAGCCTAAAAGGATGCCCAGTCCCCAAGCATCCATTGCTTGGAAATGATCCCGAAAAAGGATCTTCATTGGCATCGAGGGGGAAATCTTTCTCAATCTCTAGTATTTTATGATGAGTCATGGGTTCTCTGTCGAGGTAAGACCCCCAAAATCTAAGTTACATATTTTGGATCCTTTTGGATTTTGTAACACCTTGGTTCTATAAAGGCTCCTCTCCATCATTCCCTTTTTGCCCTTCCTTTAGGCGAGGGGGATTGTTTTGGTAAGCCGATGTATGCTGTCTTTGTCCCCCAGGCAGGACCTGACCTTTGAATCTTTCGCAAAGACCATGCTTGTTAAGCCTCTAAGCCATGCTTGTTGAGCCCTTGAGCCTTTTGAGCCATGCTTACTTGTCACATGCGGAAGCTTTGGGAGCTTCTTTCAGCCCTAAACACCATCCTAGAACTTGGTTGATGCAAAACGCATATAGAAGATAGAGAGAAGTGAGAGAGATAGCTGAGTATTCAGTATATTCTATAGTACAAAAAGGTGTACGAGTCTTGGCTAGCCCATGGCTACCCCATCAAAAGGTAGAAACCTAATTTAGTTCCTATTCTATGACTCGGCCCAAGAGAGGACTAAATAATCAAAACGATTAGCAAGTGTCCTTTTATACGGTTGGAAAACCTCCATGGACTGGCCGACCTGCTGTCAGCTAGGTCCAAGACAAATATTTGCATAAATGCTGCAGTCGAAGCCAACAGAAAAAACTCCATCAAAATCTGCCCGACAACCTCCTACCTCTCCACAAGGTTCTCCTGTCCGAACCTAGCAACACAAGCTCCAAATCTAGTTCTAGTCTAGTTCTTTATTTGTTGCCCATCAAGGAAATAGCTTTGAGAATAGCATGCACATGTCTTGCACATGACATCCTCCTCTGCTAAACTTGATGATGGGATTCCAAATTTTATTCTTGGATGACTGTCATCATCCCATTGTCCATCCCTGGATTCCCAAACCTGCCATCCTTCCCTTCTTGGCAACCTTTTACTGAAAACCCTACCCAATCTCCAAATCCACCCTAACTTTGATGAAGATTTGTGCATCTGTTCCTTCATGTCCCCTTTCCCTTCATGCCCTGTCCCTGAACACTTTCTGTGGTTTATGTTCCCGAGTATTGAGTCTGGCACTCTCACTCCACCCTTTCGAGGATCCTCCTCCCATGGAACCATTGCCTGAAAGCCTTTCCTAGTGTGCCCCAAGTGGCACCCGACTGACAGGACTACCATTCCCCTTGGGCCTTGTGGAACACCACCAACCAACCTTCTGGGAACTTCTTCCATGTCTTGTGTTCCTTTCCTTGGGCCTTGTACGTGTGCAATTTCCTATACCTTGGACTTATGCACCTTCATCTGGGATTGAATTAGCGTTTAGCTTTGTTGAGCTTGATGCTAAAACAATGTTGCCTGGTCCCCACCCCACCACAAGATCAAGACACAGGCAATGGTTTCATCCATGCGCGATGCAATAAGGGTGGGTGAGACATGGGCAGTAACAATACCTTTGAATCAACTTGAAGCTCTGATACCAATGTCACATGCGAAAGTTGTGGGAGTCTTCTTTCAGTCCTAGACACCATTCTGGAACATGCTTGATGCAGAACGTACATAGTTGTTTCCATACGACGTACGACGTCATATCGTACGGAATAGCGTACGGACTTGTAAGGATTTTTTCAAGCAAAATTTTTTTCCTTTTTAAAAAAAAAATGGGAGTAATGGTCTTGTTTTTGCTTGTCTATGGCTGTTTGAGCTTCCTCTGTACTATGATGCTTCCCTCCTTTTTAAAATACTCCATATCTTGAAATTGGAAATACCTAAGTTTATAAATATTTTTTTTTTTAAACACCGTATTTTATCTTACAATAAAATTTTCTTTTATATTGTTGGGATAAAGGCACTATGCCCACCCTTGTAGTGTGTACAAGCCCATAAGTTTTATAGTACATAGTACACTTGGTACTTTTAATGTACTAAGTGCACTATGTGTACTAGAGCAAATATACATGTGTGATAGGGGAGTCACACACTCATACTTTGTGAGTTGACTTATCCCCACACGTCTCTCTCTCTCCCCCTTCTTCTGTGTGTGTCTCCCACATGAAACCCTAACTCTCTACAGCTGAGCTTCTATTTAGCTCCCTTCAACTGGTATCAGAGCCTGCAGGTGAGGATTGGTGTGTTGCTTCTGCTGAAGCTTCAAGGCACGATTGGAGCTGTTGATCCCTGTCAGCGAGATTTGAAGCCTCTCCTCCTTTTTGGCCCACATTCTCCATCGCTTCCAACCGACCAGGCCGTCGAGACAACAGAAGCTGCTACGCAGGCCGCTGAGAACGCTGGGGTCGGCACGCAGACTGTGGAAGAGCTGCTCGATAAACACGTGGTAGCGGGGGCAGCAAGAAGCCGGCGAGCGAGGAGGAAGGGCAACGGCGCCTCACCAGGACGCGTAGGGAGGCCCTCGCTCTCTACAGGGAGATACTGCGCGCCACCCGCTTCTTCTTGTGGCCCAACGAACAGGGCGTGCTATGGAGGGATGTGCTGCGGGCCAACACGCGCAAGGAGTTCGAGGAGGCGAAGGTAGCCTGCTGAGGCAACTTTACCTGGCCGCCTACGGCGGTTGACTGACGCCAGGATAAGGCGGCAGGGGCTGCTGTGGCGGACGAGAGAGCTGGCGCAGAGGTCATGGACGCCATAGCTTGAGCTCAGAGATAGGCCTGCAATCTCACAGCAGTTTTCAGAGCTCCACAGCTGACAACACCAGCCCAAGAGTTGCTCACACAGCAACATCCGTACCTGCACAGCAGCAACAGCATCAGCACACGAGTCAGCAAATACGACGCCCCCCCTTTTCTGCAACAGAAATCAAAAATTTTCAGAGGTATTTGCTTCAATTTTGGGATTTGCATGTCCATTATCATCAATTGAGCAGATACAGGTCCTAATGGCTCAGATTTGGGCACAATTGGCAACATTGGGTGACATTGGTCACATTCCCGGTCAATTGGCAGGAAATTGGGTGTTAACATTTGGGGCTTTTGATGTAATTGTGCCATTGGGCATTCATACATGCTGTATGATGTGAGCAATTTCACATTCGGGGCTAAATTGCAGGAAATTGGAGTGCAAATCAAAGGGCTTTTGTGCCAATTGGGTTGATTTGCATGCAGGCACTGGCATTTGATGCTTTCGGCAATGTGTTGATGCCTGTCAAACACTCGATGTGCCAGTAAATCAAGGGGCTTTTATGTATTGGATGTATATGTGGCCAGGGGGAAGCATTGTGAAGACTCTGGATGCCTTCATGTGCATTAATTTACCATTCATGATCAGAAATTGATCTTGAATCAAGGGGCTTTTCAAGATTTTGTGCTTGTTGAGCTTGGCAAAGCAGCAGGGAAGACTTTTATGCCTTGAACCCTCAGTAATCCACTTGCAGTCAAGGGGCTTTTGCCCAATTTCTGTCTGGGACTGTTGTATGCAGTGGTGGGGACTGTCAAGGTCTGATTTTCACTCATTTGGACAGCCAGGAGAGCATTTATTGCTACTGTACTTGCTGGTACAGATTTGGTACAACTTTGTACAAGTTTCGGCATGGCTGTACATTGATTTGAGTGAGGAAAAGGCTCATTTTCAGCTGCTGTACTTGCCGGTACAGATTTGGTACATCATTGGTGAGCACTTAGTATTGTTGTCCAGTATTTTGGAAGGGGAACAGAGCACATCTAAGGTGCTGTCATAAATCTGCAGCAACCAGATTTTGGTGATTTTATCACATTCAGTGGGAGGAGAGTTGCATTCGTGCTTCCGCTGTGGGAGATAAACTTTGGGAGAACAACTGTGAGCACTTTGTGTGCTTTAGTGCAGTGTTTGCACATCTTGCAGGGAGTCAAGCATTGACTGTGTCAAAGGTTGCATATTGATATGGCGACCACAGGTGAGAGCTCTTCATTGCTTCACATCAAGAAGCTTGAAGGCTCACATAATTATGACATTTGGCAAACCCAGTGCTATAATGTGTTGCTCCAGAAGAAGCAGCACAAGCCCATCAAAGAAAGGGGTGTAATGCCCGCTTCTCTTACTGCTGAAGAATGGGAAGATATGGATGAGCTGGCAAGATCCACCATCATGTTGTCTGTGTCAGACTCTTTACTTTTCAGCATACGTGAAGAGAAGACAGCTTGGGGAATGTGGCAAAGATTGCAGGACTTGTATGCCCAGCAAAGTGCCTCAAGCAAAGTGTATTGGTTGAAGAAACTCATAGGTCTTCAAATGAAGGAAGGGGCATCTATGACAACCCATCTAAATGAGTTTAATGGTGTTGTCAGCCAGGTCATCAATCAAAAGTTGGCAATGGACGATGAGTTCAAAGCCACCTTTCTCTTATGCACTTTGCCAGAGAGTTGGAACACATTCAGGACAGCCACTAGCAATTCAAATGCTATGCTGTCATATGCAGATGTGGAGGGTGCTCTCCTTCAAGAGGAGATGAACAAGAAGAACAGCTCTGTTGGAAAGTCAAATGCAATGAATGCACGTGGGAGATCCCAGCAAAGGGGTAAAAGCCAAGAACGGGAAAGGAGCAAGTCCCGCTCCAAAAAGGACTTGGAATGCCATTATTGTGGCAAGAAGGGACATTTCAAAAAGCAATGCTACAAATGGAAGAATGATCAAAAGGAAAAGGGCAAAGGAAAAGACAAAGACAAAGATGAAGCCAAAGGACAAAAGTGGAGTCAAGATTGAAGAAGTCAATGTGTCACATGCAGGTGACAGTGAGGATGAAGTCCTATTCATGTCTTCACTTGATGCCCATTCAGGCATGCCAGATTCTTGGCAGAGGTGATGTGAGGCTTGTGTTTTCAGATGGCTCACAGCTTATGCTCCATGATGTCAGGCATGTGCCTGAGATCAAGAAGAACCTGTTTTCTACTGGACAGCTTGCTGATGCTGGTTATGTTACCACATTTGGTGGTAGAAAGTGGAAGATTAGTAAGGGCTCACTGGTTGTTGCCAGAGGCTCTAAGGTGGACACTCTTTACTTGATGCATGCTAATGTTTGTCACCATGCTAATGTAAATGCAACCGAGCTACCGGAAATCTCTATGTGGCATAGCCGGTTGGGACACATGAGTGTCAAAGGAATGGAGCAATTGTCTCGTTTTGGTTACTTGCCTTCTCTAAAGTTCTCAAGTTTTCAGTTTTGTGAGCATTGTATATATGGCAGGCAACTTCAGTGCCCCCACAAGAAAGCTCTTGGACAGAAAGATGCTCAGTTAGAGCTTGTGCATACAGATGTATGTGAGATGCCTCAGCTTTCTTTGGGAGGGGCAAAATATTTTGTGTCTTTTATTGATGATGCCACACGCAAGGTGTGGTTTATCCTCTTCGTTTGAAGAGTGATACATTCTCTGTGTTTGAGAAGTTTGTTGCTCATGTTGAGAATCAAACTGGCAAAACACTGAAGGCTTTGCGTTCCGACAATGGTGGAGAGTATATGTCCAAACAGTTTCAGGACTTTTGTGATGCTAATGGCATCAAGAGGGAGCTCTCTGCTCCTTATGATCCTCCACAAAACGAGACAGCAGAGAGGATGAACAGGACCATTCAAGAGAAGGTCCGTTCTATGTTGTCACATGCTGCGTTACCTCATGGTTTTTGGGTTGAAGCTGTTATGACAACCGTTCATCTTATAAATAGGTCACCTAACACGAGGCTTGGTGGGAAAGGGCCAGAGGAAGTATGGACAGGGAAGCCTCCGTCCTACAAGCACTTGAGAGTGTTTGGTTGTGTTGCGTACGTGCACATACGCAGGGAAATACGCACCAAACTTGATCCTAAGTCTCACAAATGCATATTTCTAGGATATGGTGACAGAGGTGACATGGGATATAGACTTTGGGATCCAGTGAATAGAAAGATTATACGCAGCAATGATGTCATTTTTGATGAAACATGCATGTATAAGGAGCCTGCAAGGCAACAGGAGCCTGGCAGAGTCATCTTTGATGATGATGGACATCATGGACAACTAAATCAACCATTACAACAACAAAACCAGCCCTTAAATGGTGCTGAAAATGGTCCAAATGGACAGCCAGAGATGGCAGAAGATATCCCTATGGATATCCCACAGTTAGAGGAGATACCGGGCATGATCTTTCAACCTTATGGCATGGAACAGGAGCCACCAATAGGTGATATGCAGGCTGGACAGCAACCTGCAAATGATGGTCATTGGGTACGGAGGTCCACAAGACCCTCCAGACCCCCTGACAGGTTTGTTCCAGGGGTTGACTACTTGATGCTCACTGACTGTGGGGAGCCCGCTTGTTATAAGGAGGCTTTACAGAGGGCAGACAAGGCTCTTTGGGAGCGTGCTATGAAGTCAGAGATGGATTCTCTGCACAAAAATGGAACATGGAAGTTGGTGCATTTGCCTACAGGCAAGAAGGTTTTGCCATGCAAGTGGGTTTACAGGCTCAAAGTTGCACCTGATGCAAAGCCAAGATACAAAGCCAGGTTAGTGGCTAAGGACTTCAAGCAGGAATATGGTGTGGACTTTGATGAGATCTTCTCTCCAGTGGTCAAAATGACCACACTTAGAGCTGTATTAGCTTTGGTTGCTCATGATGATCTGGATTTGATTCATATGGATGTGAAGACTGCTTTTCTTCACGGTGATCTCCATGAGGAGATATATATGCAACAGCCAGAGGGTTATGCAGTGAATGGAAAGGAGAAGCTTGTATGCAAGCTGAAAAAGAGTCTTTATGGGCTCAAACAGGCACCAAGGGAATGGTATCATAAATTTGATACATCCATGAAATCCCCGGATTTCAAGAGAAGTGACATAGATCACTGCTTATACACCAAGAAAGCTTTGGATGGCAGTCTTTTAATCCTCATCTTGTATGTTGATGATATGTTGATTGCCGGAAAATCTCGTAAAGAGATGGATGCCTTGAAGAAGAGGCTGCATCAGACCTTTGATATGAAGGATTTGGGTGATGCAAATCACATTTTGGGTATGCGGATACTTCGGGACAGAAATCAGCATGTGTTGTATTTGTCTCAGAAGAAATACATTGGCAAAGTTTTGCAGAGGTTCAATATGGAGGGGGGGAAGAAGACAAGTACTCCTTTGCCTCCATATGTGAAACTCAGTGCTATGGACAGCCCACAGTCGGATAGTGACAGGGCTGATATGGCCAAGATTCCGTATGCTTCAGCTTGTGGCAGTCTCATGTATGCCATGGTTGCTACCAGGCCGGACATTGCATTTGCAGTGGGAGTGGTTACTAGATACATGGCCAACCCTGGCAAGAAGCATTGGGAAGCAGTGAAAGGTGTCATGAGATACTTGAAGGGCACACAGGATATGTGCATCTGCTTTGGCAAACAGGATGCATTAGTGCATGGTTACACGGATTCGGATTATGCCGGTCATCCAGATAACTAGAAGTCTACTACCGGTTATGTGTTTACATTCACAGGAGGTGCTGTGTCATGGGTATCCAGGATGTAGAAGTGCACTACCTTATCTACTACAGAGGCTGAGTATATTGCAGCCACAGAGGCTTGCAAGGAGGCATTATGGCTATCTCGGTTAGTGGTTGATTTGGGTTATACAGGGTATATTCCATTGTTGCATTGTGACAGTCAGAGTGCCATCCAGTTGGCAAAGAACCCTGTCTTTCATGCAAAGACGAAGCATGTGGATGTGAAGTATCACTTCATCAGAGAGGTGATAGAGAACAAGCTGATTCAGCTTGTCAAGATTCATACGGATGACAACCCGGTTGATCTGTTGACAAAGAGTTTGCCTCCAGAGCGGTTTGCTCATTGCAGACACTTGATGCGCATTGGATGAGGCCAGTTTCAGCCTTGATATGGCCTTGTATATTATCATGTACATGCTAATTTTTCTTTTCCTTCATTTAAGGGCACTTTGCCTTTAAGTGGGAGGTTGTTGGGGTAAAGGCACTATGCCCACCCTTGTAGTGTGTACAAGCCCATAAGTTTTATAGTACATAGTACACTTAGTACTTTTAATGTACTAAGTGCACTATGTGTACTAGAGCAAATATACATGTGTGATAGGGGAGTCACACACTCATACTTTGTGAGTTGACTTATCCCCACACGTCTCTCTCTCTCTCCCTTCTTCTCTGTGTCTCCCACATGAAACCCTAACTCTCTACAGCTGAGCTTCTATTTAGCTCCCTTCATATATCATATCATATTTTCCCGTACGGTATCGTACCTGACAACTATGAAAATGCATACAGAAGATAGAGAGAACAGAGAGATAGCTCAGTATTCAGTATACTCTATAGTACAAAAAGGTGTACAAGTCTTGGCTCCATCAAAAGGTAGAAACCTAATCTGGTTCCTATTCTGTGACTCAGCCCAAGAGAGGACGGAATAATCAAAACAATGAGCAAGTGTGCCCTTTTATAGGGCTAGAAAACCTCCATGGACTGGCCAGCCTGTTGTCGGCCACGTCCAGGACAAATATTCGCATAAATACAGCAACCGACATCAGGGTCATCGCGAAACGCGTTTCACTTCACCTGAAACGTGAAATGTTGGTGAAACGTTTCATGCAATGAAACGTTTCATGCAATGAGTGAAGCGTAGAACGTTCCAGGGTGGGCAGTTTTTTTTTTATATATAGAAAGAGACTTCTATTAAGTATGAGAAAAACATACAAAAATCACAACTATAAGCCCATCTTCTCAACATTTAGAAATGGGCATTCAATTTGATGCCCGAATTTCAGAAATGGGCATTCAATTCGATGCCCAAATTTGGGGGTTTTTTCCAATTTGGGACAAAATCCCCTAATTGGTTGCCCAATTTGAGCAAATCTCAATTTGGATCCCCAAATTGGTTGCCCAATTCTTCCACCAATTCGAGGGTTTGGACAAAACCCCTAAATTCAGGTTTGATTCCATTTTGGGCAAAACCCCCAAATTGGTTGCCCAATTCTTCCACCAATTTTGAGGGTTATGATTGATTGATTATTGAACTGTTGGTGTACATTGTGTATACTTTCAACTCTTTTGGCACCATGCGCCCAACCTTCAGATTTTATGTATATAATCGTTTCGGTCCATCGTTTCACTGGCCACCTTCCGGTGGTGAAACGTTTCATTCCAAAATGAATCGTTTCAGCAACGTTTCGTTTCAATAGTGAATCGTTTCGCGGTGACCTTGACCGACATAGAAAACTCCATCAAAATCTAGCCGAGAGCCTCCTGTCCTCTCCACAAGGTTCTCTTGCCCAAACTAGCGACACAAGCTCCAAATCTAGTTCTAGTCTGGTTCTTTATCTGTTGCCCTTCAGGAAAATAGCTTTGAGAATAGCCTGCACATGATATTACTGGCCTCTGAGTTTGAAGCGGGGACCATGTCTTGTGTCTTCGCTTGTGTTGGTGTACGAGACTATTGAAGGTAATGCATGCAACTCCACCATCACTCCGAAGGGGGGTTTGTTGGATATTTCAGAGTTAGTCTGGAGTCTAGGCAAGTGTCCTTAGTGGTGTGAACACAGTAGGTGTGAACACCCTCTTATTTAGGGTCAAAAGATAAGCCCTTAGTGCCTATAAATACATTGTACATGGTGTGAGTATTATCATTCATAATACAATCATTGTGTTCATCTCACTTGATCTCTCTCTCTCTCTCTCTCTCTCTCTCTCTCTCTCTCTCTCTCATATCCATGTCTATGCTTCCACACACCATGGCTTGATCTCTCCACCTCTCCTTCCACTCTCACTCACTCCCTCTTGGGCTTGGCACCATGATTTCCTATGTACCAAACTGGCCCAAACAACCTGGCTTCCGCAATGCTGTCAAAACTGCACCAAACTCTATGGCTCCTATCAAAACCATTGGCTGATACCAAAAGGTCTCATCAAGCATCCAACTGGATGCCGTGCCTCTAGAATGCTTAAGCATAGATTCTCCTCATGAAAGGGGCCTTAGCACGACACTAGGCACAAAAACTTGCTATGAACTCCACAGCATTGTTTTTGACTACCCCCCACCGAAAGTCCACCAGAAGGTGGACACCAACTGATCCATACATGACTTCTAATACTCTTAGAGAATGCATAAGTGCTGCTGGAGAAGAAGCAAAGTGGGCAGAACTAACTAATCTCAACAATTTCAAACTCCGAAGAAACCAGTCGATCTTATATATGCAATGTGCACACTACACAGACAAGTGTGATGAAGTTGATATCTATTTCCTACATTTTCTTTCTTTCTTTTGGCAGCTTGGTTTTCTTTTTTCATGTTGTCTTGACATCGGTATATTCATGATGGATCTTATGTAACATCTTTTGCTCTCTCTCTCTCTCTCTCTCTCTCTCTCTCTCTCTCTCTCCCTTTTCTGGACTACAGAATTGCCATAAGACGTCCAAGGTCTTCATTTGTGTATTTGATGTCATGGGTCATTTTGGCCTTCCCTAGACCTTAATTGAACTCACTCTCTCTCTCTCTCTCTCTCTCTCTCTCTCTCTCATAGATACGGGGGAGATTCCACTGCCTCTTCCGAGAGGGATTTGGACCACTCACGTGTGATACAGTTTGAGGATCAGAGATGCTTGGGCATGTACTTGATGGAGCTGAGACGACACAGGGATGTAGTGCTGAGAGATAGCCTCGGCTCCGACAGGACACCTCACAGAGAGCCATCACAAATTTCTTTGTGGTACATACATCCACATCGGAATCCACTACCCACAACAGTTCCTCTACTACGACATCAGAGCCCACCACCCGTACCTATGCTCCAGCTCCATGCCCCAGAGGAGTTCTTAGTGAGAGAGCTCGATCCATTCTACGAGCCAGACGTCCCCGACCCAGAGCATCAGGACCCTCCACCACACAGAGACAGATTCGTGAGGTTCTCCGCCAACATGTCACACTCCCTTCACAGAGGCATGACATTCACTCCACCATCAAATCGGATCATCTGTTGACCACATGTACTGTCAAATGTTTTTCATCTTACCTTTTTTTTCAGTTTTCCATGGCTCAGTATATCCATGGTACCATTATATTACTTTTGGTCTCATAGGCCCTTGGGGTCTTCCATAGACGTTAATATAACTCTCTCTCTCTCTCTCTCTCTCTCTCTCTCACACACACACACACACACACAAAATGCAGTAACCGCTAACTTTTAGAGATACCATGAGGATTTAGATATCGTGCTTATGAACTTAAAACAATTTTCAGATTAAAAAACTTCTCTCCTAGCATGTTTAGCTCTACCTGTTTCAACGTTGTCTTGGAGTGGTTCTAAGCTTTTATCGGGTGATGGTTGCAGTACACACATCCATTGCTTTTCTTCAGCTTCTGGCAAGGCCCCAGCCACATTCTCTGCTCTCCAGACCAATTAGGGATTAACAAGAACACTGCATTTTGGTAAACTGAATTTAAAAGCAGGACAAGTTCTGACCTGCAAGTACGTAATGCTGGCCATACCTTGGCCTCCTTTTAACCTGCTGATATTGTTTCAGGCCTTCACAGTTAGCCCTTTCGTGACATGCACAGAACCGCTATACACGAAGACACAAGACACAGATTTCTTCAACTTCTCTTTTGATCAAGGACAAAACAATCATGTTTTTTTATTGTTTTCGTTGTGTACTCCAAAATAGAAACCAAGTGTTAAAGAGTAAATTGATACCTGCGTGAGAGAAGCCACATTAACTTCCATGACAGATATCTCATTGGTGCATTGAGATAACGTTTCATTCAGCTTAAATGCCACTGTACCCACATGGTCTACGGCATTTACAAGGGCCTTGACAGAGTAGTCCTTCAGATTCTCAAAAACCCTGGAAACATACACAAGTGCAAGGGTTTACAATATGAAGAAGCAGATGAAGCAAATCTAAAGACATTAATACCCTTGCTTCCTGCAAAAACCCCAACAACAGTCAGACATGGCAAAGATTTGACCCAAAAATATGAAAGTATCCATTGAAACACAAGAAGGAGATATGAATGTACGATTGCTTCTGATCACTGTACATATACGCTGATTCGCAATACTCAGCAGCAGAGTACAGGTGAGACCGTATGCTCCTTAGTTCCTGCATTAAATAGAAGGCTTCAATAGGAGTTTAGAAAGAAGAAAACGGATCACTTACAAGACTCTAAACTTTATGACATGTAACATGAAAAATACCTGGGATTTTAATGAGAGAAAAACCCTAGAATGTACCATGAAAGATACATAGGATTTTAGAGAATAAAAAACCTAGCGCTTTAGGATTTTAGAGAGGCGAAAACCCTAACCCTAAAACATGTTCCATGAAGGATAAGTACTTATTTTAAAGAAGATTTTAGAGAAGAACGCATAGGATTTTAAAAGAGAAAAACCCTAAAGTCTGCATATGGTCATACAGAAAATACATAGAGATTTACAGGAATTTAACCTTTAAAAAATGCGTACGACTTTTATTCAAAATTATGTCAATGGCGATGTATTTCACAAAGAGGAAACTCTTAAACATACGTATACACATGAGGGAAAGGAAATCCTAACCTGCAGGGCCATGGAAAACTGGAGGTTATCATTGAGGTAAGAAGGGGGAGCTTCATTATCATCTTCATCATCATCATCTTCTACATACTGCGAGGTTGCTCTTTCCCAGATCGCCATAGCCAGAAAACCCTAGCTCCTTGGGTCTGCAGAAGAAGTCTCCCTTTGCTTGAGCCCTGCTTGAGGGTCTGTATTTCCCCAGCCACGCAGAAATGGTGGTAAGCTTGCTTTGCCTTGCTGCAGCGTTTTCGTATAACGGATGATCCATGATGATGACGATGATGGTGATTGAGGTTGGTAGTGCCAGGCCATGATCTCGTTCGTCTAATGCAAGGCTTTCGGACGTGCCAGCGGCCCATCATCAAACACGATCCGGTTGCGTTCACAATTTATACACACCAACAGGCTACATCACACATCATTCACTATTTATGCACATACCGCCTCCTTAGAGGTGCGTCCCACGCAGCGTCTGTAGGGCCTGAGCTCTTGAAGTTGAAGCTGTGGCGCTGGAGAGGGACCACCATACTTCAGTCTGAACAATGCTAGAAAAAAACCGTCTTTTAGTAGGTTCAAATTTAAATTTTAAAAAAGAAGAAAAAAACCGATTCGTCCTTTTATTAAAAAAAACAGAGAAAATTTATAGGTTTTTAGTTATAAAAACTGGTTAATAATGAGATTTTGAATAGAGGAAACTGATTATAGGTTAATAATGAGATTTTGAATAGAGGAAACTGATTATACACCAGGGTTGGAGTAAAATAGAAGAACATAGCTTAACTTGTCTTTTTTCTCAGTGGTGGCTGGGAAAATAATGAGATTTTGAATAGAGTAAACCAATTATACTTCAACTTCTCTTTTTTCTCAGTGGTGGCATTGAAGGGTACCTACCCCTTTGGCTTACATTACGTTTCTGCCCCACCCAAAAAAGGCCAATTACCATCGCTCATACCCTCCTAAAATCAAGCTTGCTCCAATTTGCTACTAAAAAACTTGAGCGCCAAGTTTTCATCTCCCCTAAATCTAGTCTATACTCTTGCTAGTATACCCCCATAGAAGGCACCCATCTCCTAACTTTAGAGTGCACTCCCTCAGAAAGAGCGTTCCGTAGGTAGGATTGTGTGCGTGCATGCATGCACATTGCCCATGTGTGTGTGCTTCCCCATGGGTGTCCACTGAAAGTGGATCATGAAGGTGGTAACATAAATGTATTTTTGTTGCCTTAGCCTTACACATAGAAGACGATTCTTGGCTTCTCTTCCTTCCAAAAACCAAATTTCTCATGATTACTAGTCACTTAAAAACTCCACCATAAATAATCTTTCCAAATCATTAGAGATTTTATTTTATTTTTTGAAGCTCCTCCTTACGATAATCATGTGTGTAAAGAGAGGTAGAGAGAATCGAGTTCAGTCTTCTGAAGCCATGAAAGAGAATGAATGAACATTAAAAAAGAGCTTCAAAATTTAATGAAAATCCATGGAAGATGACAAAACAAAATCTATTTGATTGAATTCACAATCATTGTGAAGCATCGCCTATAAAGGAGTATTGCAAATAGATAGAAATTCTAATTTGTACTAACATAGTGCAAAATCGAGGTTTCTCTATGTAAAAAATCGGGGAGGTATGAACAAAGGGGAAAATTTGATCACACTTTAGTTGTTGTTCATCCAAAAGCTATGGTTCTTAATGGTGAGGAAAAGATGTATATGATGGTTTTGCATACATAAAGCTAAGACTGACTTTTTCTGGCAAGATGGTGGCAATCCAAAGAAATTGTTTCAAAACAATGTCTTTTTTACAAAGTTAAGAACCAAAATGTTAGCTTTCTAATGCTTCCCAAAATCCATCCTAACTAAGTAATTGATTTTATTTTCATAAATGATATACCCCCACTCAAATGTCTCTTGTTTGCATTTCTCTTCCATTGCATTACTTGCTAGTGATTACTTAGTAGACACATGGAGATGATTGTAGTACTAGAACTATTTGGTCCTTCCTTTATAGTTATCATATCATGTACCATATCTAGTAACAAAGTCGACTATATCATGTCTTACATATCCATGGAAAATGTGTGAGATGTGGTGCTCAAAGAATTGCAAAATCTCAAAATGGACTCTTCCACAATCATGTGTCTTCTGCCACAATCATATGACATAGTACATTGCTCATATTTCATGATGTATCACATGTCATGTCTTATGTATTTTTATCTCAAAATGGACTCTTCCACAATCATGTGTCTTCTGCCACAATCATATGACATAGTACATTGCTCATATTTCATGATGTATCACATGTCATGTCTTATGTATTTTTATCTCATATCATGCACCCTAATGTCATGTGTCTTATGCCACAATCATAAGACATACTACATTGCTCATATTTCATGATGTATCACATGTCATGTCTTATGCATTTTTATCTTGTAGCATGCACTCTAATGTAGTCATGTACATGTAGAATATTGTACATTTTTATCTTGTAACATGCACCCTAATGTAGTCATGTACATGTAGAACATTTCTATCTTGTAACATGCACCCTAATGTAGTCATGTACATGTAGAACATTTCATGCCCTTTTTCATGTGACCATGCTCACATGCCTTGCTGACTAGTTACGCAATGGCTACTCCTCCTTTGAGATTAATTTTTTTGAACCCCCTAAAAGTGTATCTTAAGATAAGTTCCTCGTATCATCCAACTAAGAAAAAAATGGGATTTTAAAATTTGAAACATGTAGCATTATAAATGCAAGATTACATCATGTATAAAAAACAAGCTAGTGCAAATCTTGATAAAAGTACAAGCAACTATTGGATCGAGACTTGGAGGGCAATATGAGCTACCACATTACCAGGCAAACTAAGAGGGCATTTAGACATGACCACAAAAACAATAGCACATAAGTGTTTGATTCCACATTGCTTGTTGCAAATTGTCTATGTACCACCTCATGGCCACAACTCATAGCCACAAGTAGGTGGTAGGGCAAGTGTAAAACAAGAATGTATCAATCTTGTGTGTATGGACAAATGTTTGAAGTGTACACTCGAGTATGGCATGAATGAGGAGTTTAGATGAGTTTCCCTAGATTTGCCAATGAGGTGCAAGGGAAGAAAGCACATGAGCTTTAGCGCATGTCACATGTTAGCTATGACCATTGCAAGTTATTTTAGAAAAGCTAATAAAAAATTATGAACGATGGGCCAACCAAACATGACGCTTTGAGTAACTACACTACACTTCTTATGCAAATAGTGATGTTTTTCATGCCAAATTCATGTTATTGCTTCATAGTTTATAGCACAATGCATATTTAAGAAAGCTAACATGGCATGTGTACATACTTATGGTCTTACCATTTGAATCTAGTAGAGCCATGGTAGAGAAGCATGGATAAAAATTTATCAAAGGCAAAGTTAGAGATGCCTCCTTTAGCTAATGAGGAGGGGTCTTAGTAGCAATATGTATACAAAGTTTGAAGAATTACATCGTCTTAGAAGACTTTTAGATAAATAGCATTGCAAAGCATTTAAAAACTTTCAAAATGATAAACTTTGTAAGATTAAAACTAAGTATGAATATTGTTGACCAAAAAGTTTATGACCACTAAGTATTCAAATGAGTGAAATGAAGAGTTGCTCTTCTACATTGCCAACATAGTATATGGTGTGTGCAACACACATATTTGCTCAAAACTTAACTTCTCAATAGAACATCCTTGTAACCCAAAAGGCAAAGCTCGAAGAGATGAAATTTCATTCACACAAATCAAAATCACTCAAAACTTTCCTTGGAGCTAAATATTTTACCTACGCTAGTAAAGGTACAATAACATGAGAACGACAAGGTCTTGACTTGCTTGACATATTTATAGACCTAGTGATATAGCCTTGAAAAGATACAGAATTACTATGCATTAGTACTTTTGACTTTGCATGAAATTTCTAGGATGCTTTGATTTCAAGGAGTTAATAGTAATGTACCTTGTGTGTAAGAAGCCTTTTGGGTGTCTTTGGCCTACATAACAATTTGGCTCTAAGTTTCATTTATTTAAGTCAAAGAATGGGTTATAATATGTGATTGTGGTGAATTCAATTCAAACATTGAATAAGCCTAAAATATTTTATTCAAATCTTTTTGAAAATGCATATAAATTGTATATGCTTTGGACAATTTAGAAAAGTGTATGAACCATTCTTCAATAAGAATTTAATAATAAAATGATTAAGTGACTACATTTTCATTTTGTATTTTTGTAGTCCATATGAGCAAGTTTGAATATATTAAGATAGAGGGTATAAGGTAATTAAGATTAAGAAATTTAAAAAACCTGCATAATTTTAAAAAGAAGTGAAAGGCTAAAGTGCAAGCCATGTGATATTCAAACATGTATATATATCATTAAGAAATATGTACAAAGATATAGCTAATTACTATTGCTATAAGGTTAGTTAAGATCATTTTCATCCCCATCATCATTGCTACTAGAAGCCAACTAGATGTCTTATCATTGACACCCTTAATGATGATTCTTCATCTCCTATATGCACACAACAAAGAGTTAATTAACTATACTTGCATTCTTCAAAATGTCTGTAATAAATTGGAATAAAAGACACATTATTTTGCTCTTGATCTATTGCTTAAAGTGTGAATAACCTAGTATTTACACTTGCCAAAATCTAAGTGGTCCTCAGGCCACCATATTTGTATTTACTTTCTTTTGGACCTATTGTCCCTCAAGAGCTAATTTGCCTTTATTTTGACCTCTCATCCTTAAGCATTTTGCACAAATCTTTTCATAAATATCTCATGAGATCTTGCCACCTCATTAGAGTCATGGCATGTCACCCCCATAACAAGAATCATCGTCCTCAATGATAAAATTTGGAAAAAGTTATATGCTCATTGGTTTAGCTTCCCAAGTTGCATTGGGTATAAGTTGCCTCATTAAACAATAAAGAACTCTTAGAGAGTATGATGTCACTGTAGTCTCTTTGTTTTGATTGACACATTGTATTGGAAGAAATGTTTTTGCATCATAAAGTTTAAAATGGTTTTCAATACATAAATAATAAGTTGACAAAAGTTATTGTAAAATTTAAATTTTATTTCGTTTGTTTTAATTTAGGTTTACATCTATGGTCTTGTTTTTCTTAGAAATTATTTGTGTTAATGTTTATGAATCTTGAAGTTAAAGATTGTGATTTTAATACATGTGTGTTGTAATTATATATAATCTCACTACCTTACTCTATCTTAAATTTAGAAAATGGTGTGAGCGCCAAAATGTTTGTGGTTGACTTAAAGCATGGTAGAACAACTTCACTTGTATGGTGTAAAAGTTGTGGAAATAAGTTTGTAGAAGGAGTAACAAGGATTAAGCACTATATAGGCAAAAATGTAAATCATTATAATAGGCCTCCTCCATCACTTAAGAATTTTTATTTGGCATAGTAAGCTATGAAAGCAAAAGCTATGCATGCAACAAGTCAAGTAAATGTAACAAATCAAGAAGATGAGCAGAATGTAGACACACCTAATCAACTACTACCAAATGGTGAGGGAAAGTTAAATACTATACATGTTGATGAGACTTCTTCAAAAAAATAGTGTAGAGACCATTGAGAATGAAGCTTTTAAGGGGTGAGGGAAAGTTAAATACTATACATGTTGATGAGGTGTATACTTCTTCAAAACAATAGTGTAGAGACCATTGAGAATGAAGCTTTTAAGCAGCAAAATATGCTTAAATTGCATCTAAAATGGATGCAAGCTTATGTAGCATGTGGCATCCCATTTAATGTAATTCACTAAATCACGTTGAGAAACAATGTGCTTGCTAGCACCACTATCAAAGTACTAGACATGTCGATCTATCATTGACATGTATACATCATGGATAGAAGGGATGCTCATTTTCACTGAAAGTGCCACTAATGTGTATGATTGTGCATTCATGCCATCCCACCTAGCTTGGTTTACTGTCGGAGGTGCGAAAGCGCCACAGTTATATTAAAACTCATATCACCATCAAAAGTACCTATATACTATTGTGCTGGCAAGACATGGCATGCCTTAATGCCAATAGCAACATTCTAAATCCCTTTGGTGACTAATACATGGCGCATCGTATAGGAAACAATGGCTAGTTGGTCTTGTCAAGATTATCCTCAGTGGAAAAGCCTCCAAAATACATCATTTTCTTAGCCTACAAATAATTAATCTCTAACATAGAATGCAAATATCCCAACTATCTATAGGCATCGTCAATGCCCTTTAAATGCAACTGATATGGCTGCTAGTAGATCATCGATGTGACGAAGAAAACTTGCAAATTGCGTAGTGTAGAGTGTGGAAATGATAGTAGAAATGTAGGAATTGGTGATATTGTTGATGACATTGTTGAAGATGAACTCAAAGATTCATTGTTGAAGATGACAATGACCCTATCTGTACACCAAATGCTACTATTGTCGTGCAAAAAACCCAAAATCAATCAAAAATAGTTTGAACTGACACTCCCCCAAGATACATACAAAAACCTTACAACATGTGAATAAGCCTCGAAACACGTAAAAATTAGGTTAACATAGTTAATAGTACACTATAGGGTATATGTTCTCAACCTAAGAGGATGGCTCAATATGAGGTAATTAAAAGAGCAGCTCAAGGAGAAGCTGCGAAGGGGATGAGAGCTAAGAAACATGTTCTGATACTAATTGTTGTAGTGGAGATCAAAGTAGCAACACACACACATAGATGCAACAACCAAGAAGAGATAGATGGAAGCACAACACTCAAAGTAGATGGATGAGAATGAGTGAAGTACAAGTGAAATGACATGATAGGGTCACTTACACACACTCATAAGAGTGCGTGTAAGTGACAACACTCATAGATGAAAGCACAACACTCAAAGCAGATGGATGAGAATGAGTAAAGTACAAGTGAAGTGACATGATAGGGCACTTACACACAGTCATAAGAGTGCGTACATACGCTCGAGGGAAAAAACCTCCTAAAGAGGGAAAAAGGCCCCCTTAGCCTATGTCCACACCTCACTACCATATAAATGGCTATGATCTATTTGCCATAGAGAGACTAAACCTATGCACGATGCTTATTATGGGTTTATGTTGACAACTAGTTCATTTATCTATTACCTTAGAAATACTAAACCTATGCATAATGCTTATTAGTGGTTTATGTTAATAACTAGTTCATCTATTTATTGCAATGGTACATCCCAAAGTAGCTGCAAAGTCAAAGTGTACTTTTAAAGAGATTTCCATTTACTTTCTAAATATTCAATAATATCCATACACATTTTATTACAATTAAGCAAACTGAAACCCGATGTAGGAGTAATCATTAAAAAAAGAGTGAAACTCGCTTTAGGAGTAATCATCAAAATATAGTAAAACTTGCTTTAGGGGAGTAATCATCAAAACAGAGTAAAACCCGCTTTAGGAGTACTCATCAATATATCTACTTGATTCTGCTCCTCAAGGAGGAACATTCAAATGTGCAAACAACTCCTTGTTTCTAGTAAAAGGAGTTAGTAAGGTTTCTCTCATGCTGCAAATAGTGGGACAATCACTCTCTCAGAAGTCTCGTTTGTGCCGGGCATTAAAAATAACTTGCTATCACTCTCTACCATTGCTAGGGCAGGCCTAGTGGTCAGATTTGTGGATGATAGGTGCATCAAATTACAAAAGTGCAAAGCCATTCACTTAAAATATCTTGAAATTACATGGGTCCCTTATGGTGCTATTTATACATTAAATTTGATATACATTGATGGATGTAAATAGTAATTTATCAAGGAGCATTAATTTATGCATGCATAATTTTATACATGTACTCATATCGATACTTGCAAGTTTTTTATGTAACAGTTTTCTACTACATATGTTAGAGTGACTTATGTTAGTGCGTGCAAAATTTCAAAGAGACTTTTCTTGGTTGATAGAAGGTGAGATCTTTGGATGGTAAACCATACAAAGCATGTAACATGTGAATTTGATTCGCTCAATAACACTTTATCAAAATGTTGAGAAAAAGCTAGTATTATTAAGCACATTATCACGTTTTTACATTTAAACAACTTTATATTTGGCAAAGTGTATTGGAACTATTCGTGAAATTTGAAAAAATGTAAGTTCTATAATAGAGAGTGTCAGCAGATTGTTGCACCGAAAAAAACACAATGAGACTAGTTGCATACTCCCTTATATGGTGCCACCTTTTCTTTAGATCCCAAGTTTAAATACATGCACAACCTCAAAACAATAAGATTAGTTTAAATTTCAAAGCATAGTCATTGTATGTGTAGTCACACTGCCAAAGAATAGAGGCTTTTCATCAACATTCAACATGTGAAGTTACTAACAGAGAAGATGCATTTGGTGTTAATCCAAGGAATTTAGATGCAATTAAGAGAGAAGCAACACCATTTTGGCAGAAAGAGTACAACATAATACGTTTGAGTTTGTAATATATTGTGATGTTGTTACCTCCTTGAGAGAAATTGGTTTACATTTGACTTCATTCACAAAAAGTATTACAATAGATTAAAGACATTATTACAATGCTACTAATTTAGGGTATATTTTTTTACAGTAGGAGACTACTACACTTGTTAATGATTTGAATTATAAAAAGATCGTCCTCAATTCACTCATGGTGATGTTGACAGAGCAAGTGAAGACAAATACAAATTTGCAACTAATTCTTTAGAGTTGGAGGAAAAAGATTGTCGATATTAGTGGAAGAGTAATATCTTTGTTGTTGTAATTGAGAATTTTCTTTGTTGTTGTAATTGAGAACTAAATTATTGGGTAATGTGGTTGTTACTCTCACATACATTCATATATTTTGAGTAGTTGCTTTAATACATATTTAAAAGATAACAATATACTTGTAATTGAGTAGTTTCTTTAATACATATTTGAAAGATAAAAATATATTTAATTAAAAGATACTTCATATAAAGAAAAAATATATATTTAACCTTTGACGTATACACATTAAATTATGTACATAACTAAATTTATCACAGAAATCTAAACTATATTAAGATTACAGGTAAAGCAAACATCGTTATAGGGAAAAAGTAAAGAGTAATGTATATAAGTTACACGACATAATTTTACAATTGAGTGACAATCTTCTATGGGACTGTTTCTAGTTCCAAAAGTTGACTAGGTAGATAACTCAGACGGGCCCCATTGATAATTTTTTAAGCAGTCGGAGTCTTTACAAGTGATTAACACCAATAAAGCTCATATTTTTTGTCTATATGTAATTTTGCTCGCTTGAGCGATTTTTGCATCTTGTACATCTTATGGATTTTCCCGCTCAAATGTGCTCATAACAATGTAATAGGGGATGGACAAGCTAAGTGTAATGCCAACATCTGAATCTATTGTACAGTAGCATACATAGATACACATTATAGGCTTTTACACAATAATGGGCACCCAAAACTAGGGTGTTTAGGCAAAAAATATTTATATAAAGCTCAATATTTCTAACGACGAGAATATTGAGAGCACTTGCTTCCTTGCTTGTGTGTGGCTCTCCTTGCTTACTTTTGTGAAGAGAGGGGTGAGTGAGAGTGTGATCTAGGGTTTGCTTTACATGTTATCCTTCTTCTCTCCACCATAGCCATCTCTTGGTTGTGAAGGGTTTGCCCTAGTGTGCTACTACAATAGTGAGTGTGACATCTATCTTGTTGCTTGTTGCTCTATTAGTTGGAGGAGCTTCTTCATTAAGTCAGTTTTGTAACTATACTCCCCCATGGCATTCAGATGTAACACTTTTCTCTTCTCCTTGGTTTTTCATGGGCTATTTGTTCGAGATTTGCACCCTTGAGCATGTGCTGGGGATTGTAAAGTAAAGGGTTTAAATGGAAGGAAGAGAAATAATCCACCATCGCACTCACAGCCCAACATAATAAATAAATAAATAAAAAACTTTGGTATTTTATACTTTATAAAGCTTATATTTTTAATAAGCTTTTCCTTTTTCAAACAGCGCGCGGCGCTATGAAAAAATTGGTTTAATAAAGCTTTTATTTAGCAAACTTCAAATTGTATAGCCGCTGAAAATTGCATAATCGGTGCATCATCACCCTTCTTCTTCCACTGTCGCGCATTGTCGCCATGCAGCCGTCTGGGGAGAGGAGATTAAAATAAAAATTAAAAATTAAAAATTTGAGTAGGGTACGCTTCACAATTTATGAAAGAAAACTATTATTTGAGAGCTCCCAGACCGTCCATTATAGAAATCATCTCCCACCCAGAATTCTGAAAATAGGAGAATGCTACTCATGTCTTGGTCATCACATCCATAAAGAAATATCTCCAAACCAAAATCAAATTCTCAAAACCACTTTTGAGAAACTAAAAGTGGTTCCCCTTTCACAGTAGTGGTATTTGGTATTTGGAAGAAGGGTGGAATTAATTTCTAGCCATTGATTCTAATCTCCATCCAAAGGTCTATAAAAATCCCATAACCATTCAATCTTTCGCCCAAAGGTCTTCTAAGATTTCTCCCCTTTACCCTTTGGTTTCTTTTAAGCTTTGTCCCCTTTACCCTTTGGTTTCTAGTGAGTTAACCTTCTTCAAGAATGTACACCCAAGGTAACCTTCTTCAAGAATGTACACCCAAGCTTTGATACCATTGTCACCCCTTTTTGCACTTCTACTTTTTGAAGAATTAATTAAAAATCTCACAAATTATATCATAATTGAATTAAAGACATGAATTGAATTGAAATCAAATAACATAGCATAACACAAAGCAAAGGAAATAAAATAACATTACTATCAAAACTAAAGCATAGAGAATACCACATAGTAAACAAGATTGGGTGCAATCTCCCCCCTCTCAAGAGTGTAGCTCCACTTCCACTACTTGAGTATTTAGAGAATTTTATTGATAAAAATAGCCCAAGGAGCAAAGAATAGATGAGTGTACAAATTGGGCTTACTTTTCACACTTTTGGGGTATTGCTTTACAAATTTTTAATCATACCAAAATCCCAAAGGTTTATACATATAAAAATCTTTGCCCAAATAAAATTGCTAATGGGCCTTGTTACATAAAATAACTTTGTGCACATTTGTATATATATTAATCTTGTGCTCACTTGCACATTCCATTAAGCTGAATCCCGCACAAATTAAATTAAACATATTTTTGTATGATTATTAATTCATAAAAATATGATAAAATATATAGCTATAACAAGGGTGATTCTCAGGGTACTTACGCCTGGCAAACATGTGTGTGGCTATTATTTGATTATTTATGGGTTGTCTATATCTCAAGACGTTGCTGGGATTAATTGATGTGTTCAATTAATTATTTAACTAACGTAGATAGTGTCTGAGTATAGCAACAAAAAGTGCAAGGGTACCGATTGAGGTGTCACATTGCATGAGATGTGCGAGGGTACCGATTCAGGTGTCGTATGGCTGGTGGATTGAGAGGTGATGTGAACACGATGATTATTTTTCTTTTGTATTAAACTTTTTGCACATGTTATTTTTTATTTGATAATCAGTGTGATGATCACCAATTTTGGTGTCGCACGAGTTTTTCTTAATTGGTATTCCATGTCCATAAGAACCTCTAAGCCATGCCTTTGTGCCTCTGAGCCATGTTCGGACCTCTGAGTTTAATTTATAGGTTATGACATCAACAATCTTGTTCTCTCGACATTTTTCTTACGCAACTGCGGACAGTTGCTTCCTCAAACGGGAGGACTGGTATATATTTTAGTATATTTTTGATGAATTAATAATCATACAAAAATATCTTTAATTTAATTTGTGCAGGATTTAGCTTAATGGAATGTGCAAGTGAGCACAAGATTAATATATGTGTAAATGTGCACAAAGTTATTTTATGTAACAAAGCCCATTAGCAATTTTATTTGGGAAAAGGTTTTTATATGTACAAACCTTTGGGATTTTGGTATGATTAAAAATATGTAAAGCAATACCCCAAAAGTGGAAAAAGTAAGCCTAATTTGTACGTTTATCTATTCTTAGCTCCTTGGGATATTTTTATGAATAAAATTCTCTAAATACGTAAGTCGTGGAAGTGGAGCTACACGCTTGAGAGGGGGGAGATTGCACCCAATCTGGTTTATTGTGTGGTATTCTCTATCCTTTACTTTTGATGGTGATGTTATTTTATTTCCTTTGCTTTGTGTTATACTATGTTATTTGATTTCAATACAATTCAAGTCTTTGTTTCAATTATGATATAATTTGTGAGTTTTTTAATTAATTCTTTAAGAAGTACAAAAAGGGGGTCTCGTGTGATAGGGCCAAATCAAAATGTGTATAAAGGCCTATACTCATAACATCTCCTTGAATTTTAAGGGGGTTTTGTTGGGTATTTTAAGGTCTCATGTGTGTGTGCACCTTTTGTAAGTGTGCCTAAGTTTTTGTGTTTGCATGTGTGAGTGTGTGTGAACCCACCCTTTAATGGAGATAAGATAAGTATGCCATGTGTAATTGTCTTATTAGTGTATGTGATTTATGTAAGTCAAAAGATAAGGTTTACAACCTATAAAATCATGTACTTGGTGTACTTTAAATCAACCAATCAATCTAATACTCATTAAGTCGTGCAATCATATCTCTCTAAAGCATTTATTCTCTCTCTCTAACTCTCCCTCGTCTCTCTATATTATTGCTTGTATGCTTCCACCATGGAGCTATTCAATCCTCCTTAGCTTAACTCTGTAGCTAACCGTGGACTAACAACAATCACCTGTCTAAGAACTTGTGTCATTTAGTAACATACTCTTTAGGGTCTCTATATACTCTCAGCTTTTCCTTGAGATCTTGTAGCAATACCCTCAAGCGGAGAGGTTTTCAAGCAACAACAAGGAGGCAGACTAAGAGGACATGGAGCCGGAACAAACACAACAAACTTTCCAAGTGAGATTCCCTATAAAGTGTCCATTAGGTTTCCATCTATCATATTATATCATATTTTTTCTTAAAGTGTCCAAGCTTAGCAAAGGGGTCAAATTAGACCAGGAGAGCATTAGTTGTCCATGCTTAGCTTTGAGATACATAGAACTCAGCATACATACTTGATGCGTTGCTTTGAAGTATAATCCTATGAGGTTTAAGGTCATTTTGACTACTTTGGCTCCAAACTTGCCTATCTAATGGTGGCCATGGATTTGCCAATTTTCCACCCTTGGCTATTTTTAGTAGGTATGACATCGATATATGAGGTTTGAGGTGTCGACACTAGTGGCTACCCTAGAACCCATTTTGATGTTAATTGGAGTAAAAATTAGGCAAGCTAGAGGCACATGCATAGTAGTTCATTTTTGCATTAGATTATTATTGTTTTTGGCTTGGATCTAGTAGCTAGCTTGAGGAAGGTCTTTCAAGTTTAAATCTTTGCCTTAGGTATCCCCAAGTCTAGATGGACTTTGAAACAAGGTTCCCAGTGTGTAAATGATGGTGGCTAGGCTCCAAAAACTATCTAGTTTTCCATGACTTGCTATATTTAGTAGCTTGGTTGCCATATCTATGCAAGGCTTTGTAGGTTAGAAGGTTTCTGTATATATCTAAATTGGACTCCTATAGGGACAATATCAAATATTGTCTCGACAAGAGTCCAATTTTCCATGCTTATGTATATCTCCTACTTAGAGCATCGGATTCAAAAAGGCTTTATTGTATGCATTGTGCCCCTTGCCAAAGGTACCCTCGTCCAAGTTGACCCTAAACCGGGACCTTCGTTGGAGTGATTCTATGGAGCCTTGAGAAGGCCATCTACTCTTGCTCTATCTTACTCCCTGTTTTCCATAACTAAACAAGCTCTTGGACATACAATTTCCTTAACATATATCCAATCCTATCTATACATATTTTGATTCAGAAAATTGGAGAAAAAATTGTGTCAGCTCAAAAAACGGAGGTTTCCCAGTGATTTTGTGGAGCCTTAACCTTGAGAAGGCCAATTTTCTAATGTTGGCTCTATCTTACCCCTTGTTTTGCCAAAACTAAATGAGTTCTTGCACAGAGGAAGTCTGTTAGGATGTGTTCCATGCTATGTGCTTATTTCCTCTATCATCAAATGGTAACGCCTGTGCAATCATTACTCACGCATTAGAATGTGGGTGACGCCATTATTTAATTCCATTGTGATGTATGCTTATCGGGGGTACATTTTGTGTTTGGGTTATGCTTGATATCTTTGAAGACTAATGTGTTTAGTCAGTTGTGTGCGCTCAATTTAAATGGTTGGATTAATTTATTAATCAGTTGTGTGTGTTGACATTTATTTTATGGACATACGATATTTAAGCGGCAGATATTAGTTCAAGAGCGGGACATGTGTTGGACCACAATGGGATCTTCGAGAGCATGTGACACCCATTTAGCATATTCATATTCTAGTATTTATTGGCTTTGCCAATGTCCTTGTACATATCATTTTGGTATGCTTACTTTTTTGATATAGGCTCAAACATTATTATTACCCCTTTTGCTATTTTTTGTGCACATGTCGTGCAAGCTCTCTATTTTTGCAAGCCTTGAGCTATTTTTGTAAGGGAGTTAATTTCGTAATGGGGTATTGTAAGTAATCAATACAAAAATATATGGGTGAGAAGCTACGGGAGCCTCTTCTCATGCCAGGGGAGATTCAACCCAATACTCTTGTTGATGGTGATTTTCCATGCTTGTCAATTATTTGTTTATGCTAGATTTTGTTGTTAATTTGTGGAGAGTCATGAGCTAATGGATTTTAAGCGTATGAGTTTGTTAAATCTCTTCTCAAGTGGTACAAAGATCCTGACAAAGTCCTTGACATATACTCCAATCCTTTTTATACATATTTTGGTTCATACAACTGAAGCTAGAAATTTCTCTCTCCTTGGGTGTTGGATAGCCAGAATTGACTATACACCAATGCACATAGTATGTACATATTAAGTATGAGCTTTATTGGGACATGTGCATATTTTCAAGTATTTTATCTGAATCTAGGAAAATTTAGAAAATCGATGAAACTTCTATTTATAGCAGTTTTCTACTAATTTAGTTTTTGTTTATTAAAGGCCCATCAAAGTTTTTGGACTCAATCGAACATTTCTATCAGGCATTTCTATACACTTTCAAAGTGGATTCAATCGGGCATTTCCATACACTTGCAAAGTGGTAAAATCTTAAGAAATTCTCGATTCAAAGGGTTGGATAAAGCATCTTATGTTTCTACAACTGGTGTGGAACTGACTTAGTTAAGCCTAACATAGTTGGGCTAAAAATCCCAATTGTGCAAGGAATTGAGTAGCAAGTTTAATCTTCTATCCATGAGCTTATTTCCATCAAAGCATTTTGGCATAGGTAGAGGACACTTTACTAGGGATATGATAGGCAAGGTTGGTGGCCTACACTCTTTCGAGATGTAACTAAATTAGTCAAATGTTGTGATAAATGCCAAAGATTAACCCTGAATTTTTCTAATTCTCCAATTGTATGCATATAAAATCCCATATGATTCAACTACCATCAACTAGTCGAACATATGCTTCAATAGAGCATGGTGTCCAACATATGCTTCAATAGAGCATGGTCCATGGTACGACCCATTGTTGCCTTTTATTAGTGACTCCTCAATGTTACCTCAATCTCTTTGATAAATCAATGATCGGAACCCTCGATAAACCAACTTTCACAAGATGTTAATGGTGATTATCTTAACAAGCCAATCTCGCCACCAATGATCCTTTGGGAGCTCTTAAATGTTCTATAACCTTTTAAAAAATTCTCAAGGCATAGGTATTGCATGACCCCAATTTATGCACAAAAGTACCCATCCAATTTTTAGTTGCCACCATCAAGTTATTCATGCCAATCATAATACTTTTAATGGATTTCCCCAAAGGACGCCTCTCTAGCAGTGGACCCCAAAGCCTTGTGTTTGGATACTCAACTATTATAGCAAGTGCTTGGAATGCAAGGCTAGCAAACCCTCAAGAAGATACTCAGCTACTATAACAAGTGCTTTGAATGCTAGGCAAGAGAACCCTCAAAAAGCTACTTAGCTATGTAAGGCCGGTGTCTCAAAACCTTTGATAGCTTGTTTGAGATAGTCTTTTAGATTTTATTCATCAAGTCTTCTACAAGGGAGTCTGGAGATTCATGGGCCACGTCAGATATTACCATCGGTTTATTCTTTTCTCTATGTAGAGATAGATTGTCCTTTGTATAGGCTATTGGTTGTATTTGTATGGACCGAGGAGTGTCAACAAGCTCCTGATACATTGAAGCAAGCCTTGGCTACCAAACCACAGTTTTCAAGGTAGTGACACAACTTTTTTTGCTAACCCTCAGAAGATACTCAATAGCTATTATATTAAGTGCTTTGATGAATGCAAGGTTGGTCTCTTAAGAACCTTCATTTGAGACAATCTTTTAAACTTCCTTCATCAAGTCTTCCACTAAACCACAAAGTTTTTGAGGTGGTGATACAACTTTCTCCACCACTCTCCAACTACTCCCTATGGTAGCCCATTGATTCTGAGGAAGAAATATGAATTAGAGAGGGGGGTATGTTAAGCACAATTGGTTAAACATTAATCCCTCTAGTAGCTCACTAATTCCAAGGACAAAATATGAATTAAAGAGGGAGGCATATTAAGCACATTTAGTTAAACATTACATCCGAGTAGTTTCCACTTTTTCTACCTCTCTCCAACTACTCCCTACAGTAGCTCACCGTTTCCAAGGACAAAATCTGAATTGGAGATGGGGGTATGTTGACCACTTTATACCACTATTTATAATCTTGAAATGCTTAATGACATAAGATTATGGGAAATAGCAGAGCCCCCTATGATATGTGTATTGCCAGCTAAGATGGAATACATACATACATACATACATACATACATACATACATATATATATACATACATATATATATATATATATATATATATATATATATATATATGTATGTATATATATATATATATATATATATATATATATATATATGTATGTATATATATATGTATGTATATATATATGTATGTATGTATATATATATATATATATATATATATATGTATATATATATATATATATATGTATGTATATATATATGTATGTATATATATATATATACATATATATATATATATGTATGTATATATATATATGTATGTATATATATATATGTATGTATATATATATATATATATGTATATATATATATATATATATATATATATATATAGCCTAGGTATAAGCAAGATTAGAGCACTTGGAACCACAAGAATGAGCTATATATATATATATATATATATATATATATATATATATATAGCCTAGGTATAAGCTTAACTAGCTTTTGGCCCCTCAAACATACTATGAGCATGGTCTGGCATATGTAAATATGAGGCCATGTATATAAGACATTTTCAATAATGAGATCCATCCAAGGTAATTTAATACTTGGATTCTTGTTTAATGAGGGATGTGAGGCAATTTGATGCCCAGTAGATTAGGATTGCATAAAGCTCGAGCCAAAGGTTATTTTGAACAAGTAAAAGCTGTAAAAGCATCTTGTAATACAACTAGAAATTCATGAGTTTATCAAGTGGGCACATGGAGTAGATGCTTTATATTCAAATTTGACATATAGTTATGGAGTGAGTGATGCCATTTAAGCTTGTATCCTCAGGCTATTTAAAGGCTCATTCTCAATCAAATTAAGTCGTGTTTTTGTATACTAATCCTTGCCTCATCATTATGGTTTAATCTCTCTTGATTAAGTGTTAATGGTGCTCATAACCCATCACGTTGATTGACTGTTTTAGGCCTCCATAGCTCATTCTTGTGGTTCCAAGTGCTCTAATCTTGCTCACCACTTTCATAATAGTGGTATCAGAGCCTTCAATCACCTAGTTGTAGCTCTTCATAGTTGCACATCTTCTCATAACTACATTCACTTTCTTATTAACTCTTCTGCTCAGATTTGAACTTTTGCATTTTGTACCTACTACAGAGCTGCAAACAATATCCTAGCACTCCATGCAACACTCCAGAGCTAAAGAACTAGCTTGAAGGTGGCATAGATCCTCAATTAGATTCATAGACCATGCAGATCTCTGAGAAAACAACAATGCTGCCCTAATTTCTCTCCATGTGATCTATAGTCGCCTGATAAACTGCGAATCCAATTGCTTCTGTGATTCTACAATTGCCAACTACTTTCTTGTAGTTGCTGCCATTTTAAAGTCGATTGATTTTGTAGTTGGCCAGGCTCTCCAATTGATCTGATTATAGTTCAAATTGTCGGCTATTCCTCCATTCGATCTGACTATAGTTCAAATTGTCGACTATTCCTCCAATCGTGTGATTGTAATCTCCTTTCGACAATTCAACTGCTAAAGTCCAATCGAGCGATTCACTACTCCAATCAGGCAATTCATCATATTTGATTGTCTGATTTTCTCATTGAATTGGCAATTCTACTTCCAATCGACGACTGATTTCTCCTTGAATCAATGATTCCTCATGTTGATTGTTAATTGGCTTTGTCGCTATTAAGTCTCTGAGATCAGTCGGTTCCTAAATCATCCAATTACTTGGCCAATGATCGGATTTCTTCTCCCAATAGGTTAACTACACTCACTATCGATTGCTTCATCAATCGTCCGACTTCTGCAATGATCGTTGATTTCTGCTCCGATTAGCACTGCTTCTTTGATCCACAGATTGTACTCGGGGATTGTTGATTTGATTAACAACTGCACCTTTTTATTTTTATTTTTCAAATCTCTTTGTAAGGGGTTCTAGACACTACCCTTGTGCTTGAAGCCAAGCAGTAAGACCACCCTCCACAATTATGGCCACACAACAAATTGATAAGCTCACTGGTAGCACATGCTTTTATACTTGGCTAGATTCCAACCTAATGAAAAAGGGTTTATGGTCAATTGCTACTGAGAAAGAGAAAAATATAGCTACTAGAGAGGGGGAGCAAGCATGGACTTTAAAAGATGGAAAAACAATGGATATTATTGCTCTAGGCCTCAACATTCATCACATACCTAATGTTATAGATGCTTCAAAAGCTTGGAACACCTTAGATAGGGTATTTGGCACAAAGGGATAACATTTAAAGATAGGATTGAAGACAATTTTTTTAAATTAAAAATGAAGCCTACATAATATTTTCCTACTCACATCAACTACATGAAGAGTTTAATGGCACAACTTGGAGTAGTCAATGCACGCGTGGATGAAGAAGATGTTATTGTAGTTCTTTTAAAGAGTACTAGCATCTTACTTCTAGATTACAAAATCCCCCACAACCAACCTTGGAAAATATTGAAGTGGTACTCTTTGAAGAGTATAAGAAGAAGGAGAACCATGGCCTTGAGTACCTTAAGGAGAAGCATATAATGTCAACAAATCTTACAACAACAAAAACTCCACCACAAAAAACTTCACCAGGTCAAAGCCAAAGTGCCAGTTTTATGGCAAACCAGAACACTTGGAGAAAAATTGTTTCCTTTACCATGTCAATAAAGCAAAGATCCAACACGCATAGGTTGAGACTCTGCGGGAGTCAAACTAAGTAGTTCATATGACAACATAGGTAGAGGCTCTTCTACATCGTGGATGAGTCAAGCCACGTCATCACTAGCTTGCCATGGAAGATGTCATCAAATTAAGGGGGAGATTGTGAGGAAATTTGATGCCCAATAGACTCCTAAAATATGAGAGATGTGTCAACACAATACCTATAAATAGTATATCAATTCACAATGATCGTGGCCATAAACTTAAGGAAAGTTCTAGATTTATAGTATTCTATAAAGATCCTCTGAATTAAGATTTGGATATGTGGATACTATTGTAACCACTTGTGTGCATTAGTAGACACATGTAATATGGTCTAGATATGCACATCACTAGGCTGTTCCCAAATGAGCATAAGCACTTATTTTTTTATTTTTAATTTTGCTAATTGTTAGCTTGGTTCACTTTATAAACAATTGTTAGTTTGGTTCAATTTATAAGCAGTTATGGAAACACTTCTAAAGCTAATGGTTGTTATACCAGCCACCAATGGAAATAGGTCCTACCATTATTTCAAAAAATATATAATCTAAAATTGTGCGGCTGTGCCCAACTCCCCCCTCTTGGGACCGTCCTCATGGGTAGCTGGGTGTGCCTTCCCACTTGGGACCGACGCTCCTTTTAACCTAAAGCAGTTTCAATAAGCATTATCTACATTTTTGTCCAATTTGAATTTTCTAAATAAGTAGCAAAATATATATCTTAATGTATAGTTTACCACTCCACCGGGGAAACGAGGGAGGAGACTTGAGCTTGGATCCGACCTTCCTGTAATAATCCAGCCACCACCCTACCAGTCGGTCTGTGGGGATGGATTTAAATTTATTTCCTTTAGGTTCCTCTTTACATTTAAGGGTCAATAAATAGTTTGTAATTTCTAATTCCATTCTGAATTTCTTCATGATAAGATTTCTTGTACTTGAGTTGGCTCATCCTCACATAACTGTGCAACTTCATTGGTTACACAACACTGGAGTTCTACTCTAGATACCTTGGTTCTCCACGACCTTTATACATGGGTCCAATACTCGAATGATCCCTAGGATTTCTGATTACTCAACTTCCTAAGTCTTCCAGGAGTCATGGGTAATGGCCTCTCCCAAGACCACATCACTAACCTCGTCCTAGTCACCTACTAGTGGGGACTTGAGGAGGCGGTTGCGTCAAGACCCCCTCTACTCCTCATTATTCTTTCACTAATTATGTTAGAGGTATCACTTGAGACACCTCGCATGGAGATTGCAGCCCATCCATTGGATAGGAGGCCAACCTTATTTGGAATACATTTAAACAATCAAATACAAATCACTAAATCCAAACCGTTCCTGTCTTATTTTCCAAGCCTTATGAGTTATTTGTGGCTCCATCCCTAGACAAAGTTTCTAGTAGTTTTCAATTGAGAGGTTTCTTGTTGACTCCTTAGGTTCCTTGTTAAACTCAAGCTTACACAAGAATTTCTATAAGGTGACCCTTACCCCTACCCTTGGGCAGTGTGAGACCCCTGCTAATGTGAATTATGTGCTCATGCGAATGTAAATTTTTGTTAACAAACTAATCAAGGAGATTGAGAAATTAACTTAGTTTTGTGTGACTTAGGTTCTCCAAGCCTTGAATCCATTAGATCCATTGTCTTGACAAGACTCTCTTCTTGTGTAAATAGTTGGGGCAGTGTGTGATTTAGAAAAGGGATTTGGTAACAACTATAAATTTTCCTTACGTATAAAAGACTATGTTGAAACCCTTGTTTTAGATGTTGCCATTGGGAACTTCATTTCACCACTTGTGTACTCTTGGGACCTTCTCTTGAAGCTTCCCTTTTGTTCACATTGTTGGCCATACCATAAGTTTACCTTTCTATATTTAAGGGGTTGCTTTACTTACACTTGAACCCCTCCTTGTTAGTCCAAAACCTCACAGAATTTAGCACTAGTTTTTCTCTCCATTTAAGCTTTGTGTATGCTTCTTATGTGAAACTCCCAAGTTCATTCTCTTATCTCTTTGTGTAGAAAATCAAACCTTTAATTGGATCAATCGTGGATGTTTCTATGACAAGGTGGACATCCTTCCTTAAGTGCTCAAGGCCAGGGTCAACAAGCTTCAAGCTCTACCTTTTTCAACTATCAAATTAACAATCAAGGTCACTAACCCTAGATTTTGATTCATTATACTTGTTGATGAATGGTTTCATTGAAATTACTTCAAGTATTTAGCTTGTTTGGAAAAAGTATTAGACTAGTAGAGATTCATGCATGACTTTACCCAATTGAGATATGGTGTGGGTGAGTTGATGTCTATTAAAAGGAGTTATTTTCTTGCAATGAAGGGTTTTTTCTTGCATGAGGAATTTCTTGAGTTTAGTTTATAAATTTATTTTTGAAATCTTTCTTGTCTAGAGGTGAAACTTGTGAATGGGTGATTGTCTATGTCAAATATGTGATGTCATCTTTCTAGCCATGTTTAGATTAAGTTAGGTATCATGTTTTGTGTAAGGGCATAAACGATAAATTGCTCTACGATTTATCCTCTTGAGTACAAATTGTATATATGATGAGTGATGTGTGAGAGTGTAGCTTAGAAAGAGTAGCCATTGCCATGTTTTCATCCATATCAATATTCTAATACATGCATATGGTTTCATAGGTGATGTTATGCATGTTTGTGCTCATGTTAATGATGTTGTGCATGTATGTGGATTTATAGGTGTGCGCTTTTGCCGCACAGGTCGTAGCTGGGGACTTGCCGGACACCGTATGCGAGCCACGAATGGCTGCAAGCATACAACCAGGAAGGCAAGCTCAAAACAGAATGCAAAAGGTGTGTCACTCACCGCTTAACTGCCGCCTTGAAGGATTCCCGCGTCGCAGCCGTGAAGGAGGAGCCGCCGTCTCGTCGCTCTACCACCTCTCCACTGCCGCCGTGCCGCTACACAGTGCTCGATCGCTCTCTCACTCACTCTCTCTCTCTCTCTCACAAACGCAGGAGAAGGAAACCAAAGAGATAAGGCAAGAGCACTCTTGTATTCACAACACATGAGAATGAGGATTTTAGGGTTACATTTGACTCATATAGGTGACTTGGCCGTTCACACTTGGGCGCCCATACATGGCCGGCCGACCCTAACCCTTATCCTACTGATATCCAAGGTGCACCTCTCATCGGCGATCACCCAATCCCTTCATCCTTAACATATGGTGCCGACAAGCCCGGCCCATGACTCAGAATATTTAAATTAATGACGTAAAATATAGTATGTCGCAATGTCCGCCATGGGTTAACATGCCCCCCTTCCTGATGTAGATTCCGTCCTCGGAAGCTATGGTATGGTAAGCTCGAGAGGGTTGTTGTGGTAGACCGTCTGCAAAACAGGGAAGTAGAGTGAAGGTATGCTGGAATTCAAAAGATATAAAGTGTATAAATTCAAGCGTGTGAGACCACAATGGATTAGTTATTAGAACTTAGTTTAAGGGTACATGAGTGAGCTAGTGTAGCAAATTAATAGGAGTTTAAAATTATTGAAAGGAATTCAAGAGTTAGCAAGGTGTCAAAGGTTAATCAAGGTTTATAACTGGCCTAAGTCAAGGAAAATAACCAAGCTTAATAAATAAACAGATGACCATACTATGTCTACTCTAAGAACAAGTAGTTACCACGAGCCTAGGGACACAAGAAACATCAGAGTTACAGGAGCCTTTTGCCTTCTTCTTTTTTTTTTTTGCACATGACAATTTTTATACACAATGGCGACCTTCCTAAGGCAAAACTAACATCGATCCTGGTACCATGTTTAACACAAGGCATTATCCAGGAATCTATTAGCTCACTTTAGGCAAGGCTACCCCCTACCAACCAAGGCATCGGTCTGGAGTAGAATACTCCTCGCCTACCAAGTATCAATAAGGCGATAGGCCAACATTAAAGCACATCATAGACTTGTATTGCCATTTATTGTAGGCTTTTTTTTTTATAAAAAGTTTGTTTTGATCTTCGCTCCTGAACTAAAATGTGTTCTTACATCTTTTCGACAAGGGGTAAAATCTATGTCCTAGAGGTCAACACACACACAGCCAGGTGTTCAAACATTAAGATGGTTTGACCCTAGACCTAAGACAATCGTATTCCAAGGTTAACTAAAGACGTCATGCTGCCTAGGAATATTTCCAATAAAGTTAAGCTCATTAATGATTTACACTAGCATGCAAGCAACTTCAAAAACTAAGTAGTACATTGATAATTTCCATGTGGTCATGCATTATAGTTTATGCAATTGATTGAACAGTAAAAACGAAAGAGAGTGGGTATGGAAGAATTACACCTGTAATTGGAGATCTCCTTGATTTGACGAGACAGCTTGCAATTTGATGTAGATATATTTTGATGAACGTTGCGGCAGTCTCTGGACTTGGAAGCGAACCCACCTCAAACTTTTTAACCTGTACAATCAACTAACAAGCACTATACCTCGAGAGGCACATCAGTGTGAAAATTTCAAGACTTGTTTAAGGAATCTAAACTAGAAAAAACTTGGAAACGCTAACCTACCTACCAGTCACCACACTACTACTGAGGATACGGTAAGAGGATGAAATAAAATCAACCTCAGTAGTGCCATGAGTTTCATCCGTCCATTCATCATTGTCAGATATTTCCTTTTCATTTTCCCATCCACATAAACTCATCAAAAATGTAACCATGCGAGGATAGTCATCTTGTGGAAAAGGAAAGCATTGGGCTATCGGGGATATGTCCTCTACGGAGTAGGGGTCGGTCATGGTCAATAGGCGAATTAGCCATTCTAATTCCTCAATATTTTCCTCTCTGGCTAGTACATCTATATGATCCCATTCAGTTTCAATTACAGGATAGCACATGTGGAATATCTGAGAAAGGTACAGATGATACCTCTCACCAAAGGTAGGAGTGGATGAAGTGTATGATGATCGGGCATCTGCCATATCTGCAAACACAGATATAGCATCAGTAGGTTTATGACAGGACAATCTAATTCTTGATTGTATACGGATATCTCTGCTCTTAACGTGCTCTTGCTCTTTTTACTATTTTTTTATTTTGTTTTCTTTGTTTTGTTTATGTATGAAGCTATATATATACATCCCCTTGAATTTGGCAATTACATGGTCAGGGGAGAAGGTTAAGGAGGAAGCATTAGAATGTCGAGCGTGAGTACATGCTCCCCCTTTCCTTGGGTAGATCATATTATTTGCAATGATGTTGCAGCCTCTTGGAACCAATTTGTCCAGCGGGTCATAGGTTGTGATGTGGGCAAATAGCTTTTTATGACCCTTGTGGCCACATCCAATTGTAGAGATGGTAGTGTACGCTCCCATTGACGAATGGAGGAAATGGTTTCCGACGATACTATTACAAGGGGAGACGTAGACTCATCGGTTTTTTGTTGGGTGTTGACAAGAGTAGGTGTAGAGCATGTAGAAACTTCTATATGATTGTGTGCCTGGCATGAGGAGCTAGAAGCTTCATGTGGCTCCCCCCTTCCTGAGCTAGGTGGTAATGATCGATATCGTTTGGGAATCCAAACTAACTCTGGAAGTGGTGCGGAGCACTCTGTTACCTTTCCCTTACCACGGTCTTGAATTGTCATTGGGGTGGCAACAATGGGGTGGCAACAATTGGTTTGCAAGGTTTTATAGGTGATGTAGAGGGATTCACCTTATGTTTAGGAACCCAAATCTGGTCATTCCCCTCGTAGTACCCTTGGGCTACTAATAATTTTTTAGGGATCCACCGCAATGTTACATTGCCCTTTCTCGGGTGGGTAGCTACTTTCCTTTTACGAGGCTTCTTGGTGGCTGAACGAGATTGAGCAGGGGAAGTAGCTGTTAACGAAGCTTTGGGGACCCATTTATATGTACTCTTTGGCATAGTAAGCGAAGCTTTAGGGACCACCTTGCCTGTTTCCACTCTTGGCGTTGAAGCGTTAGAGGGGTGGCCAACAATCGAAGATGGTTTTGCCACTGGACTTTGTGATTTTTCGTTATCTAATATTTGAGTGGATGACTTAGGTGCGGGATTTTGAGCGGTCAGACCTAGTGTTGGTTCTTGCGTTGTGACTTGTCTGGTTGCCCAATCGATATTGCACTTGGTGGCCATCATCCATTTACGCCCTAAGATTACAGTCCCTTCCATGGTACCAGCAGGCATAACCAAAAAGCTTTGAATTATGGTTCCCTTGTCATAAGCAACCGGAGTGTGCAGAATTCCTGAGACAGGGGTTTTCTTCTTGCTGATTCCTTGAACTTGGATAGAACTCTTGGATAAAGGTGGTTTTCCCAGTTGACACCACACGCCATATGATAGCAAATTGTGTTGAGCTCCTGTATCCAATAATGCATTATACAGCACCTCCCCGTAAGGACTCTGTAACTCAATTGGGTATCTTAGAGGTGGGTCAGATTCCAATGCATCCTCCTCTGCTTCCTCGAAAAATACTTGCGTAATTCCCAAGTTGGCTTCTCGTTGTCTCCTAGCACGCTGTTGACGTTCTTTGGCTTCGACTCTTGCTTGTATCTTTTTAAGCTCAGCCTGTTCTTTAGCTGCCTTCTTTTGATGGATTGCGTGTAACTCCTCCTGGCTCAGGGGGTCATAGTATCTTTTGAATTTACTCCCATTAAGGAATCCAATGGTTTCAACTCCGTCAAGAGTCTCCACTCTGATGGTACCTTGCGGTGTAATTTCACATACTCTATATGGTCCCTTACCAGCATATTTGAGCTTCTTCTTTTCGTTTCGCACTCCATACATCAGGACTTTATCCCCAACCTTGATGTCCTTGTCCTTTAGATGGCGATCAAACCATTTTTTCCTTCTATCCTTCTCCACAAGGGCATTGTATACAGCCAATTGTCTTTCTTCGTTTAGTCGCTCAAGGATATACAGACGCTCTGCTAAGGGATTACCATCCCAACCCTCTTGAGTAGCAACACGAAGACTAGGAATGACAAATTCCCACGGCATGACTGCTTCTTGGCCATATACCATTTTGAATGGTGTGCAATTAATAGCCACTTTGTACGCAGTACGATAGGCCCATAAAGCTGTCGTAAGCTTTAGATCCCAATCCGTGCGATGAGCTTCAACTGTCTTTGTCAAAACAGAGATTAATGTCTTGTTTGTACTCTCGGCTTGGCCATTCGCTTGCGGATAATAAGGAGTAGATTTGTGATGGGATATCATGAAATTTGTTGTGAGCTCCTTAATCACGTCAATCACAAGTTCAAAAGGACAACCGAAGCGTGTGATTATATTTTCAAAGAGGAACTTGGCTGTTGTCCTCGCATCTGCCTTACGTGTCGCTTTCGCTTCAGCCCATTTGGCCATATAGTCAGTGGCCACAATAATATAGCGAGATTGTGTGTTTCGGGCCGCTGGGCTAATTAGACCTACAAAGTCTAAACCCCACTTTTCAAATGGTTGGTTTACTTTGATTGGATGTAGGGGCATCTGATCTTTCCTCTGGGGTTTCTTATATCGTTGGCATTCATCGCAACCCTTCACAAAGAGTGATGCATCTTGGAACATAGTGGGCCACCAATACCCTGATTGTAAGATCTTTCGCGCAGTTAAGTCTCCTGAGAAGTGACCACCGGCTACACCCATATGTGCCTCTTGCAAAATGTATAGATACTCATCTTCTCGGGCACAACGCCTAAGAACGTCATCCTTTCCTCTTTTATAAAGAGTCCCGGCTATCAGGCAATAGGGTTCGCATTCTTTGATCAGCTTTCGAGCTAGATCTTTACGAAGCTCCTTGGGTGGAAAGCCATTAACCAAAAAGTTAACAATCTTCTCACTCCATTCAGGCATTGTCTCCACCATGAACAGGGAAGTGTCAGGTAAGTCATCATCAACCCCTGTAGGAGCCTCACCATTGGGTATGCGAGACAAATGATCAGCCATAACATGTTTCTTGCCAGGTCTCACAACAACCGTGAAATCAAACTCAAGAAGAATCAATAGCCATCGTGTGATTCTTCCTGTGGAGCATGGTTTGTTTACCAGATACAACAATGCTTGATGATCCACATAGAAAACAAACTTGGTGGCAAGGAGGTAATAACGAAATTTCCTTACTGCATATATCATTGCCAACCCTTCTCGCTCCGTAGTGGTGTAGTTCATCTCAGCATCGTTCAACTGGCGATAACTGGCAAAGCTAATGGGGTAGTCTAGCTTGTGTTCTCCAGGTTGAGTTAACACACACCCAATAGCAAAGTTTGATGCATCAATATGCACATGGAAGAGTAAATCCCAGTTAGGCATTCTCAAGATTGGAGCACTCGCCAAGGCCTTCTTTAATAGCTCATAGGCACGGTCACATTCTTCGGTCCAAATAAACTCGATGAGAAGCTTATACAATGGTCGAGCTATCTCGGCGAAGAAGAGAATAAACCTTCGATAATAACCAACGTGGCCCATAAAGCGTTGGACTCCCTTGTAGTTGGTGGGTGGGGGTAATTCCAGAATGACCTTGATTTTACTCTCGTCAGTGGAAATCCCATTTTTGGACACTATATGCCCTAAGATAACTCCGTGTTTAACCCAGAATTGGCATTTGAAAGGATTCAAGGAGATGCGATATAATCTACATCTTTCAAATATTTTTCGTAAACACATCAAGTGCTCGTCCCAAGAGGAATGAACACAAAGATCATCTAAGAAAGCTTCACAGAAGTCCCTTAGATATTCCTTAAAGGCCGTGTTTATCAATCGTTGGAATGTTGCAGGTGCATTGGTCAGGCCAAAAGCCATGACGCGAAAGGCAAACACTCCAAACTCCGTGATAAATGCTGTTTTAGCTTGGTCCTCGTCTGCAATTGTGATCTGATTGTAACCCGAGTACCCATCTAAAAAGCTATATGCCTCCTTGCCGGCCACTCTTTCAAGCACATGTTCAGAATACGGCAAGGGGTAATGATCCCTTCTGGTGGCTGCATTAACCTTTTTGAGATCAACGCACACTCTGAGTTTCCCATTCTTCTTTGGCACGATGACTATCGGAGAAACCCATTTTGAGTGCTCAATTGGGTATATGAATCCACATTTTACCAGCTTTTCAATTTCCTCTTGTACAATCTTTGCGTACTTAGGATTCATTGGGTAGGGACGTTGCTGGACTGGTTTAGCAGTGCTAATCATTGGAATCGTGTGTTGCACCACCGAGGGTGGAACACCCTTCATATCATGATATGTCCAAGCAAATATGTCCTTGAATTCTTTAAGAAGCTTCGTAAGTGCAGCTTCTTCCGCCTTGGTGAGGTCTTGAGCAATATAAACTGGTTTAGACTCCTCACCCGGATCTGCTAAGTCTATCTCCTTAACTACCGCAGGGCCATCGTAGACACCGCTACTCCCATTGGTAGGCGTTCGTTGGGCTTTTGTGTAGACCACTTTACGTTCCCCTGTGGTGAATGATTTGAAATGCTCGGGTGCGGGGTGTAAGTCTACTGGTTCTTGTTGTGCCAGACTTTTTTCTTTCAATTCCGCTTCCTTTTGTTGTTGAGCCAACTCTTGGTTTTGCCGCCTTCTTGCAGTACGACTTAGTTTCGGCTTCTCTTCGATTTCTAATTGGGCGACGTCATGAGGTTGCGGAATACACCACATGACGCTTTGGAGGTATTGTCCCCAATTATCCGCTATCTTCCAATGGCTCCTACATAACTAAGCCATTCTGCAGTGGATCTTTCCTTGTTTATTGCAGTTCGTACATTAGCTCGATAGCGTTGGCGCTTATGTCTCGTTTTCTTCTTACCAAGTTTTTGATTTTTGTTTCTATCCGATTCGGACTCACTTGGTCGATCTTCACTTTCGGATGAACTGCAGGAGGCCACTGTCCTAGGCCTTGAGCACCTTGCTTCCACATTTGGGTGAATATTTGATTCATTTTTCCCATCAGGCTCAGGGTCAGTTTCTTCTTGAGATTCATACTCAGAGTTGCATTGGTCAGAGTCTTCGCTACTTTTAGTGTCGGTGGAGTTTGCCACGTTCTCGCCATCAAGAGTCAAGTGCATAACACCTATCATGTTTATTGGCACTAACGGTGGCATATCTTGCCCCTCAGGTGTTACCCAACTTGTGCCTCTATTTCCCCATGTGTCTATGGTTGCCGCTAGGTGTACCCAATCCACGTTATCCGACTCAGTCATACCCGGTAGGACATCCATGTAAGGAGAATCTTTCCCATCATCAGTCTCTTTTTTGCATGTATAGCAATACCTTAATGGGGCGGAATGAACAGTGGTATCCGATCGATTATCGATGATAACCTTGCTTCCTAAAGGATGTGCACGACCATTCTCAAGATCAACTCGAATGACAGAGTCCTAGAATTGTAGGTAGACATGGTTTTTCGACCAGTCATGTACCATTTGTGCTTCCCTCATGAAAGGACGTCCTAAGATCATTTGATATGACATAGGATGCTTGGAGAAATCCATTACAATGAAGGTATGTTTTACCTTGTATCCCAGGACCTTGATCTTGAGGTCCCTTAACATTCCAATAGGTTTAGCTATGGTTCCGTTTGCCATCTTAACCACTATGTTTGTGACTTCGAGGTGAGGCCTTCCCATAGATTCCCAACAGTTTTTAGTCACAATGCTCACTCCAGCACCACCATCAAGGATTCCCTTTAGAGTTAATCCCTTGGTAGTAATGGGGAGGGTGGCATTAGATTCGTCACCTTCAAAGTACTGTCCCAACTTGTTCACAGGTATTTCAACGACCGAATCTTCATCTAGGTTGGGTTGTAGATCCCAATGCTCCCCTTCATCTTGAAGCGTGTCGGGTCTATCCATATTTGCAAATTGTGGTAGCCCCGCCTTTAGTTCTCCATTGAGAAATGCCCGAAGAGCTAAGAATAGCTCAGGATCTCCGTATAATTTGGATATGATCGTGGTTCTGATCTCAGAGGACATGAAATCCATTAGCTTAGACACATTCAACGGTACTTTTCGAGACATCGCCCCTTGACTAGGGACTGGTGAAGATGGAATCACTTCCTCTTCGATGGGGTCAGGCATTCCCTCACTAAACATTCTTTCCAGCAAGAAGGGTGTTTGCCCACTTCCGGATGTTCTATCCTCACTTTTTTCTCGAATGATACTCGGTATAGCTAACGGTTTATGGTTCCTGTGAGGCTGAACTTGCGTAGGAAACACTGTGTCTGGAATTTTGATTTTTCTCGGGTTTGGCTCCAGTTCTCTTTGTGTTTCTTCCACCAAACCCCTTAAGTGTTGCACTTGTTCAATCTCCTCAACTGGGTTTGGGTAAGTTCCAATCTTTTTCTTGAGGGTTTTTGGCCCACGTGGCTTGTCTTGGGGAGTCTCAGTCAGTTTGGGTGGTCGAGAGGGCATTAACTGACTTGGTTGTGGGGCCGAGGAAGTTTCCTTCCGTTTCCCCTTATTTTTGTACTCGCTTGATTCTCCTTCATTGAGCTCCCGAGTGGGTTCCTCCCTTAAGGTAGTGGCTTTGGTCCCCATGGTTTCTATTGAATCGGAATCATCTTCAGGATCATTCATATACACGGGGTCGTCTCCTGTCCCTATGTTAGTCTTTGAACTAGGCTTGGAGCTCGTGGCATTAAGCGATCTCTTCCGTCGTGTTTTCTTTTTCTTTGCCTGAGCGATTGATGCAGTATCCCTTTCTTCAAGAATGTGGTTTTGATTTTGAAGCATTGACCGTGTAACTACATTCGCGGGTACAACGGGTGTGGTTCTTCGTGCTTGGTTGGTGACCTCAACCAAATTCAATGGCGTAATCTTGGGTGCATTAGGATTATGTGGACATTGAGCGATCAAATGATCTATGCCACAACGATTACATGTAAGTACCGGCATTCCCGATGTGCTCCCTTGATTTGGTTGCATCTGAGTAGCGATCTTTTGTAACCTATTAGGGCACTCCGCTACACGATGCGGTCCACCACACTCGTAACATTGAAGAGGTGGTCTCCTCGCCATGGTATTAAGGTTTTGCCCTCTTGTGGCAAGAGCAGCCGCTTGATATACAGGCTTGACTTGCCCGAAATGATCCTCCATGTAGTACTGGGGAATCATTTCAAACGTATCAATCCCGTATGGAGCAGTGGGGTCTATCTCCTCTTCATAATCCCCACATGCACTATGTGACTCACAACCCATCTGGTTTACAGGGGTAATCCTTGGATGTGGAGGTTGTGGTCCTAGCACTGGCGGTGGTAACGGCACAGACTGGACTACATTCGGATTCCTTGGAACTATGTGCTGTGACGGTTGCTCGATAGGTTGTGCAGGCATTAGCGCGGGTACTTGAGGTGTGTTTGACCAAGCTAGTGGTGCCTGGTTTGCCAACATTCGCTTAAGTGTTAGGCAATCTTTAGATTGATGGCCATACTTACCACATGCATTGCAATTCCCATTGAATTTGACTCTGAATGTGGGACATTCACTCGTGCTATGTGGTCCTAAGCACACCGAACACCATTGTTGCTCTCTCCTTGGGTACATATGGCTATTCTGAGGAGCTCGATTACCCCTGAAGTATTCTTGGAGAGCCTTAGTAAGGTCGGTCACAGATATTTCAGATATCTTGGGCTCCTTGGCAATTGGTTTTACCGTCATTGGCTCGTGCCCAGATACTTGCGAACTAACGGATTTTGTTTCTGAAGACACCTTTTTACCTGCAATCATCAAGTTGTCTTCTAACTGGATTGCATTGGCAGTGACTGCTTCCCACGTTGTAAGACCTCTAATGACTAGGCCATTGTAAATGTCCTCGTGGCGCAATCCTCGGATGAATCTATCGAGGAGTTGGTTGTTATTGAAGCGTTCATCGGGAGTGCAGCGAGAATTTAGATGCTTCAATCGACTTATAAAGTCTCTCACTGACTCCCCTTCCTCGCGTTCAGCTTTTTGGAGTTGAGATGCTACCCCCCAAAGCACACCCTCGCGTATGTATTCTTTCAAGAACAATCTCTTGAGAGTGGGGTAGTGAGTGCGCTCTTCAACCCTTAAGGTTCGATACCAATCTCCGGCCTTCCCACTCAAGGTTAAGCCTAAGGCTTTACACTTATACAGCTCATTGTGTTCTTCCAAGGAATCACACACGTGCTCAAAGACTTCAATGTGCTTCCTAACATCCTCGTTACCACTGAAGTTTTGAGTGAGCTTAGCCACTTGTACTGCCTTGCTTCTAGGTTCTCTCTCAGGCATACCCCGCATGTTTTCCGCAATAGATCGTCCGATCGTCTGAGCAAACGTTGCGAGATCACCTAGGTGAGCACGCATAGTTGGTGGAGGCACTTCTGGGATAGCCTGGCTGATAGGAGTTGGCGTTGGTCTGAGTAGGTTGGCAAATGACGTAGGATATGATATGTGGCTAGGCCTAGCTCCTCTTGGATAAGGGTGGTGATAAGGCAGTCTTGGAGCATACGCCATTGGCATACTAGGAGGCGTAGGAGCTACATGAGCATGAGTAGCAATAGGTACATAAGGCCGATAGGCACTGCCACGCACTGTTGTAGGTACTGTTCCACTAGGTAGTGGTGTCGTACTAACTACAGTGGTAACAGGTGCGCTTTCTGTCATGCTCATCATTGGGGTAGGCATTGCGGATTCCTTAATGGAAAGTTGAGCCAAGGTTGGAAAACTAAAGTTACTACTCGTGGGCTCAACCTGCATTGAGACTCCAGGCGAAACAACATATGAAGGGTCTATGGGACTCACCGAGGGAGTCTCCAATTGTGATAGGGTTGGTTGTTTGGCCTTGCCCGTATCCAAAAACCTCATAGGGCCAGTGGAAACTAGGTCCACTCCCCTATTTTGCCTCTCAATTTGGATAATTCTATGAATCACCTCACATATCATGTGTTGTTGCTCCTCTAGATTAGTGGCGCTAGATGTAGATCGTAGGACTTCTAACCAACCTACATGGTATGTGTAACCCGTGTATAGGTCCGTTAGAGTCTCTGTGTGTAGATCGTATTCCCAATTTTCATTGAGAAATATCCCATCTAGACTTGGTGTGCCAAACGGTTCTCTTGAAGTGGACGCAATGTCACTTCTTATGGATTGGCTTCTAGGGACCTCTACTTTAGGAAGAGCATCGGAATGTGGTAACTCAGTAGGGCCCTCATTAAACGAAGTGGGTAGAATATCCACATGGACACTCTTTGGGAGGGTAGGGTCCACATAAGATGCGAATGGCGAATCTACTACCCCTCCTTCCTCATTTACTTCGCTTGTCGCATGCTCAGAGCGTGTAGCTCTACTAAAGGTCTCTATTAAACGACTAAACATGCTAGATCCGGGCTGTGGGGCCCACACTGGCATGTTTTGGCTTGTCTCCTCAGGGTTCTTGGTAGGGTGCCCTTCCATGGCTTCTGAGTCGGAGGATGAGTCACTATCCACTATTCGTGGATCTTGGGTTGCACTCCCTTGGGTTCCAGCCCGAAGGCCAAGATGCCAACGTGGAGGGATGGTGTGAGCCTGCGTAGACTGAAACGCTTTCTAGTGGCTCAGACTCCAGCACCCGACCAGAGCGTAGATGCATGTGACGTGGGTACCCTACGTGCGTTGGTAACTACCCTTGAAACTCACACAAGTGGTTTCTTAGGTGTTTCGCACCCCGTTTTTACTTGTTTTTGTGTTGTTTTTAACCCGTTTTTGACCCCCTTACCTACGGTCGAACTTGGACTAGGGCGTGTGATAGCTCGAAACGAGCGTATCATTTAAAGGGTCCTAGTGTGCTTTACAGCATCGTGTTCGCCTATCTAGAGCTCCTGTAGTCCTCAAAACAGTCCGTTTCCTTTGGGGAAAAAGGGCAAAAGCCTATTTGCTTGTGGAGGAAAGGGTGAGGGCTTTATCCCACATGCTCACTTTACTCCTTGGGGAGTGGGCTACATATAGGGCACAACTTCCCATAAGCTCTCACTTGAGAGAAAGCTATGGAGGCTCACTCTCCTATATATATATATCAAAAGACCGAGGCCGGGGCCGGGGCCGTGGGTCAATTGGGGTTCTTTCTTTTCAAAATTTTTTTCTCCAATTAGAAAATCTTTCCTCTCCACATGTTTGGTTCTTTCTTTGAAAATAAAATTTAATTTTTTTTCTTTTTTATTTTTTATAATTTTTTTATTTTTTATTTTCTATTTTTTTTTGTGAGATAAGTTTCCTAGGGTTTCCTTAGGGTTCAGCCTTGGCCGCGGTGCAGTTCGCACACACAGCACAAATCTGGGGATTCAGAAATCCCTCTCACACGCAGAAACCAGATAACAGAACGTACGCCCACATGCGGAGCGAAAATATAACAAAAGAAACAGGAATACAGAAGACAAATTGCAGAAACAGAGGTTGAAAACCACAGAAACACCTCAACAGCAACACAGACGCCTTTCCTATAGTGTAGATTAAACTTCACGCAGCAGCCGAGCTGCAAACTGGAGCTTGGTGCAGGGCAACTCCCCGGCAGCGGCGCCAAAAATGTGCGCTTTTGCCGCACAGGTCGTAGCTGGGGACTTGCCGGACACCGTATGCGAGCCACGAATGGCTGCAAGCATACAACCAGGAAGGCAAGCTCAAAACAGAATGCAAAAGGTGTGTCACTCACCGCTTAACTGCCGCCTTGAAGGATTCCCGCGTCGCAGCCGTGAAGGAGGAGCCGCCGTCGCCGCTCTACCGCCTCTCCGCTGCCGCCGTGCCGCTACACAGTGCTCGATCGCTCTCTCACTCACTCTCTCTCTCTCTCTCACAAACGCAGGAGAAGGAAACCAAAGAGATAAGGCAAGAGCACTCTTGTATTCACAACACATGAGAATGAGGATTTTAGGGTTACATTTGACTCATATAGGTGACTTGGCCGTTCACACTTGGGCGCCCATACATGGCCGGCCGACCCTAACCCTTATCCTACTGATATCCAAGGTGCACCTCTCATCGGCGATCACCCAATCCCTTCATCCTTAACATATGGTGCCGACAAGCCCGGCCCATGACTCAGAATATTTAAATTAATGACGTAAAATATAGTATGTCGCAATGTCCGCCATGGGTTAACAATAGGTGATGTATATAGTTACATACGCCTACATAAGAGTGGTGTTATGCATGCCTATATTCATATTAGTGATGTGATACATGCATATGGGTTCATGAATGATGTGATGCATGTGTGTGGTCATATTAATAATGTGATGCATGCGTATGGATTCATGAGTGATGTTATACACATGTATGTCCCATACGGTTTCATGAATTATGTAATGCAAATCTGTGTTCATGTCAATGAAGTAAGGCATGCACATACTTTCCAAGATAATAAAGATGTATGCTTGTGCTTATATGAGTTATGAAATTCAAGCTTAGTTTTAGGTGAATAAGGTTAATGAAGATATGTGTTTGTGTAAATAATGCAAGCACTCACTATGTTTGTGATGTTAGAAATAGTGCATATTTATGTGATTGGTGCATCCATGCTTATGTGGTCTTCATATTGATTCTTGTACAAGGGCATAGGTATTTAGTCACCCTATAATTTTCCCTTCTTATATATGAAAATATGAATGAGTGAGAGAGAAGAGATTGTGGTTTCTCTTTACTACTCTAGATAGAGTAAGAAGTTATTTTTTTGCTAGCGTAGATTAATTATACCATAGTATTGATTGTTTAGATAGTGTATGCTATAGTCTTGATAATCTATAAGATATAGACCTAGCCTATTCTATGTAATGCTTTTGATTTTCTAGATGATGATAGTGTGTGTTATAGTTTTGATAATCTATATAAGATGTAGACCTAGCCTAATCTATGTAATGGTTTTGATTTTCTAGATGATGTAATGGTTTTGATTTTCTAGATGATGTAAATTATAGTATTCTTAGTTTTGATGATGCATGTGGTGGTGTTAAACAATATGATGCTCAAAGTGTTATTGTTATTAGTATAAATTAGGTCTATCATGATATTATTTTATTAAGTGAGGGCATAATAAGACTATATTGATGTGAAGAATGTTGTGTTTGGCTAATCTAATCTAATCATAAGAGGAAAGAGATCACTGTCGACATAACATTGGGTTGAATCTCCCTTGGATGAGTGTGGCCCCTTGTACCACTCATCCATATTTATATGTATTAAAAGCTTGCTTTTCAAGAAGATAACTCCAAAAATAAAGCATAAGTGCTTTTGAGTTTTTGAGCGTAAAAGCTCTCACAAAAATATAGCAAGCTACAAATATAAAGTCTTGGGCCTACCAAAAGTATAAAATACTAATTGTTATATACAAAGGTTTGAGGCCTTAGCCTTACAAAAATACTAATGCCAAAATATATAACCATAATAGGTGTTAACATGTCTTCCAAAATATTTCATATTGGTCCAACGCATGTTCCACCCATGATTAGCACATGTTCACCACATGTTCCACCCGCAATTAACACATAATCAGCCATTTAATCAGCGCCTACATCCAAAATAATATTAGCCAGTGCACACAACTGATTAAACACATTAATCGTGACTATCATATACCAATGCACACACCAATGCACACAGATGAATAAACACATTAATCCCGGAAGATGATATAAATATAAGACACATCCTAAATAAATTATCCTTAATAAAATAATGAGAATCCCCATAGAGGCTATGACTAACATTCCCTCTTGCTGCTTGGGTTGCAACTGATCTCAATTGCGTGGATGGTATGAGTGGATGAGATTTTGGTAAGAATGGAAGAACTTTCTAGCATCCATTTAGCATCTTCAATACGATGATCTTAAAAGTCACAAGATACTTAACATAAGCGTTGCTTGTGCGTGTAATGATGGGGTCTCATGATCAATGATAGACTTAGGGATGAGATATTCTTCTTTATTTATCAATTCATGAGGTTCTTTTAATATAAGATGAGAAGGTAGAGGTCCTCTAAAAGATCTTAACAAACTAACGTGAAAAGAATTATGAATATGTCAATTAGAGAATAGCTCTAACTTATATGCATTATCATTTATCTTGGCAATGATCTTGAAGGGTCCATAGAATCTAGGAGCTAACTTTACCACAGGATTGGTCTCTATAGACTTAAGTTAGGAACTTTAAGATACTTGGAGAATAAACTCTAATTCTCAAGCACAAAAATTAGAGCATACATTGACTTACACAGATTAAAAGCATAAATCTTAATAAACAAAATAAAATAAATAAGAGAGCTAGAAAGTAGGAAAGAGATTACTGTTGACACAACAGTGGGTTGAATCTCCCCTGGATGAGTGTGGTGCCTTGTATCACTTATCCATATCTATAGGTATTAAAAGCTTGCTTTTTAAGAAGATAACTCCAAAAACAAAGAATAAGTGCTTTTGAGTTTTTGAGAGCAAAAACTCTTACAAAAATATAGCAAGCTACAAATATAAAGTCTTGGGCCTACCAAAAGTATAAAATATTAATTGGTATGTACAAAGGTTTGAGGCCTTATCCTTACAAAAATACTAATGCCAAAATATGAAACCAAATAGGTGTTCACATGCTTGCACGATAACACATAATTAGCCACTTAATCATCACTTACATCCAAAATAATATTAATCAATACACATGACTGATTAAACACATTAATCTTAACTATATTATATCAACCCACATCCTGAAAGATGATATAAATATAAGGCACATCCAAAATAAAATATCCCCAAAATATCCTTGATAAAATAATGAGTGCCCTCATAGAGGTTATGACTAACAAATAAAATATCCTCGAAATATCCTTGATAAGATAGTGGGCGTCCCCACTTCATAATCTCTATGGGGACGTCCATTTATTTTATCAAGGATATTTCGGGGACATTTTATTTTGGATATGTCTTATATTTATATCATCTTCTAGGATTAATGTGTTTGATCAACCGTGTGCACTCGTATGATACAGTCAGGATTAATGGGTTTAATTGGCTATGTGTGCTGATTAATATTATTTTGGATATAGGCGATGATTGAGTGGCAAATTATATGTTAAGCATGGGTGGAACATGATTAGCTGGTAGAATATGTGTTAATCACAGGTGGAACATGTGTTGGATCACTAGAGATATTTTGGAAGACATGTTAGCACCTATTATGATTTCATATTTTGGCAGTAATATTTTTATAAAGTTGAGGCCTCAAACCTTTGTACATGCCAATTAGTATTCTATACTTTTGGTAGGCCCAAGACTTTATATTTGTAGCTTATTATATTTTATACTTTTGGTAGGCCCAAGACATTATATTTGTAGCTTGCTATATTTTTGTAAGAGCTTTCATGCTCAAAAACTCAAAACCACTTATGCTTTATTTTTGGAATTATCTTTTTAAAAAGCAACCTTTTAACATATATAAAGTTTTGGTGAGTGGTACAAGGGGCCACACTTATCCAGGGGATATTCAACCCAATCTTGTGTCAACGGGGTGATCTCTTTCATATTTTCTAGCTCTCTTTTTATTTAATTTTATTTATTAAGGTTTATGCTTTTAATTTGTGCAAGTTAATGCTATGCTCTAATTTTTATGCTTGAGAATTAGAATTTATTTTCCAAGTATCTTAAAGGTATTGACAAGTGATATCAGAGCTTTGGGGACCACTAAATGAGAAGGATTTTTAAGAAAAAATTAAAAGTAAAATTTTACCCAATTATTTGGAGTAAAGAAGCCTAACTAAGAAAGTATTTAAAGAATGAATTAAATTGCAAGTGCAGACCAATAATGATGCTGAGTATTTCTCATTCTAACCCTCGGTAGTATTACCTAAGCACGATATGGACCTAAGCTTAGTTTATGAGGATCTTAGGTTATTCAATGCCTCTATCATCTAGATGGATATCATCTTTCTCTCTCTCTCTCTCTCTCTCACACACACACACACGAGTTAGCCAAGAGTATTTTGATTATGCATAGGAATGTTGCCCCATATGATACAATGTTCACGTTTATACTTGGCCATTGGGTTCACTCTAAACAAAAGACATAGGCTTTATAACATCACCCTTTACATGGATTTAAGAGATCATACTCATGGCTATGATTTTTGGCAACGTATCATAATACATCAAGAGTATATATGAATATCGAAATGTATTACAACAGAATGCATTAACCCCAAAAAGGCGTTACTCCTTTTAATTGGTCCGTTAAAGAGAATGCATGATAGTCGAGAGTTATATCACTTTTCTAAGGTGCTTCGTTTATAGCTTTTGGGTCAATTAATCAACTTCTCACACCTTTGTTTATAGCTCTTGCATGTTCATTCACATTTAGATTTCCTTAATATATGCTCAAAGAATATACCACTAGTGGTTACATGATTCAAGTGTTGAGTCTATTTCCCCAACAAATAGAGAATGACATCTCTCCATGAAACATCCATGTTGTGATAAAAAAAAAAGAACTTCACATAAAGATAAGGGTTGGGTCTTTTCCCCACATGTACATAATGACATTTCTCCATGAAACATCCATGTTGTCACATTAGCATATGTGAATAATTAATAAAAAAACTCTTCACATAAAGATGCCTTCACAGATTAACCAAAGGTGGATTATGTAGAGAGTGTCGTGCTCTAGAAGAAGTCATGTAGACATTCTTGTGCTTTGGAAGAAATCATGTAGAGATGGCTAGCTACATAGGACAAGCTTAGAGGTGTGAGGTTGGTCTTTTTTGGAGGCCTTAGCTTTATGCTTTGGAAATATTAGTTCACATGGCTAGCTACATAGGAAGAGCTTACATGTGGCTTTTTGAGTTAGACGAGTCTTCCTATTTCACCATCACAAATATTGATTGATGTGGCTAATGAGTTTTTTTTTGTTTTTTTGTTTTTTTTGTGAGGAGGAGTAGAGGAGTATGTCACACACTATTTTTTAACCCCTTTGTGGAGTGAGGGGGAGTGGTGGCCAAAATCTAACCTAGTGGCCAAAATCTAACCTAGTGGCCAAAATCTGGCCTACATTGGGGAGGAGAAAAGGTACGCATTGCGGAGGAGAAACTGTATGCATTGCGGAGGAGAAAGGGCGCTCTCTGCATTATCTTAAGGAAGAGTTTCACAAAGCTGCCACGTGGCAAGAATTTGGAGGTTCGTGAAGGGGAGGAGGAGGTTTGGGTAGAATTTGATTTTGGAAACCTCAAAAGACGTACGAAGCGCAAGAGTTCCCAACTAGTCCACCTAAATATTGTCCCCACCCGTGAGCAATGAGGATTTACACTATTTATAATTAGCTAAGGTTCAAATGTGAACCTCAGCCTGTCGAGGTCCATAAATAATTGGTGAACAATGAGGGTTGACACTTTATTATTATTAGCTAAGGTTGAAATGTGAACCTTAGCAAGTCCATAATTGGTGAACCTGAGTGGCTACAGTCAAATAGCCTACAGCAGCAGAATGTCGTGGTCTACTTGTGACATCCGACACTTGTGCAAACAACAGGACACCTCACGCGAACTCATACGTGTTTCTCTGGCCACCGAAAGGCGAGATCGCTCAGGGCGAAGACAGAGATGAGCCCGGATTGCAGCAGGTTTCTGATGCAGGTCTGAGGGATACCTACAGGTACAGAGGAGAAGAAGTAGTCGAAGCAGAAGAAGATGAACGGGAAGACTGAAGATCGCGATCAGCAGCAGCACAACAGCAATGATAGTGGTAGCCATTGCGATGAAATTAGGGCTTTTGCAGAGGAGAGATGCTCGCAGGGAGGCCGGATCCCTAAGCGCGTGGCTAGCCTTGTGCAGCAGGCCAAGGCTCTGCAGAGCGCGGGCTCTGCCCTCAGTGCTCGCCTTAGAGTTGAAGAGCAGGCCCTTAGCCAACAGGCCCTCGCCCTCGAAAAGGACATGAAACGCCTCAGATCGGATGTCTTCTCTGCTCTCGAGAAAGACGAGATCAGCACTCAGCTTGCCGAGAAGGTATGATTCATAACGCCATTCTTTGAACCTCTTCTATCTGCATCACATGCACTCAGACCGAGATCAGCCTTGCAGAGAAGGCATGATTTCGTCACGATCCAAGCTTTCTATTTGCAAGCTTTTCGATTTGTGTTCATGCCTCTCTTCTTGTAAGGGGGAGCTCAGAGAATGATTTATGGGGGTAAAGAAGATCATATGAGATCTGAATATGCTCACATACAATCAAGGACCTAGTTTTCCCAACACTTACTTTGAGACCAATTCATGTATCAGTTTTAGCCCCAACCCCAGACCTAGAAATTTGACAAATTCCAAGGTTATTTACCTGCACCTATCCTTGGATGAAGTCTATGCTATGCATTGGCATGAAGCTTTGTGAGTGGATTCCCTCAAGCTACCTTGCACTTTTGTTCTTGTTAGTTCAGGAAATGGTTTTACGTTGCTAATTTTGGCCATAGATCTCTTACAGTTGGAAGAGGAGATTGACAGAGCACATTGGATGATATGCGAGGGTGATGTGGGAGCACTTCTTCCCCATAAATACAATGGTAAACTCTCTCCTACTTTTTGATGTGGATTTCTATTGCAATGAGGAGTGTTACATGGCTATGTCCTTTAATGATATGATACTCGCCTGTGTGCATTTTGCTCATATCGACATGTGTTGTGGAAATTACCACCACCTGAGAATGGCTTGCATTTTATTCAGTTATACATGTTTGGGCATTTGGCTCACATTAATACACATCTTGTGGCAATCACCATCTGGGCTCTCCATTCAATAACGCACAACACGTGCCTTAGCGTTATCTTTATGACATTACGTTGGCTATTACATTTTGTCTGGTGCAGGTCTTTTTCTCGGAATGCTCCTTGGGCCTGTCAATGTCAAGGCAGCTCGAAATGATGTTCGCTTTAAAGTAAAGGAGGAATACAATGCTTATAGGGTATGTTGATCTGGCGGTTATTTGCAGTTGGCCTTTTGAAGATCTAATTTGATACTAGTTGTAGAATGGCCTGCATAAACCTGTAATCTTTGATTTGGAGGACTGCTACTTTCTATTCATATGTCCTTTTTTTGACGACCTCTTATTCAAGGATTGGCATTGATAGCTTCATCTTCTAGTCAGTCAGCAGGTATCTTGGTTTGCATAAGCATGCGTAACTGAATTGTTACAATTTTTGAGGACATTTGTAAGTCAATTAGTAGAGGGACCTATGTTCCATGCAAGTAACTATTTGAAAGGGCTTGAACGTCATGGGAATTGGAAGTCTAAGGAAGGCCAAAAGTTTGTGGAGGCTGGATGAGTTTGAGCAAGCTCACTTTGAATATCGTTTGTGCCTAAAATTGAACTTGAAAGATAGTGGACAATCTTAGACGATTGTAAAATGAAGCATAGGCCCTTAAAGCACTCTATAGTCAATCATAGGGAGGAACTGTTAAAGTTGAAATACATATTTATTCTATAGACGGTAAGCTGATTAATAAGATGCTTTGATGAGCAGTATGAATGAGAGGGACCTAATTATCCTTCAAATTTTTTTATGGGAGGCATTGTTATGCCCAAATCTTTGATATGCGAAAAACTTTTTAAAAATCATTTCAAGAGAAACCCAAGAATATTAAACTAAGTATATAACTTTGTGGCTTGAGAGATTTCATAGGGATTAGGAGGACGGCTTTTGTCATAGCCTACAAGTTTTTAGGTAAGGATTGTTTTGCTTGGAAGTGTCCTAAGAAGATTGATAGGATCCTACCAAAAACCACGTGCATTTTGTTCAAAGGTTTTGAAACATTGCAAAGTGAAAACACAACCATAGGCTCCAAACCGGATACAATAGAAAGACACCTCCAAGCTAGAGACCACACAACTCTGGCCGAGAGTGCACCATCAAAGCATGCACATCCCATACCATGCACTCTTAGTCCTCACGATTGTTCGTGTTGCGACTAGCCAATGGCTAACCAATAGCTGGGCTCTTGGAAGGCCTCTGTCCCAAGGTTTGAGTCCCATGGAGGAATTCTCAATAATGAGCCACAACGCCAACTATATAGCCCATAATCTAGTTCACAGTGCACACTAAAGTATTCGGCCTTATGCTAGCCTCGTCATGTCCAGACACGGGACATAACATTTTTCCTCCCCTAACGAGAGGAAGATTGGGAGACAATCGGGAAATTGACTTCGGAGCGAAGCAACATTCCACCAAGTGTTGTCTTCATGTGCACGATCACTCAATTTAATCAACCACTGAGAAACCAACCTGTCTCTAAAGGTTTGTTCCCTACAATCAACAACTGCAACTGGCTCATGGGGAACATATACGAATAGATTCTCAATTCTCGCAAGAGCGCTTACTCAAACTAGCTGCAGACTCCCAAGTTGAGTCCTCCTCCACTATATCTTTCCATTTAATCTTATATCGAGGGATCAACTTGCGCCAAAGTTGCCTTACCCTGAAATCTATCACCCTCTCTGGTTCATGTGCAACATAGGACAAGTCCTCAACCTCAACAAGTTCTTCAGGGGTAACAAGGTTATTCTCAGCTCCCAACATCTCTTTTAGTCGATTGACATGAAAGATTAGATAAACATTAACATTCGGAGGCAACCTCACTAATCTTTTCAAGATCTTGTAAGGTCCACACCACCTCGGGGATGACTTCCCAACCTTCCCAATACGTAACGTCTTAGAACTCTTGGCACTCTCAAATAAACTAGCATTCCCTCGGTAAACTTCCTTGGTGACTGCTGCCTATCGGTGTAAAACTGTACATGATCTTGTGCACTCTTGAGATAGCCTCGCGCGCATGGACTAGCATTTCCTGCATATCTGCTAAGAAATCTCTAGCCGCATACATTTGAATACCCTCAAGTGTCAGAATACGCAGCGGAGATGATGACTAAATCTGGAAACACAAGAGCAAGTGCAGAAAATAGACAGCAATGGAGAGAGGCATATAACTCTACTATGTATACACAAGAAGATCCTGAATACAATACAATGTGGCAAGGGGCTGTGGGGCCATTTTATATGGCCCCCAAATAGCAGTTGGCCTATTCATAGGCAGCCAACATCAGTACTGGAAAGTTCCTGCCAACTGCTGCCATCAACTAGCAAGCTATCCACCATTTGGTCCCGGAAAGCCTGTACCTACAACGTATCCACTCTTAAGTGGCCATTACCAGTCTGCCACTCATCACAAACCTGAGGACCTGGGAGAGAGAGTGCTGAAAGCTTGTAAACTCCATTCTCCACTCTGCCTTCCTAGACTACCTGGCCTGTTGCCTTGTCCCGGAGAGCAACAAAATGCTCATCAAATTCCACCCGTATGCCAGTCTTGCAAACCTGATGCACTGACAACAGATGAAAACCAAGTGATGGAACATACAAGACCTGGGAGGAATGCTTCCCCCCTCTGCCATCGGGAACTATCTCCAACCTGCCCTCAGTGTGAGCTGGGATAGTGGATGTACCCTCAGTAAGAATGTGACCAGAATACTCGTAGAGATCCTGTAAATCTGAACGCCGGAGTCTTCATGATTGCTGCTGAGGAATCTTCACCCTTCTCGGTCTTGCGCTTGGGACACTGCCTCCAATAGTGGCCTTTCTTGCCACAATCATTACAGGTCCTCTCTGCCTTTAGTTTCTCGCGGTCAGCGTCAGACTTCTTCTCAGAAGACTTCTTCGATGAAGCCTTCCCTTTGCCCATGTCACGGCCTTTCGACCGTTGGCCAGTTAAGGCCTCTGAACCTCCACACTGAGGAGGGTTCGAGAATGCCACTGGTAATCAAAGAAGAGTAGAAAGCGGAATACTGAGAAGGCAAGTGGGACAGCAAAGTGATGGCCATATCTTTTGATGATATCTCCTTCCCAGCCTGAAGGACTTCCTGCTGAAGGGTCTGCAGCTTGTTAATATGCTCCCGCATCGTCGATGACTTTGAAGGGTTCATAACCCGCATCTGTACTTCCAAGGAAATCCTCTTCATGGGCGATACCCTCTCATAAAGAGAAGCCAAGTGTTGCCATATGCCTCTGGCCAGCGTCATATGCTTCACATGATTGATTACCTGCGGTGTGCAGTTGAGGAAGATAAATGAACGAACCCTGGCGTTGACACGATCCCACAACTGTGCTTGTGCCTCGCGGTCCTTTCTGGTTGACTGTAACTCCCCTTCCTCTGCTTCCGGCCGTGGAACCCCGACAACGATGAAATCAGCAAGGTCATATGACTCCAGCACAGATTCCATCATAACCTTCCATATGCCGTAATTGTTCCCGTCCAACTGACGGTCCACCGGGAACGTGGGGAGTGTTGGGATCTTCACATGCCTCTCGGCCATCTCTAACAAATCTGCCATTGTGGGGATGTAATTTTAAAAAGGGTGGGTGGGAACAAAGAAGAACTTACACCTGCAAGTGGCTGTCCAGCAAATCAGCCCGCCGTTCTCTTGCTTCTCCTCTTCCCAAACAGTCCCGAACAGTCCACCAATCAGCAACACAACAGTCCCCCTCTTGCTCACACAAATCCCAAGAACTATCAAGAGCCTAGGGCTCTGATACCATGTCAGAATACACAACGGAGATGATGACTCAATCTGGAAACACAAGAGCAAGTGCAGAAAATAGATAGCAATGGAGAGAGAGGCGTATAACTCTACTATGTATACACAAGAAGATCCCGAATACAATACAATGTGGCAAGAGGCTGTGGGGCCATTTTATATGGCCCCCAAACAGCAGTCGGCCTGTTCATAGGCAGCCGACAGGACCAAATACTCCATGACCTGCGTGTACAGTCAGCGAGCAACAGGGGTGTCGGCCAGCATCAAGAAGGTCCACGACCTGTGTAAGACAGTCAGCCACCTCTAGCATATACATAGATGCAGTTGGCCAAGATCAAGGTCCTCCTGCCACCACAGGACTACCACCCAAGCCACAGAGAAAATAGGAAAAATGGGGGAAAAATACGGGGAGTGAGGAAAAATGAGAACAACACCTACAAGGGCGGGCACACCCACAACAAAGGCCCTAGTGTCTCAGTAAAACCAGGAGATGATTTCTAACATCAAGTCCAACTGTTATTGGAGATCTAGGTTGGTATCCGTACATTAGCATAAATGGACTGTAACCAGTAGCCGCGTGCTTAGCACTATCACAGGCAAACTCAACCATCGAGATGTACTTCTTACAATCTGATGGTTTGTCACATGAATCTTGCACTTGGATGCCACGTGGACATATTTGCACAGCAGGTGCAGGACTTGGAGTGGAAACTGGTCCCATGTGAGCCCCCTAGTCTGGGACGAGTCAGCCAGGGTTACACTCGAAGCATCCAAGGTCAGGTGTACAAGTCCCGTACATGGTCTTGGTTAGGTGTGCAAGTCTTGCACATGAAGCAATGCCAATCCGTACTGAGAGATCCTCTGGAACGATGTCAGGTGTTCCGGGTGTTCTGTTGTAGCCAGATACTAGGCATGTGGGTCTTAGAGCATGTAGTTACATGTAGAAGAATGGGGCAGCCCTTTGGGCTACCCTAGAAAAGGGTTGTAACCCTTGCTTATCAAGGGAGTGTCCCTTGTGGGCCAACCGAGGGGCCATGCAGGCCCATGGCCGTTGCCCAACAGCATGGCTAGGGCATGCTGTCGGCCAGCCCTAGGAGGCCTGGACACCAAGGTGGCCAGCCTTGAGGCTTGGCCAGCCTGTTGGCCACCATCTGTGCGCCTGGGAAGCCCAGTCGGCCAGCCTCATGGCTTGGCCAGACTGCTGGCTAGCCCATGGGCAGCCAGCGTAGCAAGGCGGCCAGCCTTGGCCAGGCTGGACAGCACAGCAGAAAGACGGCCAGTTGACAGGTGTAGAAAGGCGTCTTTAAAAGGCCAGAAATACAGGTCGTGGAGAATATTCCACTGTATGGGCCCACTGACCAGCACATAAGAAGCCTTTAAAAGCATGGGCTGCATCTCATTTGAGTTTTCTTACAAATTCACAAAGGGTTGAAGGATTCCAAGGGCCAGGACAGCCAAGGGGAACTCTACAGCCAAGGTGACAGTGAAAGGTCCCTACACAGGGTATTCGAGACCCAATACTGCGTCTGACTCCTTCTCTCTTTCTTTCTCTATTTTTGCACATATCTCTTTATCTTGTGCATTATCCACATCATGAAAGAATGCTGAATTCTGTCCATTGAAGTACCGATTCTATTCAACAAGCTTCCGCATGTTACATTAGTATCAAAGCCTTCTTCTTCACGTGTGAAGATTCAGTCGGAAAACCAGAAAAAAAGATTTTTTTTTTCCCGCTTGTGTGCTTGGTGTCTAGACTTTGGAGGACCACCCCTTTCGGTGTGACTTGTTGGAAATATTGTTCATCCCCAAATGGACTCCTTGCATGCTTGTATCTGGCCCATTTATAAGGCCGTGCACTGCATATTTTTACTGCTATTTTTGTACCATTTTTTGGAGCCCTTTTTGGCATTTTATGGACTTTTGCCTTGGTCGGCCTGTAGGACCTGGCTGACCAGCTCTAGAGAACCTATATAAAAGGTGCCTCAGTCCACTTCATAATTATCTCCCTTTTCAGCCCTGATTTGTACATACGAGCACTCATGGGCCTCCCTCGTGCTGTACCTTGATCATTTGCAGTCTACTGTCTACAAATATATGCTGTTTTATTCTCTGTTTTTGGATTTACAGCAATAGCACATAAATCTCACATGGTATCAGAGCCTAGAACTGGTCTAGGACCTGCGTTTTTTCTTCATGAACCTGTTTACAGATTTCAGCACATAAAGACCCGTGTTTTCAGATATGGGAGCTGGGTTTTTCATCAGAGAGCTGCGTTTGCTCAGTGGTGCCGCGTTTTCTTCAATCAGGCTGTGTTTTTCTTCACAGAGCTGTGTTTTGAGCATCTGTGGTGCCATTAAACCTTGGAGAACCATTTCTTTTCTCCTCTTCTGGTTTTAACTTTTTTCCCACCCTTCCACCGTACATTCCTTCTTCTTCATCCTCATACTAACTGTGTGTTGCATGTGTGGAAGCCTTGCTGTACTGATCCATAGCCCTAAGCTTGATTAAGAACATTGATGCTAATTAATGAGATGATTAAGACAGAGGAGAGAGAAAAAGAGAGAGATCGGGTGTCAGGGTTTTCTTTTATTCATATACTTCATGATTGGACAATCTTTGAGGTAAAGTTCTCACTTTTTGTATTCTTGTCTTTACTTGTTTTGTTTTAGTGAATTAGTCATTTAAAGTTTGTTTTGCTAATTAGTCATTGAAAATTTGTTTAGCTTGTTTGTTAGAAGTTATTTTGTTGTGGTTCAATAAAGAATTTGTGTGTGTGTATGTGGGCGTGTGTGATTTAGTTATGTATTTGTCTATTTTTGCAAGTTTTTATTACTATTATTATTATTATTTTTTCTCGGGTGTCTCTATTAAGCCTTTATTTATTTTTTTAAAATTTTGTTTGTTTTTGGTGATTCTCTTCTTTCTTTCAAAATTATTCGTAAGTTCAGATTCATTTGGCTTTATGACGGTACATATATTTCTTTTATTGAAATGGTACAAAAAGGTTGCTTTAATGCTTGTACATGACTTAGGCCTTGGTCAGTCCCAAGGGGTTGACCCCTGGTCCTTCTACATATCTTCTACTGATGAATGCGACTGAATGGACTGCTGAATATGACTTTTTGAATGCCGAATTATGTCTGATATTTATATATGCATCTGGAGTGCTAGTTGGTCAGTTGTAGTGCTGTTGGCTAGCTTTGTGGGACAAATAATAATACTTTGTGCTATTAAATGCTGCGCTTTGATTCTGCCTTGTACACACTTGGTTCCTTGCACTGTGGTGCCCAGCCGCGTGCTATCTAGTTCACCTAGGGGCTGCCGACTGTGGGTTGAAAGCCCTTGATGGTTGCAGACATGTTTCCCTAGACCTCCAAACTGATGATAGTGCTGAGAATGAAGATGATGATGTTGAAGCTAATACTGATGATGTTGATGTGGCTGTTGATGATGATGAGGATGCTTATCTAATGGTACTTAATTGAGGCTGCCCACTACAGACATCTACCACCTTGGAGTGCCTCCGCATCCACCAATGCGAGCCTTTGATATTGACCACCTCTCGGAGTGCCTTCGCCTCACATTGATGTGATCCTTCGTCACCGACCGTGCTTTAGCTCTGACTTCGTCTTTGCTTCTTTGACTGTCTACTACTTAGAGTCACCTCACATCAGAGGGCCTCTTGTACAGGATTTCATTCACCATCATACATACACTCATTCATCCATTTCATTCTATGCTGATGTGCTTTGATCTCTTGTACGTCTGGTCCTTTCGGCCTTTTTCCCTCACACTTTTCTCTTCCCAGGGAATCCTATCCCCTACTTCCCAGGCTACCACTTCATTGGTTCCCTCTCCTTCCACCCCTTTGGTGGTTCCCTCATCCTTTCCTGCAACTACTTCTTCTCTTGTTTCTCCCCTCCCAGAGTACCTCTCCCCTTCTTTCTCTCATGTTTCATCCTACTCTCCTCCCCAAATTAGTGATCCCAGTTGCTTCTTGAAGGTGCTGGTGTTTGGACATCAGTTATGACACCTGCCTTGGTGGATCCAGCCTTACGGGGAGTTTTGGATGTTCGTGCACGCCTCATCATCATTCATTGCATGACTCTTGCCATACTGGCACAATTTATTTCTACAAGGAGTAATGCCCGACAAATGTGGCTTGAGATTTAGAGGAGGTGTGGTGCTGTTTCTTCCGTGAAGATTGCTAAGCTGGAGGCGAATCTTGAGAAGATTTCCATCAGTGAATCTGACAATATCATTGATAAGATTGGGGACTTTACTCGCATCAAGCGACAACTTGAAGAATATGGGAGCGCAATCAACCGATCCACAAGCTGCGTGGTAAATTGCCTCCCTCTTTTGATTCCTTCAAAGATCATATTTACTTCCGCTAGCCTCTTCCATCTTTTGAAGAAGTTGTGAGTTATTAGCATGACAAGTGTTTGATGAGAGGCAAAAGAAGGCGGAATCTTCTTTTGTTGCCAAAGATAAGAGCAAGAACAAAGGAGGACGAGGAGGCAACAACACCACCACCAACAACAACAACAAGAACAAATCTGCCCAAGGAAAAGGCAAGAAAGATGCTATAGAGGCCAAAAGGTAACAAAACCTTGGAGTGTTCTTTTTGTGGGAGATCAGGCCATATGGAGGAACAGTGCTTTGCTCGACGTGACAGTTCTTAGGCAACCAAAGTCAAATACAAAGCTAAAGATAGCTCTAGGATTCTGATAAGGATTCTAATAAGAACAAAGGTAAGGAAAAGGTGAAGGACTAGGGCAAAGCCAAAGTGGCATACATGGTAGTTATAGATTCTCCCCCTCTCTCCACAAGATACTTTTCTTGTGATCACAAATATAACTTCTTCCATAGAGGTTAGTGACATACCAACAGAGGTTGAGTGGGTTAGTGACAGCGGTGCTTCTGCCCATATGACCAAACATCACATATTTTGAAGGATTACCAGCCACTCTCTTCTTCGGTTTGCATTGGAGATGACTCTTCCTTACTCGTTATTGGTATTGGTAATGTTTCTCTTAGTTCCTCTGCTACTCTCCATGAAGTTTTACATGTGCCTCGGCTTTCAAGGAACTTGTTTTCAGTTCATATGGCTGCTCGAAAGGGACTTGGAGTTTATTTTGATGATGGGGTGGTTGAGGTTATTGACAGAAAGACACTCTTAGTTGTGGCCAATGGAGTTCATGATGGAGGCCTCTACAAAATCACCACTTTCTCCTCACAGATTCCCTCATCTGACTCTGATATTGATCAACTATTCTCTCCTTCTCATGCCTTAGTCTCGGTTGATGAGACCTCTTTGTGGCATTCACGCTTTGGTCATTTTTTCCTAGCAGTTGGTTCTTGGTTCACCTAAGCTCCATCATCTACCACATATATACTCGTCTTGCATGATGGGCAAACATCGCAGAGATGTTTTTCCAGAGGAGCACAAAAGCTCAAGCTTATACACGTAGACTTGGCTGGACCTATGGAGGTTGAGTCCCTTGGAGGGGTTAAGTACTTCATGCTTTTGGTGGATGATTTTACTCAGAAAAAGTATGAGTATGTTTTTTGGCTCGGAAGTCTAATGCTTTTGCCAGTTTTAGGATTTGGATAGCCATGGTTGAGAATGAGTCTCACTCTATAGTTTATTGGGGACTGACAATGGTGGTGAGTTTGTACCCTTTGATGAGTTTCTTGCATCGAAAGGTATTCAACGATAGACAACAATTCCTCATACTCCTCAATAGAATGGAGTAGTTGAGAGGAAAAATTGGACCGTGAAGGAGATGGCGAGACCTTTATTGCATCATTTTGGTCTTCCCTTGATGTTTTGGGGAGAAGTTGTTGCTACTTCTGTTTCTCTCATAAACCGCTCACTCACAAAGACGGTTGACGAGTTGACACTAGAGGAGGCATTTTTTGGACATAAGTCATTTGTATCATACTTTTGTGTCTTGGTTGTGTTGCTTTTGAAGCGGACTACACTTGCTCCTAAGTCCAAGAGGATGATTTTCACAGGCTATAGCTCGAGATCCAAAGGATACTGGTTTTGGGATCCGGATGTGGAGGATAGTATCATATCTCGAGATGCTCAGTTCGATGAGATATTATTTGGACTTGATTCTTCTTCCATGATCCCTTTTGAGAAGATTTTGGACCCATTTCCAACCGATATTGGAGAATTTTCTCACTACCACAGCGAGCTTCTTCTGCCGCCGCAGTGATTTGGGTGTCTTTAGCACCACTTCACCCTGCTGTACCCTCTGTTTCAGCCCCTGTATCTGCTGTGTCCAGCCCCTTACATAGAGCTAGATTGCCTCCTGCATCTTCTCCATCAGAATCTGCAGCCTCTCCATTATCTTCTCCACATTTTGCTGCTGCTTCTTCATCCACTACTGTCCTGGATGCATCCATTTTTGCAGCAGTGCCTTCTTCTTCTTTCAGATTTGAGAGGAGGTCTGGTCTACCCCTGTGGGTCCAGAAATTATTACAGGACTCTGGCCTTTCTGATAGCCAGTTGCATGCTTAGGCATCTGCTTTGTCTTCCGGACCTCGGAGATCTTCTCGGCTTGCTTCTTCTAGTCATACCATGAATTATGGTACCTTACAGGATATTGATGAGCCCGAGACTCCCGAGGAAGCTCTTGCTTTGCCATAGTGGCGATAGGCTATGGACGCAGAGATGTCTTCTATTGAGTGAAACAAAACTTGGGAGTTAGTTCCACGCCCATTACATCGGAAGGTCATTGGTGTCAAATAGATTTTCAAAGGTAAGTTTCATTGTGATGGTACTTTGGATAAGTACAAAGCTCGCCTTGTTGCTTGTGGTTATGCTCAGAAAGTTGACGAGGACTTTGATGAGATGTTTGCACCTATAGCCATGCATACTACCATTCGGATTGTTTTAGCCTTGACTGCTCATTTTGGATGGCCTGTCTTTCAGATGGATGTTAAATTTGGGAGCAACCTCCAAGATTTGAGATTCAGCGACACATAGATCATGTTTATTTATTGCGGAAGGCTCTATATGGTCTAAAACAGGCACCCCGTGCTTAGTATCAGAAGATTGATGCCTTCTTGATTTCACTTGGCTTTGAGAGAGCTTATCCAGATTCAAACCTTTATATCTTTCTCTCTAATGGTGATATTTACATCATTGTGCTTTATGTGGATGATCTCATCTTTAGAGGATCTGCTTCGGAGTTGGCCACTCATGTTTAGTCTCAGCTTTCACAACAGTTTGAGATGACTTATCTTGGATTACGTCATTACTTTCTTGGTCTTGAAGTATGGCAACGCAATGTTTGCTTTTTTATTTCTCACGAGAAGTATGTGCGCAAATTGCTTTCTCTTTATGATTTGACAGATTGTACTCTGCTCTCTTGTCCCATGGATCTTATGTCACGTGCATCCCGCACTTAGATGCCACATGGATATATCTGAACAAGAAGGTGCAAGACCTGGAGTGGAAAACTAGTCCCATGTGAGCCCAGTCCGGGACGAGTCAGCCAGGGTTCCCCTCCATACGTCCGAGGTTAGGTGTGCATTGTCCTGCACATGAAGTAGTGCCAGTCCGCACTGTGAGTCTCCCTCTGGAATGATGTCAGTTGCTCTGTGTGTTTGGTCTGTGACTAGATGCCAGACATCTGTGTAGGGCATGTAGGTTGTATGTAGAAGGGGGCATCCCTTAGGGCTACCCCACAAAGGGGTATTATATCCCATGATTGGGCAGGGAGTAGGCCTTAGGCCACCCCAAGAGGCCCATGGCCTTTGCCCACCAGCCAAGGAAGTTGGGGCCCGGTTGGCTAAGGTCCAGTCCAGCCAGCCGACATGCATTTGGGGCCAGCCCAGCCAGTCGGCTAGCCCATAGGGCAGCTAGGACTGTAGGCGGCCAGAGCATGAGGGCTGCCCAAACAGCCTGGACAGAAGCAATGGAAAAGCTAGCAGCTCACGTGTGAAAATGAATACTTAAAGAGCATTTAATACTCATTAAACAAGTCGTGGAAGGGATTTATTGCTGGCTGACTGAGAACTTTTGTTGGTATAAAAACACAGCCCAGAAAATGATTTATTTATCTTGTAATTCACAAGGTGCTGCAGTTACTCAAGGGCTAGGACAGCCAAGGGAGAAGCTACCACGAGGGTGAAGGTTTGAAGGTCAAGGGCAGAGATCTATCTCAGCCAAAACAGGTTCAGTCAGTCTTTTATTTTCAGATTTTGCATCATTCTAATAAAAGCAAATACAGAGTCCTATGTAGTATGTAGACTGTAGTAGACTGCAATGGCCTGGCTTGGGCGACTGTAGTGCCTGGTACAGAACAGTACGGGCAGGCAGAACAGTACGGGCAGTGGACAGCAGTACAGCCTACACGGCCACGGCCCACAGGTCACGGGCAGGCTGTAGTTGACTTGCAGGTCGCCCGACGGCGACTACAGTACGGGCGTGAACTTCCGAAAAGCGACGGGCGAAAGGCGTACGGGTGTGAACTTCCGAAAAGCGACGGGCGAAAGGCGTACGGGCTTCTAATTTTTTTTATAAAAATCCACGTCATTGTTCCCACGTGGGGGAACGGCAGCCCAGTGTTCCATCTCCCGTTCCACAGTCGTTCCCTGGCGTTCCACGTACGTTTCACCACCTCAACGTTCCTCATCCCGTTTCCATCGTTCCCTTCGTTCAGCCCATGGGGGAACGCGTTCCACCGTTCCCAATGGGGGGAAACGGGGGAACTACTATGATCTCAGGTACCACAGTCCACATTATGCTATATGCAGATGATATTATTCTAGTCTCTGAGTCGCGGATGGGACTGCAGCACCATCTCCATGCACTCGATGACTTCTGCACACAGAGGGGGCTTACAGTGAACCTTGGGAAAACCTTTAACCAAGGCCATGATTTTCCACACCTCAGGGCCGGTTTGACGACATGCCATCTTCACCCTAGCTGGAGGACAGGTAGAGGTGGTAAGACTCATATGTGTACCTAGGGATTACATTTACGACTTCGCCAGGAAGATTTACTATGGCATAGGCAGCCAGGAATAGACTCACACGAGGGTATGTAGCTCTGGCCATGCTAGAGAGAGAGTGTCACTAGGCACGCTTCCAGGAGCCCCACACGAAGGGGTGGTTGTTTGGCACACTAGTCACCCCTGCTTTGATGTATGTTGCAGCAGTATGGGCACTTGGGCTCGCCACCTCCACATGGTCTCAGATAGAGAGGCCTCAAATTCTCATGCTCTCACGGATGATCCGCAGCAAACCCTCCGTCCCACATGACGTTGTCTGGACGGAGTTTGCTGCACCTCCTATGCTAGTAGAGGCCGTCTTCCAGACGATTTGCTTCATACAGAGGATCAGAGATATGCCATCAGATCGACTCTCACATAGAGCTTTTGAGGCGTCGAGGCAGCTCGTAGAGAGTGGAAATAGGAGATCATGGTATTCATAGATGATACAGTGGCTCACTCAGCATGGTCTCGACATAGATCACCTACCACCTTTCGAGTATGATATACATGCACCGCACATCTAGCTCTCTCACAGTGAGGAACAGAGTCCTTCGGCAGGTTTTATGGCAGCGATACACTCAAGAGACTTGGATTACACCCAGTCAGCCTCTACCGCTGAAGATGCTATACTACAGAGATTAGTTTATGCGTATCTCAGCGGATGGATTCATACAGAGACCTGGATACATGGATGTGTACATGCCTCACAGTGCTCGAGTGGCGATTGGCCAGCTCAGAGTGTCATCACACCAGCTTGAGATTGAGGCAGGTAGGGCAGCACGGATCCCCAGAGCAGAGAGGATATGTAGACTATGCCAGAAGGAGGTTGAGAGTGAGGAACATTATGTATGCAGATGCAGAGCATATAGTGTCATTAGAGAGAGATACACCACCATCTTCAATAGACATCCCTCACTCTGCCAGATCATGGAGTCCGCAGACCAGCGCAGATTTGGCCGGTTCTTGTTAGAGACACACCGCCACAGAGAGACACTGATACGGACAGGTGGGCGACAGCTCCAGCTCACTGATTTCTTACAGAGATCTATCCCAGTGCCTACCCTGACATAGGAGGGGGTTACACTTCAGCGCACTGCGAACCTCCGAGCCAGACGGAGACCGAGGCTGCCAGATTCCCAGACTACATCGGAGGGAGATCACAGAGATACGGGCTCGCATCAGCACCATATCCAGGAGCAGCTAGCTCACTTACACTCACACTCGGAGATCATGCTCCGAGGTATTTTTGCCTCGCCATCGCCTATGTATCACAACATATTACACCCCCATTATGGTATTGGTTGGAGCTAGACAGATCTGCATTGCATTCTTGTATACCCTATGCATATAGGTTGCATACTGAGCCTCTAGCAGTAGTGCTCCATCCATCACACCCCCCCACTAGCTCAATACTTTCATGTTCATTTTGTCCTTTTTTTTTCTGGACATCCAGAAGACATTGACAATTGTACATTGATTTGTCTCATATTTTGTTTCGCTCATGTGGTTGGTTTTCAGACTCCGGTGGACCACCCCTTTCGGAGTGACTCCTGTCCCTCGAAGGACGGTTGGTTTCAGCCTCTCCCACACACATAGTGGATGGTCAGATTGCGCTCCCGAAAGGTAGTGCATTTTCTTGCTATGGTAAGCTACGACGATGAGATTGAACAAGAACCTTGGGACCGAAGTGCTCCAGGCAGTCCATCCATAGTAGCAGGGGAACCCCGTTTCCCCCCATTGGGAACGGTGGAACGCGTTCCCCCATGGCCTGAACGAAGGGAACGATGGAAATGGGATGAGGAACGTTGAGGTGGTGAAACGTACGTGGAACGCGAGGGAATGACTATGGAACGGGAGGTGGAACGCTGGGCTGCCGTTCCCCCACGTGGGAACGATGACGTGGATTTTTTTTTTAAAAATTAGAAGCCCGTACGCCTTTCGCCCGTCGCTTTTCGGAAGTTCACACCCGTACGCCTTTCGCTTGTCGCTTTTGGGAAGTTCACGCCCGTACTGTAGTCGCCGTCGGCCGACCTGCAAGTCAACTACAGCCTGCCCATGACCTGTGGGCCGTGGCTGTGTAGGCTGTACTGCTGTCCACTGCGCGTACTGTTCTGCCTGCCCGTACTGTTCTGTACCAGGCACTACAGTCGCCCCAGCCAGGCCATTGCAGTCTACTACAGTCTACATACTACATAGTACAAGTAGTCCTTTTATACCTATATATGGTTTTCAACCTAGATCACCTGTTACAGTGGGATTTTCAGGACTTCAGCATGATGCAGCACGTAATTTTTTGCAAGATATGCAAGAAATGTTACAAGTTGCGAGGGAATCTATTAGAAGTGTTCAAGACAGAGACATATTTTATTCTAATAGACATCGTTCACTCAGAGAGTTCTCTAAAGCGTGGTGTATTTGCGAGTTCCCAAAGATTCTGAGACTTTACGGACAGGTTGATCTTGGTTCAGTCGCATATGAACTGGATTTGCCTTCTCATGTGAAAGTTCATCCTGTATTTCATGTCAGTAGACTTAAGTACTGGGTGGAACAGACCAGTTAGTTACTCCTCAAGAAATCATAGATGTCGAGGACATGACATTTGTTTCCCACGAACCAGAAAAGATTCTTGGATTTCGTGAAAGACGATTGCGTAATACACTTATCACGGAATACAAGATCAAGTGGAAGGATCGTGTTGAGGAGGACGCTACATGGGAGACATTGACTACTCTTCAGAGGGATTGCCCTGGCTTTTTAGTGAGCTCAAGAGTGAGCTCTTAGAGGAAGGGGAGTATGTCATGTGCACAGTGTGTATCTACCGTGTGCTACACGCACACAAAACTAGCTTCAAGGTTTGGGGAAGCTTGGAGCTAGGCAGGCTGATTGGCGAGCTGAGTTAGGGATAGACTAATGGGCGGGCACCCAAGTATGCCCAAGTGTGGACGCCCGATGACCGACCAAGAGCCTATAAAAGGGTGGCCAAGGTTAGTCATTAGTTCATAGAGTCTCGCGTGTCTTTGTGAGAGCTCTATGGTCAGGAGCCTGGATCTAGTGCAGACGTGCACCTGCTTTATGCAGCCGAGGCGGGCAGTAGTCTCGAGGCCCGCAAGGTCAACTTCGTGGCGGTATGGGATGTCACGAGGTAGAGATGGGTCGGTACGTCCATCTAGTTGGCTCAGCTCGTGGCTCGGTGGGGACAGCCAAGATTTGTGGGCTTGCCCACGGCTGTCAAGGTTGGGAGGTGAGTTAGACTTGCACCCCCTTTATGTTTGCTTGGTTTGTTTTGTAGGTTTCGAGTCTTGTACCAGGAGCGTTTTACGAGTTGATCCTATGGGGATTTGATACTTTGCTCATCTACTGACGAAGAGTGCTGACTGGCTTGGATTTATGCTTTGCTGGATTCATGCTTTGATGGAGCTGATTAATATGACCTGCTACCTGAGCTATTGCTGCCCAATCTGCTGCTCGGCGTGCCCGGCCTGTCTAGACCTGCGCGGATCTGTCCAGATGGGTGCCGGTTCGGTGTGAGGCACTTGGCTTAATAAGCATCCTGGACATTTGCACAAACTTCAACTCCCCAAGTGGGTTACAAGCATGTCAGTACTAGAAAGTTTTGGGTTAGTGATGTGAGCTGATTATAGTCCCTAGTCCAGGGACCAGCCATGAGTTGCCATCAGGGTAGGCCAAGGCAAGTGCAGGGGTCAGTCGTGTGCAAACCCCGTATAGTTGTCTATGAATAATTTGTTTACAATGATTGCATGAACTTACACCTGCTTTTGGGCATCGATGGTGTGCATGGGGATGTCATAGCACGTAGTTTATGCTATGCATGATGGAGTTGATAACTTGAGGCTTTGTGAGGAGACATGCATGGTCAAGGTCACACTTTAGTTTTTGCTAATTTTGAGAAATAACCTGAACTTTCCATTGGTATGATTATTTTAAGATGTTGCTGTTATACCCACTCATGTGTTTTCATTAGCCAAGAAGATAATTTAAAATCACATAAAAAGTATTTTTTTTTCCATTTTTACAAGCTATTACTCTCTCTTTACAATGTTTGGTTACCTCATGTATGCAAGGTTTTGCAGATGAAAAAGACTCTCATTAACAAGTTTCTTTCTTCGTGGTTCAGGATAGAACAGCAATCTTGTTTCTTCTATTTCCATCCATTCTGTTGTTATTGAAGAATTGGTTATGGAAAGGCTGCTTTCCTGCCCTGCCTGTTCAAGCTTATCAGGTACATGCTCATTTCACCTTAAAAAAATCATTTGAGTGAATAATGTGCTATACAGGCTTGGCTATCGTATGGCTCCATAAATGAATGATGTGCTTTACAGGCTTGGCTATTGTTCTTCTATACAAGCCTTGCTTTGCGGGAGAACATTCTAAGGATCAACGGAAGTGACATTCGTCCATGGTAATGCAAAGCCCTTGTTCTTCATGAATGCTCAAGTGATTGTTTGTGTATTTCATTGGTCTTTTCAATTAATCTTACTCATCAAACATCATTTTAGTCACCTCGGTTTTTTTCTTTACAGGGGAATGCATGAGCTGTTCTTGTCTTCTAAGGTTCATGCATATGACCCTCATGAGTTAGTAAGTACAAGAGTTATTGATAACTCGTGTGGAAGACCATGACCTCTATCTTGCCAAGGTTAACTTGCAAGTCCTGTTCCTTACAGAAAGTGTGTAATGCATTCAAGTGTCTCAGCACCCATTCTGCTGTATGTGACAGTAGTGTAATAACATCTGCATAGAATAGAATAGAGTCCCCCTGCCTCAGCTAGAATTGGAGGTATGTTATGCATTTTAACTATCTCTTATCTGGGCAGCTAAGCTTGACCTCTTTTACTTGTATCTTTTGGCGCGTTAGCGCATGTTTGTATGAGATTTTGTGGTAATATAGTCAGCCCCGTTTTACTTGGAAAACAGCTTGACCTCTTCTACGAGTTCCATGAGAAGTTATCATAATATCCATCCGTGGTTTTTTTTACCAGACCCTTTAACGCAGGAGAGATTGTCACCATGGCTGGCAATGCTACTGATAGTGACGGGCATGGTCAGTTATGAGTAGTATCAATGCTTTAGACTCTATTCATGATCATACATTTGATTTCAATTGCCTGAAGCCAAGAAATGGTATTAGTAACTGTGGAATCAAGCAAAAGTGAAAATTTAGGAACATCAAAAGTGATTCCAATTGGCTGAAACTTGTTGAAGCTAGGAAATGGTAGGTTGTTAGCAATGTATGGAACCAAACAAATCTTGTACACTTTTAGAGAAATGGAGAAGATATTTGAGGTGAATTATAATTAAGGGGAACATTTTGGGAAAATCAAAACCTAATGGATGCTAAGGTCTAATGAAAGCTAGCACATCATGTTGGCTTCACATGAAAAAGTCTGACGTGCTATCACAGCTACAGCCTGTCGAAGAAATTTATCTGCTAGTTCGTTGTGTAGAGAAATTTTTTTTCTCTAGAGAAATTTGTCTGCTAGTTTGTTGTCTAGAGAATAAATTTTTTAAAGAATTGGTTCAGTATAAGTATTTTTAAATACCGAATCTTGCCAAGGAAAAGGTTGATGGAACAAGCTACTTTTTGTGGAAGATAAAGGGCACAACTTGCAAGTTGAGCAAATGGATTTCACACTGGCAGCAGCCAACAACATGGGACCGGATGATGGTTGTGATGGCCAGCCAATCCTAGTATTGCTAGCTTGAGCCAATGCAGCTATAATGTTTCAGCAAAGGAGAGAGCTTTGGCTTCTAGTTTCTGTTGTCACCAGCAAGTCATTATTTCCACCTTCTCTGGGTGCGCTTCCACGCATTGACAAGGGATTTGTAGTGGTACTGGCTACGAGAAGTAGGTCCTTTCCCTTGCTTGGTGTTTCCTGAGGAGGGTATGAAACAGGCAAGGGTAAGCTCAAAAGGTAGTGCCTTCTAGTTCAGACTCACAAAAGTCAAGTGTAAAAGTGCATGAAGAAACAAGAATAGCACTTGAAGACCAAATTTTTTAAAAGAGAAGTTAGTGATGTAGGGTTACTAATTGCTATTGATATGGAGGAAAGCATGTTTTGTAATGTGCAGTTAGTCATGAATTATTGATTTTGAGCCATGGGATACATAGATTGGTATTCATCTCACTTGAGTGGGAAAATGTTGGGTTAGGCTTCACCCTAATGTGCAGGAAATGGGGGCAGAAAACAAGAGAGAGAGAGAGAGATGTGGGAGAGCAACACGATGCTGAATGTATTAGAATGAGAAGGTTGTCTGTGCACAACCACAAGTACAAGGCATAACAATAAAATGCTGTCCATATGGTGTCTCCTTTCACACCCGGTGATCAGGAGGGAAAAATCTTTCAATATAGAAGGTAAAAAAATGTCCCTTATAAGGCCATGTTCACACGTAGCACTACCACTATTGAGTTTTCCTACAAATCCCCCATGTAGTGATAGTGTGTGAATATGTATAGGGTTCCAAATGGGAGTAAGCTCAAAGCTTTGCGGAAAGTTTAAACTTCTCTCTAGGCCATGCCCTAGTAAACATATCTGCAATGTTCTCATATGTAGGATAGTAAACCAAACTGACCTCCTCTGCATGTAGCCTCTCTTTGATATAGTGATAATGTGTCTCTATGTGCTTGGTGCAACATTAAAAGACTGTTCCATGCTACAAAACCATGGCACTTTGACTACCAATGAAAACAGGCCTAGCAACATATCATCCACATATTGGATGATGATAATTAAATCTTCTTTGGCCACCTTGACGTAGAGGGTACTCTCCATTGGACTATTCTAGAAGCCTTGGCAGGTCAAATAAGCATGTATGTTTTCATACCAAGCTCGAGGAGCTTGTTTGAGGCCATACAATGCCTTGCGTAATCTACACACTTTCCCTTCGTGACCATGCGCCACAAAACCCATGGCTTGACTCACATACACTTCCTTGTGCAAGCCCATTAAGGAAGGCTGTTTTCATATCGAGGTGATGTACATTCCATCCATGATGGGCAACAATGCAATAATGCTTCCAATGGTGGTCATCCTGGAAGTAGGTGCAAAAGTATCAGCATAATCAATGCCGGCTACTTGAGCATATCCCTTTGCCACAAGTCTTAATTTGTACCTGGAAATAGCACCATCAGACTTTCATTTGACCTTGTAAACCCACTTCATAACAATAGCTTTCTTGCCATAGGGTAAGTCAACCAAATCCCATGTGCCATTCTTATGTATGGCATCCATCTTGTTATGCATGGCTCTCATCCAATGTTCATTTTCTTGGGCTTCCTCAAAGGAGTCAAGCTCATATGCATCACAAAGAGTACTCATCCAAGCGGCATCATTCATGATGTGGTTTTGCCAAGCTTCTAGAGCCAACTTGTGAGGGGAGGAGAGAGTTTTCTCTCTTGCAAAGTACGGACCAGCCACTTGGGGACTCCAGCCACTTGGGGACTGACTGATCTAGCCTCCTGCAAGGTTGTCCTCTATTCCCTCACAATGTCCTCCACATCATCATGTGCAGTGGGCTGATCATTGGGCTGATTTGGGCATCCACATGCTACTGCAAATCGTGCTCTACCGCTGGCTGATTTGTTCTACTGTTAAGAGCTAGTGGAAGTAGTCCATCAAACATGTCATGAGAGCCTACATCCAGTTGTCTGTTACTGAATTCAGCCATGGGCTGAACTGCATTTTCAGCAAATATATCTCTACGCACAAAAATCCCTTGATTGAGAGGATTGTGGAGACGGTACCCTTTCCTCTCACTGGTGTAACCCACAAATATGCACTTTGTGACCTTATCATCAAGCTTGCTTCTCATCTGCCGAGGCACATCTGCATATGCAAGACATTTAATCAAATCATCATTGAGTTGTGCAATCACTCTCTCTCTTGAGCTTTGTTCTCTCTCTATACACACTATGGATATCTTCCATCCACCATGGCTTACATATGTTGTAAACCCTAATGCTAAAATGCAACAGTAATAGTCTTCAATGCTTAGGTAGGGCTTTTGCTCAACACATGAGTGGGGCAATCCTTTGCCTTATTCCTTTCTGCAACACCGTTTTGCTGCAGCGGAAATGGCACCATACATTGATGCTCTATGCCCTTTTGTGACAACTATGCCTTGAAGTACATCTTTTCCAGCACTCACGTTTCTCTGTGGTTGAGGTTTTGTTTGTGTGTGTGTGTGTGTGTGTGTGCAAGCTAGCTGCCCTCCTACCCAGCATTGGTATCAGAGCTTGGTTAGGGTTAGGGTTAGGGTTACACATCAGAGCAGGGTGCTGCTAGGGTTAGGGTTACCCCCATTGCCCTTGAGCTTCTCCCTCCCGCTTTAGCCTATCGTGCATACACGCCATACTCTCTTTTAAAAAAAAGAAAAAAGAAAAAAAAATAGTCGTGTTTTCTCTCCCCTGCTGCTGCTGTTGGCAACCTGTACTGCCCGGCTGCCTGGTACCTGCTGCAATAGCCCGTCCGTACGCCGTTGTGCGCGATGCTTCGCTACTGTACAACCCGCCACCTTGTACCAAAGCCACCGCCGACTGTACTTGTGCTTCCGCCGTCGTCACCACCGCCCGACTGTACCTGTGTTGTGTGTTGCCGCTGACTGTACCTGCCGTCACGCCGCCCGTCGACTTTACCTTTGCTGCCCCATATCTGCGCCGCCTCTTCGCCCGTTTTGCTCTGCGCCGCCTCTTCAATTGCAACGTGCCACCGTATAGCCCAACTGTACCTGGCGCTGCTGTGTTGCCATAGAGCATCCGCCTAGCTACCCATTTGTACAGATCTGCACCGCTAATAGTATCTACGATTGCTGTTCGTCCTGCAAGTGTACCTACACATTGCAAAATTTGAGGTATTTGAAAATTTTCAAAAGTTTCAACCCCATACAGGTTTACAGGTTAACTTTGTGTGATTTGGCAGTTTTTGACCTGAAATTGTACATTTTTGTTACCATATTATAGTAGTGATGTGTGTGAACACACTTAGGACCGCCGGGGCACTTTTTCCCTCACTAGGAGGTTTTTTCCCCCGTGCATTGTATATACGCCCATTATCTTCTAGGGCTTGTGATCTTTTATTTTTGGCACTCATAATACACTACAGTGTTGTGCTCAAGCTTCCTCATCTTCTTGAAGTTGTGTGTGCATTCCTGCAACCCTAATTCCAACAATTGGTATCAGAGCAGGCTTCCTCCTCCCGGGCAGCATCACCGACACCTGCCGCTTCATCTCCTCCGATTGCAACGAGGTTTCACGAGCGTCTGCAGGTTAGTATATGCCGTGGGAAGGCCGTAGGGCTAGTTCGTTTCAGAATTTTGATCTGAAGTCATTTCGCCCTCCGTTTTTGCATTCCAAGTACTGCGCAGGCAAAATCGTCCTACTGTGCAGATTTTCTGTCAAGATTAAAATCTGCAGGACAGGTGCCCATTCGTCTGTTTTGGGCTGTGCTACATAGCACAGGTCGATTTTATACAGGTTTACCTCTTACAGACAGCATTTACATCTAGTAGTACAGTCATTGGCCATGGCTGACAACAATGATGTATTCCGCATGTTGGCTGCTGAGGATAAGTTGGATGGCACCAACTATCCATTGTGGGCATATATGATGCGACATGTATTGGTAGCAAAGGGGTTATGGAACATTGTGCAGGGTATTGATGCACGTCCTATTGTGGCTGGGAATGCTGCAAACACATCAGAAACAGGTACTGTTGATGATGGTGCAGGCACAAGTGCTGTAGCAGCTGTTCGAGAACCACCACTTTCAGCAGAGCAGATTCGTTGGGATGGTAGAGATGCGCAGGCTCATGCCTTGATTGCGCTGTCTGTCAAACGTACCATTATCCCACATATTCGCTCCTGCAGGACTTCTAAGGATGCTTGGGATGTACTTGCCACATTGTATCAGGCAAGAAATGAGGCTCGTGTTGCTTATCTCCGAAAACAGTTGGAGAGTGAGCATATGAACGAAGGTGATTCTATGGATAGCTTTTTGACAAAGATCAAGGATTTCAAAGAGCAGCTCATTTCTGCAGATGAAATCCTGTCAGACAGTTCACTTGTGCAGACTGTTTTGAATGGTCTACCAGATTCTTATCAGGGTTTTGCTTCCACTCTTCGCTTGATGATGAAAGGCAATCCCAATGCCTTATCATTTGAGGAGTTAGTTTCTGTTTTGCTGCAAGAAGACCAGTCAAGGCAAAACAGGAATATTATGCGTGTCGCAGATCAAGCTTTCGTTGCTAGTCAGAGAAGCGGGAAAGGTAAAGCTGGCTTTTCTTCTAGTAAGCAGAAATCTGCAAATGCTGCGCAACCAAAGAAGGAAGACAAAGATGAGAAGAAGGGTGACAAACAGAAGACATTTTGCAAGTACTGTAAGGGAAATGATCATGTCATCAAAGCGTGTCCTAAGCTGGCTGCGAAAGAGGCTAAGAAGAAAGAGGCTGGTATGGCTGTTGCAGATGCCTCTCCTTCTAACAATGAATCTGCTAATGTTGTTCAAGATACAGAATGGGCATTCAATGCGCAGTGTAGTTATGACCCATCTTTGCATGACACATGTATGTCTGCAGTAGATTCAGATGTATGGTACTTTGACAGTGGTGCCACTAAGCATATCACCTCGCAGCGCAGTTTATTCACTTTCCTTGAGTCTGCTCCCACAGGGAATACTGTCACTTGTGCCAATAACTCCTCTTATCCCGTTAAAGGAGTTGGACAGATTGTGCTGAATGTTGCAAATTGCAACACCTTTACACTTTTTGATGCATTGTATGTGCCAGGGATCAAAAAGAATCTGCTGTCAGTCTCCGCATTTGCCAAAACAGGTTTGGTTGTAAAATTTGTGGATGACAAATGTACTGTTCATGATCTCTCTTGTGGTGACATCATTGTAGCATCTGGTTCACTATGTCGAGGGCTGTATAAGCTCAATATGGATGGCAAATGTGTAGAGGATTCAGCATGTGCTATTATGGATACGCAGGCTATTTCAAATGCAAAACTGTGGCATGCACGTTTTGGTCATCTGAATTTTGCAAGTTTGCTGCGCCTGCAGAAATCTGAAATGGTGTCTTCTTTGCCTAAGCTTGAGGCACCTGTCAAGCATGTTTGTGAGGGCTGCATATTGGGTAAAATGCAGCGTGCTTCCTTTCCCAAAGATGGATCAGTGAGAGCTGAACGCAGATTGCAGCTTGTTCACAGTGATGTTTGTGGTCCCATGCAAACTCCATCATTTGGAAACTACCTTTACTTCGTGACTTTCATTGATGATTTTACCAGGCATGCATGGGTATATCCTTTGAAGGCAAAGTCCGAAGTGTTTTTGTGCTTCAAACAGTTTTTGGTTATGGCTGAAAATGTGTCAGAAAGTAAGATGGGCACCCTCCGTTCAGATCGAGGGGGGGAGTATATGTCTTCAGAATTTAATGCATTTCTGGCTGAGCGTGGGATAAAACACCAATGTACAGTGCCGTATACACCACAGCAAAATGGTGTGGCTGAGAGAAAAAACAGGTCTCTCATGGAAATGGCAAGATGTATGGTTAAGAGTCAAAGTCTACCACATGGTTTTTGGCTTGAGGCTGTCATGTGTGCCACTTATGTACTAAACAGGTGTCCCACCAAAGCATTACAGGTTGTCACTCCATATGAGGCTTGGCATAGCCGCAAGCCATCTGTTGGCCATTTACGTGTTTTTGGTTGCCTGGCATATGCATTAGTGCCTGTGCAACATCGCAGAAAATTGGATGACAAAGCTGTCAAATGTATTTTTGTTGGATATAGTGCTGAGAGCAAAGGCTATCGTTTGTATCATCCACAGACAAAGCGCATTTTGGTTAGCCGTGATGTTGTATTTGTGGAAGATGCAGTTCAGCCCTTGGTTTCATGTACTAAGGAGACAGATATCAGCTCACGTGATGTCTATGATACATTGTTGCCTCTTTTCAGTGGTGCACAGTCAAGTGCAATACCTCATGAGGCAGTTTTTCAGCCTATGCAGGTTTTAAATGATGGCACAGATCAGCCTATATCTGATGCAGATGTGCATGATGCACTTGAGGATGAGAGACAAGAGATTGAGGGCTCTAGGAACATGCCTAGATGGCTGGTGCAGACTTTGCGTGACAGCAAGTTGGATGCCCCTTTGTCTAGTCGCACTCGTTCTGGCTCTCATGGTGCCTCTTATGCGTCAGATTGTTATGCATTGGCTGTTTCTAGTATGTGCGATGAAAGTGAGCCTGTTTCATTTGATGAGGCACAAAGTTCAGAAAATTGGATGGCTGCTATGCAAGCAGAATACGATGCTATTATGAAGAATGGTACATGGTCTTTATGTGACTTGCCCCCTGGCAAGAAGGCCATTGGCACTAAGTGGGTATACAAATTGAAGCGTAAGCCTGATGGCACAGTGGATCGCCATAAGGCTAGGCTTGTTGCAAAAGGTTATGCTCAAGAGAAGGGCATTGATTTTGATGAGACTTTTGCTCCCACATGTCGTATGACCACTGTTCGTAGCATCTGTGCATTAGCAGCTCATAATGGTTGGAATGTACATCAGCTGGACATAAAGACTGCGTTCTTAAATGGAGATTTGCATGAGGAGGTGTATGTATCGCAGCCTCGTGGTTTTGTTCAAAGAGGGCAGGAAAACAAAGTGTGCAGGTTAAAAAAGGCTTTATATGGTTTAAAGCAAGCTCCACGAGCTTGGTATGAAAAAATACATGCATATTTGACTGCACATGGGTTTCAGAATAGTCCAACAGAAAGCACTTTGTATGTTAAACGTGTGGATGGTGTACATCTAATCATTGCTCTCTATGTCGATGACATGCTGCTCACAGGACCAAATGAGAGTCATATTGCTGATTTTAAGGCTGATTTGAATGCCTCTTTTGAGATGTCAGATTTGGGGCATTTGCATCATTATTTGGGGATACAATTTAAGCAGTGTGATGGAGGTATTGCTTTGTGTCAGACAAAGTATATTGAAACATTGTTGCGAAGATTTGGCCTTGAAGACTGCAAGCCTATTGCTACTCCAATGGAGACAGGTTTGAAGTTGAGTCTTCATGATGCTGGAGATCACTTTGATGTCACACTCTATCAGACAGCTGTTGGTTGCCTCATTTATGTATGCATTACGAGGCCAGACATTCAGTTTGCAGTCTCACAGGTGAGCAGATTTATGCATAGCCCAGGCATTAAGCATTGGCAGGCAGTGAAGCGTATCTTTCGCTATTTGAGTGGTACTCGGCATCTTGGGTTGTTTTATCCCAAGGGGGGATCATTGCCGCCAGATTTACATGTTTTTTCAGATTCTGACTGGGCTGGTTGTTATGACACACGCGTGTCCACGAGTGGTTTTTGCTTCATGCTTGGAAGCTCATGCATATCATGGTTGAGCAAGAAGCAGCCTACTGTGGCCACTTCTAGTTGTGAAGCTGAGTACAGGGCAGCTTTCACAGCTACGGTTGAGTGTGTGTGGCTCAGACGCCTTATGGCTGATTTGGGTGTTGGGCAGCCATCTGCCACCACCATCTTCACTGACAGTCAGAGCGCATTGGCAGTTGCGCGGAACCCAGTGTTCCATGCTCGTACGAAGCACATTGAGGTGCACTACCATTATGTCAGGGAGAGACTCTCTGCAGGAGAGATCAGTTTGGCTTATGTGCCAACACAGGATAACCTTGCAGACCTTTTCACAAAGGCTCTGCCTCGTGAGAAGTTCGAAGCTTTTCGCAAAGCTTTGGGCTTACTCCCTTTTGTGGATTTGTCCACATAGCTAGACACTTCCCTATACATGAGTGCTAGCTCTTGTTCACCGCATCACTCCAGGGGGGATTTGTTACCATATTATAGTAGTGATGTGTGTGAACACACTTAGGACCGCCGGGGCACTTTTTCCCTCACTAGGAGGTTTTTTCCCCCGTGCATTGTATATACGCCCATTATCTTCTAGGGCTTGTGATCTTTTATTTTTGGCACTCATAATACACTACAGTGTTGTGCTCAAGCTTCCTCATCTTCTTGAAGTTGTGTGTGCATTCCTGCAACCCTAATTCCAACAATTTTGTCTGTTGAAATTTGGGGCTTTTCACTATTGAGCCTGCAATTGCAACATTGGCATTGATTTGAGTAGATTTGGTGCATAATTGTACTAGAAATTTGGGGATTTTACAGAAATTGGCACTATTTGTAGAAATTGGCACTATTTGCAGGCATTTTGGGTGTTACAGGCACATTTACTTGACATTGGGTTATTTCCCCCAATTTTTTGGGCATTAAAGGCTACAACATTTGGTACAGGTGACAATTGCTTTAGTAGATTTACAGGCACAGATCCGGTTTAGATTTGGTGTAAACGGCTACCTAAAAATTGGGGTTTTTTTACATTGAGGCCATTTTTGCAGCATTTGATTCATTTACCATTGATTTTACCGGGATTTGAGCACTTGCAGCTCTTACAGGTGTTAGCTGATCGTGTTCTTCACGGCACATGTATACATTTGTGGTTTGCTATAGTATATGTATGCCATTGTGGACACTTTGACAGATCTGCATCATCGTGCAGTACACTTGCAGATTTGGGACATGCATATGTATTTCTCGTGGGTGAAGGAGTTCCCTTTCAGTCCATTGATTATCGTGCTTTTTATCTCCCGCCTTACGGTTTTGCTGGGCATTGCCTACTCGTGTGGTGACTTGTGATAGATTTGCTGTGTTGTCATGGCCAACAGTAATAATGATCTCTTTGGAATGCTATCTCAAGAGGACAAGCTCAATGGGGATAACTACGGGATAACTACCCTATGTGGGCTTATATGATGTGTCATGTATTGGTTGCCACAAGAATGTATGGCTATATGTGGATGGCAATGAGGAGCGTCCTCTCGCACCTGCGTCAGCGGAAGTTGAAGTGATTTCTGCTCATCCTCTTGCAGGTCCACCTCCTCGTCGTCCTCCTACTCAGCAGCAGCGTACTTGGGATGCTAGGGATGCTCAGGCCCATGCTTTTGATTGCTCTCTCGTGCCGTAGGCATATCATCCTAGAATGTGAGTGGGTTGGGGTTTCCCCTCATGGATAGGTTGAGCGACTTGTGGAAAGCCAAGTATGTCTCTAGCAAAGAGTTCAAAGTTGTTGCCACAAGTTGGTTGTCGAGAATCATTTCATCAATATTCAACAGCTTCTTTGGATGTTCGTTCATGTGTAACCCATCAAGTTCCCTTTTTAGGTATGCAACTTGGCTTCATTTTTGGTGTGATACATGGCTTCCAAAGTGTCCCATGCATGCTTTGATGTCCTGCATGATGCATGACTGAATATGAGGTATTATCAACCTCTTGATCGACAAAGCAATAAGAGACATAGCGTGTGCATCTCTTGCATCCCATCTTCTTTGGTCCTGTGAGGGTGCTGCGGGTTGAACTTGAGCCTGCTGAGCACCTTGCCGTTCACCTGGTTGAGGTGTGGCAAATGCAATGCTTGGACGGGTGTCATCCCCACACACAAAATCCCATAGGCCCTTGGCCACCAATAGATTCTTAATCATGAAGCTCCACAGGGAGTAATTTCTTCCGTTGAGCTTTTCCTCTTGTGCTAAAACCCCAAAAACAATTCCCTGCATTCTGATCCATTTTTGCAAATGCCCAAATGCAAAAATCACTGCAAATCTGCAATCACACCGGCAATCTGTTGCTTAGTGACAAAAATTGGATTGTAGTGAACGCCTTTGTTGAAGTACTTGCAAATCCCCTTGCAATTAACAAAATGATGTAGGGTAATGAGTTATTTGTTACCAATTTGATCAGTTTGCTTTGATTTGCAAAAACCCTCAAATGTTGAAATGTGTAGGTACAACAGATACAAGCGGGTACGAGTAGGTACATGCAGCATAGAGGGTACAACTGTAGGCACAATATTGATGAACTGGTAGTATGGACCATACAGACTGGTACTGTATAGACTATACGGCACTACTAGACTGGCACAACAGATACAAGCGGGTACGAGTAGATATTGTTAGAAGTCATCTCCTGTCTATATTCATACACCAGGGTCTCTGTTGTGGGTGTGCCCGCCCTGTATAAGGTGTTTTATCATTTTTCCACACTCCCCGTATTTTTCCCTATTTTTTTTCATTTTTCCTAGTGGTGGGGAGGGTTGCAGAGGGTGCCAGGAGCACTCCAGTGCTGGCCGACTGCATGTTTCTCAGTCGTGGGCTACTGGACTGCTGGCCGACTGCAGTTCCTCAGTCGTGGGCATCTTTCTGCTGGCCGACTGCATTTATGCAGTCGTGGGATCATTTTCAGCAGTCGTGGGCACCTTTTATGCTGGCCAACTGCTCTCCCAGGGATGTATATATAGGCCCCTTGCCCCCACCACTCATTCATTCAGTTTTCTCGGGATCTTGTGTATAGAGAAGAGTTTACACACCTATCTCTCTGTGTTTCTTGTGCTGTTTATTTTCTGCAGTCTACTTGCTCTTGTCTACCCAAGTTTGGTTATCATTTCCGTTGCATATTCTGACATGGTATCAGAGCCCTAGGCTCGAGATAGATCTTGGGAGTTTTTCTGAGCAAGAGGGGGAGCGTTAGGTTGCTGATTGGTGGACTGTTTTGGGCTGAACGGGAAGAGAAGGTGCAAGAGGAAGGCGGGCTAAGGTGCTGGACAGCCACTTGCAGGTTTTCAGATTTTTTTTTCCCACCCACCCACCCTTTCAGGTTACTCTCCGCGATGGCAGATTTACTAGAGATGGCTGAGAAGCACGTGAAGATTCCGACTCTCCCCACGTTCCCAGTGGATCGTCAGTTGGATGGGTCCAATTACGGCATCTGGAAGGTCATGATGGAGTCGGTGCTGGAGTCATATGACCTTGCTGATTTTATCATCATCGGGGTTCCACGGCCGGAAGCTGAGGAAGGGGAGTTACTATCGACGAGGAAGGACCGAGAGGCACAGGCACACATGTGGGATCGTGTCAACGCCAGGGTCCGGTCGTTTATTTTCCTCAATTGCACACCACAAGTGATCAATCATGTGAAGCACATGACGCCGGCGAGAGGCATATGGGAGCACTTGGCTTCTTTGTATAACAGGGTATCCCCCCTGAAACGGATCTCCTTGGAAGTGCAAATGCGGGTTATGAACCCTGCAAAGTCTTCGACGATGCGGGAACACATCAACAAGTTGCAGGCCCTTCAGCAGGAAGTCCTACAAGCTGGGAAAGAGATATCATCTGAAGATATGGCCATCACTTTGCTTTCCCACTTGCCTGGTCAGCATTCTGCTTTCTATTCCTCGTTGATCACGTCAGCACCATTACTTGGGAGGAGCTTGTGCCAATGGTCTTGGACCAGGAGGAAAGTTTTACGAACCCTCCTCACGGCGGAGGTTCGGAGGCCTTAACTGGCCAACGGTCGGAAGGCCGGAATAACAACAAGGGCAAAGGGAAGGCTTCACCGGAGAAGTCTTCTGAGAAGAAGCCTAATCCAAAACGAGAGAAGCTGAAGGCCGAAAGATCTTGTAATGATTGTGGCGAGAAAGGCCACTACCGGAGGAAGTGCCCTAAGCGGACTGGGAAGAGTGCTGATTCCTCAGCCTCAGCTGCAAAGACTCCGGCATTTGTGCACTTAGAGATGGTGGACTCCGATGCTTCATCATCTTCAAGCGAGGAGGCAGTTGGCTTCACCGCGAAGGATACCCGGGAATGGATTCTCGACAGTGGTGCTTCCAGGCACATGACTCCATCCCGTGACTTCTTTCTGGATCTGAAACGGCAGTCAGGTCGCATCTTTATTGGCGATAACTCCACTATTCCGATGCATAGTGAGGGCCGGATGGAGATTATTCCCGACGGCAAGGGGGGCAAGCATGCTTCCCGTGTTCTTTATGTCCCTGCTCTGGGTTTTCATCTTCTGTCAGTGCATGAGGTATGCAAGACTGGCTTTCGGGTGGAATTTGAGGAGCATTCAGTTGCTCTAAGGGACCGTGAGACTGGCCAAGTTGTTTGGGAAGGCGGTGTGGAGAATGGCATCTACAAGCTCTCTGCACTCTCCTCATTGACAGGTTCTTAGGTCGGAGATTTGTGGCACTTTCGTTTTGGCCACTTAAATGTGGATGCTTTGAGGCGCGCCTTCCGGGACCAGATGGTGGTTGGCTTGCCAGATGTTGGTAATAGGCAAGGATGCTGCAGTTCTTGCATACGTGGTAAGCAGCACAGGGAATCCTTTCCGAAGCAGGCTTCCAAGCGGGCTTCGAAACCATTGGAGTTGAGTCACACTGACTTGTGTGGACCACAGCAGATACCATCCTTGGGAGGATCTGTCTACTTCATGCTGCTTGTTGATGATTGTACCAGATTCACGTGGGTCTACTTTCTTTCCCAGAAGGACCAGGCTTTTGCTCGGTTCAAGGATTGGCACGTGATGGTGGAGAAAGAGTCTGGATATCAGGTTAAGACTCTCAGGACTGATAAAGGAGGTGAATTCTCCTCGACTGTATTTTTCAGGTTTTGTGCAGATCATGGCATCAAAAGGGAATTGGCCAATACCGGATCGCCTTTGGAGAATGGAGTTGTTGAACGAAAGAACAGGACTGTGGTGGAGATGGCGAGGACCATGCTGGAGCATCGTGATCTTCCTCGTCCACTTTGGGGTGAGGCTGTGGCAACGGCTGTCCATACCATCAACCGCCCTCCGACATCTTCAGTACCCCATATGACTCCATTTGAGGCATATTTTGGCAGGAAACCCGATGTCTCACACTTCCGTGTCTTTGGGAGTGATGCGTATGTACATATTCCGAAGAAGCAGAGGGAGAAGCTTGACTCCAAGTCCCGCAAGCTGGTATTTGTGGGGTATAACTCTCTTTCCAAGGGATACAGGTTGTATGATCCAGATAGGAATGAGATTGTTGTCAGCCGGGATGTGGTCTTTGACGAGCATGTTCCAGCATCCACTGTCGAGGAGCCGCCACTTCTTGGAGATCCAGAGGAGTCTGATGATGATTCCCAGTCTATTATTCCAGTTGATCCACCTCAGTCATCACAGGAGGTTGAGCCCGCTGCTGGAGTAGAGCCCCCGCGACCACAGGAGGCTCCACGATCTGTTCGAGTACCTAGGTGGTTGTTAGACACCCTTCGGGAGTCAGGTGTCACGGAGCTACCCTTCGAGTGGACCACAGAGGACGGCTCTTGAAGATCCCATCGAGTCCGAGATAAAAGCAACACAGCGGAGCTTCTTCGGGTGAACTATGCTTTGATGTCTCGTATCATGCGGGATAAAGAGCCCACTTCCGTAAAGGAAGCCCTTTCACAGGATACTTGGAGGAAAGCCATGCAGGTGGAACTTGATGCCATCGAGAAGAACAACACTTGGGAGTTGGTACCGAGGCCGTCGAAGCGGTCAGTCATTGGTGTCAAATGGGTCTTTAAGACCAAATACGCGTCTGATGGGTCGGTGGACAAACACAAAACCAGGCTTGTGGCTAAAGGTTATGCTCAGCGGCCAGGCATCGACTACGAGGATACCTTTGCACCGACAGCACGGATGTCCACGACTCGGACCGTTCTTGTCCTTGCTTCTTCTCAGAGGTAGCCCGTGTATCAGATGGATGTAAAATCTGCGTTCTTTAATGGTGACCTGCAGGAGGAGGTGTACGTTGAGCAGCCTCCAGGCTTTATTGTTCCACGGAAGGGATGGTTTATAGGTTACGTAAGGCCTTGTATGGTCTTAAGCAGGCTCCCAGGGCTTGGAATCAGAAGATTGATTCCATCTTTATTCGGACTGGATTTCAGAGATCGGTTGCAGATCCGAGCCTGTATCTTTTTCGAGAACGCAGCATGGTCACACTTATCATCCTTTATGTGGATGATCTCATTCTCACCGGCGGTCATGTGGAGCACATTGGAGTGACGAAGGCTGCCTTGTCAAAGGAGTTTGAGATGACCAACTTAGGCTTACTCCACTTCTTCTTGGGATTGGAGATCTGGCAGACCCAGAGGGGGTTTTTCGTCTCTCAGCAGCGGTATGTTCATGAGTTGCTTGAGGCCTTTGGGATGGAGAACTGCAAGCCTATTACTTCGCCGATGGACCCGAACACAAAGTTAACCATTACAGATCCTTGTGAGCCAGTTGATGCCTCGCAGTACCGGAAGTTGGTTGGTTCATTGATCTGGTTTTTGCTGAACACCAGATTGGACTTGAGCTTCTCCGTGGGGCTGTTGAGCTCTTTTATGCAGACGCCATTGAAGTCTCATTGGGACGCAGGATTGCGGATCTTGCGGTATCTGCAGAGTACGAAGGATCTGGGACTCTTTTACACAGGAGGGAATGGAGTCAAGCTCCAAGGTTGGAGTGACTCAGATTGGGGAGGAGATCCAGACACGAGGAGATCTACTTCAGGATACAGTTTTACCCTCAGCTCAGAAGCAGTTTCTTAGAGCAGCAAGAGGCAGCCAACTATTGCCCTTTCTTCGACAAAGGCAGAGTATCGGGCTGCTTGTGGTGTTGCTTGTGAGGTTGTATGGCTGCGGAGGCTGCTAGGCGAGATTGGGTTTCCACATAGGGAGCCCACAGTCATCCAGTGCGATAACCAGAGTTGTATAGCTATTGCTCGGAACCCGGTTTTCCATGCCCGGACCAAGCATATAGAGATACAGTATCACTTTGTACGTGAGAAGATCTTGGCTGGTGACATCTTGCTACTTTATTGTTCGACGGAGGACAATGCGGCGGACCTCTTCACAAAGTCTCTACCTCAGGCTACGCTCAGGCGGCACTCCAGCTCCCTTGGGTTGGTTTCACAGCCAGGAGCTGAGAGGGGGTGTTAGAAGTCATCTCCTATCTATATTCATACACTAGGGCCTCTGTTGTGGGTGTGCCCGCCCTGTATAAGGTGTTTTATCATTTTTCCACACTCCCCGTATTTTTCCCTATTTTTTCCCATTTTTCCTAGTGGTGGGGAGGGTTGCCAGAGGGTGCCAGGAGCACTCCAGTGCTGGTCGACTGCATGTTTCTCAGTCGTGGGCTACTGGACTGCTGGCCGACTGCAGTTCCTCAGTCGTGGGCATCTCTCTGCTAGCCGATAAATGCAGTCGTGGGATCATTTTCAGCAGTCGTGGGCACCTTTTATGCTGGCCAACTGCTCTCCCAGGGATGTATATATAGGCCCCTTGCCCCCACCACTCATTCATTCAGTTTTCTCGGGATCTTGTGTATAGAGAAGAGTTTACACACCTCTCTCTCTGTGTTTCTTGTGCTGTTTATTTTCTGCAGTCTACTTGCTCTTGTCTACCCAAGTTTGGTTATCATTTCCGCTGCATATTCTGACAGGTACATGCGGTATAGAGGGTACAATTGTAGGCACAATAGTGATGAACTGGTAGTATGGACCATACAGATTGGTACTGTATAGACTATACGGCACTGATGACATGGCGATGGTGACCTATATGGCGGTTGCTGGTGTGGCATGATTGTACAAACAGGTACGGACTTACGCGGATGTACGGGCATGTATGGGATAGCAAGGATGCACATAAAAAATTCGGGCTGTTGTGCAAGACTCAGACAAGGGCTCTGATACCACTGTGGGTTAGGCTCAACCCTAATGTGCAAGAAAAGGGGCAGAAAACAACATAGAGAGTGAGAGGTGGAAGAGCACACAATATCGAATGTGCTAGAATGATAAGGTGGTGTGTACACAACCACAAGTACAAGGCATAATAATAAAAAGCTGTCCATATGGTGTCCTTTCACACCGGTGGTCAGGGGAAAAAAACCCTTCAATATAGAAGGTAAAAAGTGCCCCTTACAAGCTGATGTTCACACCTAGCTCTACCACTTCAAGTTTTCCTACAAAAGAGAGATGAAAGAGATCTAATGGGTATATAGTGTCAGTTTACTGTTCAACGCACAATCCACCTCCTTGCTGACATCTTATATTTTATTAGATTTGTACAAGCATCTCTTGTTGACAGTATAATTATGGGCCCTTGTAAAGCCTCATTTTGGCTGGCATGGAGTTGTTCATTTGGATAGTAGCAACAAGGTGGTCACAGTGTCATGTGCACACATGGACATGGCTAATCTCCAGGCTAACCCCTGTTAGGGCAGCAGATAAACGGTATATTTACGGCACTAGCAAGGCTCAGGAGCATGCAGAAGAATCCTTGTAAGGTCAGGAAAACAGTCGGCAGGGTGGACAAGGGCATGCAGACAAATTCAGGATGATGTTTATTGGTGGGATTTGTCCTTGCTGCTGGCCAACAGTAGGTTGGCCAGGCTATGGGCATGTGAAGAGCCTATAAAAAGGCTAGGCCAGAATGTAGAAGATGATCTGCTAGGCTAGAAAGTAGAAGATGATCTGATCCCCTTTTGGGGCAGGTCAAGAGTCAGGGCTTTGTAAGTCTTAGGTGATTTCTTGGAGATCTGCCCATTGGACAAAGTCAACAACGGAGCAGAGTTCACCTACCTCTGTGATCCCAAGCTAGAGAAAGCCTGCAAAGTCACGCCAATGATCATGCAAGTGAAGCCCGCAATAGATACAATAGGGTTGACATGCCAAAGGCCATAGATTTGTATAGTCATATCGACACTTTTTGTACTGAATAATATACTGAAAATACAGGTCTCTCTCTCTCTCTCTCTTTCTCTCTCTCTCTCTTTTTCATGAAATGGTGTTTTATATTATATGTAAAAATGTACATCAGCCACATGGCTCACACAGAACCTATGGCCCAAAAAAAAACCCCCACAAAAGATCCTCTAAAGGATCATGACCATGCAAACCTGTACACTAATAAGAAAGCCTCCTAGCCAAATAAGCATCCCAGATAAAAGCATCAAAGATGAGCCAGCCGAGCCGCCGTAGACCATAACGAAATAACATCTGCATCCAGTAGCTGAGCTGAGAGAAGAGAAGAAAACTGCCAAAGCAGCAAACCGCGGATACGTAGAATGTGCCCATGTATTCCAGACAAGGAATCAAAGATGAACCCATTCCGTGTAGTCCAAATATGCCAAAGTCCTGTCCATCTAAGGAAATGGAATATCACAAGGTGACTGTCTGAAGTAATGACTTGAGGACAAATCCCAAATATCCACTGATGAGCCGAAACAGGAGACCTCTCTACTGCCTCCTAAACGCGAGAGACAAAAGACCAAATCTGACGGGCCACTGGACAACTCATGAACAGATGCATAACTGTTTCAGTGCATGTCGTGCAGAAGAAGCAAGAGGCCAATGTAATTTTACGACGGGTGAGCTGATCCCGTGTAGGTAACCCTCCCACCAACATCCTCCAAATGAAAACCTTACCTTGGTAAGGGAGTTTAGACTGCCAACCACGCATAAGAGTTTTCTACCACCATGATTTAGACTTGTGTAATCCCCACACCTTATTGGCCTTGGCTGAAACCCAATCTTTCTCTGATGCGAGCTTATGATAGACCTGGTTAGCTGAAAGTGATATCAAGTCACCAGATTTACATAGTGCCCAATCAAGCCAAGGCTGATCTGCAGATGGCCGAGGCAATGGAGTAAAAGGCTCAACTGCATGCATGGGTTGACATGCATGATGTCAACCCATAGTGGTTGAAATGTCCGAGGAACCCTGAAGTGCTGCCGAATACGACGAAACGAATATGGCCTGTCACGACCAGGTATCACAGCATCTCGGATTCTAACCAAGCCTAACCTGACCATGCGGTTGTGTCGTATGCGTGAAGCATCTCTGTCTGGCCAAACAATGACACACGAATATGGCCTGTCACGACCAGGTATCACAGCATCTCGGATTCTAACCAAGCCTAACCTGACCATGCGGTTGTGTCGTATGCGTGAAGCATCTCTGTCTGGCCAAACAATGACACGCGACTCCACAAATGTTTCGAACTGCAAAGAGTTCAAAAGTAGTGTTTCATGACCAGGATCCCACCGAGTCAATAGTAGAACTTCATGCCAAGAAAGGAGAATATGCGATAAAATGTGAGATGAGCGAATACGGACAGGATGAGCCGCATTCACAATGTCCCACCATGAAGCCTGCACACGTGTCCGTCCATGTGACAATCCCTCCAACTCAATCAAGTCACGAGCCATGAATACCCAAGGCTGCTCCTGCAAACACATATCCTGAAAAAGCGCCCACCTACGCGCCACCATATGCAAGCGGACATCCAATAAAGCAGCCCCACCCATTCTTTTGGGCGTCGTAATGTGATTCCAAGCTATCCATGTTTGACCCATAATATTTCCTTACCTCTTTCAGTGCATAAACCGAATGGGAGCAACCAAACGGAGAAGAGATTTGTGCGTCCAAGGTAGCAAAGGCAAAAAATAGGAAATCATGCTAAGCATAATAACCTGAGCTACCTTAACCCTCATGTGCATAGGCCACCCTTGAGCTTTCCAATACACAAATTTATCCGAGATCCGAGCAGAAATCCAAGCAAGAAGCGCTTGGGGGTCCACATCCACACCCACGGGATACCCAAGATGACGAACAATGTCTCCTGTATGCACCACACGGCCTTGCCACCCTAATGCCTCAAGATCAAATTCCGTGCATACAATGAGGGCTGATTTTGTTGAATTTATTTTCAGCCCAGAAGCCAATGCAAAATTATTCCAAGCTTCCATTGCTCGTCCAGCTGCACCATCACAATCTCTTGCTTCTTTGCCCTGGCATAATCCACTCCAATTTGAACATTAAGAATATTATGCAAAATATTCTTGCCATGCACAAATCCATATTGATATGGATGAATAAGAGTAGGAAGCATCTTCTGCAAGCGATTGGCAAAAATCTTTGTAAAGATTTTATACATAATACCCATAAGTGAGATCGGGCGCCATTGAGCCAAAGAAGTAGGCAAAGGGACTTTGGGCAACAAACGAAGTTTGCCCAACTTCCAATCGGCAGGCATATATCCCTCATCCCAAACCCTTTGACAAATAAGCGTCAAAGGCTCTGCAAGCTGATCAGCATATTTTTGAAAAAACTCATTTGTCAAACCATCCCAATCAGGGCTCTTTCCCATGGGAAGTTTGGAGAGAACAGTTTCCACTTCCCCTTGAGTAATAGGAGCATCAAGCTGAACTGCCACATTAGGGTCAACTTGATATCGTACTTCAGCAAACAATGACTCCCTTGCAGCCAAGACAGCCGGCGAGACATACTGTCAAGGGGCAAGCAAATCTTCATAAAACCTGATGCAATGCTGAATAACCTTAGAAGGTTGAGTAACAAGGTTGCCTTGGGCATCCATCAGCCTAACAATATTCTCACTCATATGTTTTTGATTCAACTTATCATAGAAGCGATGAGATTGATAGTTAGCATCCCGCAAAGCATCAAGACGTGCAAGTAGTTTAAAGCGAACATATTGTGCTTCCTGCACCCTAGATAGCTCTTTTTTCAGCCATTCTATGGCATCCACAACTTCAGCATCCATAGAGTTAGTAAACATGAACGCCTGCAAGCCCTTTAAAAGCGACTCAAGAAGAGCCACATGCTGTTTTTGTATAGAGGCATTAGCAAGACCATAATGCCGCGCTAATTTCCGAGTGTTGGTAAGGAATACTGGCCAAGCATGATAATCAGCCATGGACACTCTTGTGGAGAAATGTCGTATCAATTGACGCATATAAACATCAAAAACTTCATGCTCCAAAAAAGTGTAATTTAAGCGCAAAGGCAAGCGTCCCAACAAGCCTTTATATGCATCCACAGGATGATAGACCATTTCAAACACAAGCGGCCAATGATCCGACAAAACCTGTTGTTGATCAACCATCATAGTAAGAACCTCTGGCAAAAAGAGATCTTGATGTAAAATATACATCCTATCCAATCTAGCATAAGTGCTCCGAAACTGTTGTGAGGCATAAGTGTAACCCTTTTCAACCAAGACCACATGCCTTGTTTTAGCGACCTTGCTGCAAAAGCTTCCCACGCCATTCTCTCCGGGCCATCCATTACAGAATGAGGCGACGTGGCTTGCTCCTTGGAGACACACATATTAAAGTCTCCCATCACAAAGCTAGGATGAGAGATTGAAAGAGCACACAATTCATTCCACAGCAAACGGCGTGCACGAGCATTATTTGGAGCATACATCCCTAACAACCATAAAGGCGTATCATCCCAAACAATCTGTATCACTAGAAATCTTCCATGAACATCTTGAATCACAAGAGAAGGCTGAAACTGTGAACGAACAGTAAACATAACACCTGACTGCGAAGCAGGATGTCCGCTGTAGAAAACATGAAACCCCTTATATACATAGGCTTTGCCAGCCAACTTATGCTGCTTATGTTCAACTGCACACAAAACATCCCAACCATGACAAAAAGTTGTACGCCAAAGCCTGAACTGCTTTTGGCGTGAAGAAATACCCTTTACATTCCATTGTACAATTTTCATAAGCCTTCCGAGAAAAGGAATCAACAAGGCCGTGTACTAGGCCCAGGACAAACTGCCAAATCACGAACCTTTTGAAGCATTGCATTTTTAGACATGGTATTTGTGATCTCAGACTGCCCTTGGAGTTCCCGAGTACGTGCCGAAGGGTAATGACCATCCCATGGCGAGATGACCTCACCCTTTGAACCAAACACAAGAGGCAATTGTTGTTGTGCTTCTTTTGTTAGGCGACTTCTAATAGGATAGCGTTCTACTCTATCCACCCCAAGAGCCCCTGTACCCTGAGAAAGTTGGCCTCCCGGCCTCTCAATCCTGGTCTGTTGCTGGGCACCTGAACCCAAGGGGCGACGAGCATATGTATGTAAGGGCCCCTGATGAGTACGCAAAGACCCCCGCCAAATAGCAATTGAGAAATCCCCCCGCGGGGCAACAAATCTTGTCTTTTTACCACGTACTTCCACCCATGGCTGCTCAACCTCATTCTGAACATCCACATGTACATCCATGTGCTGGTGGGCATCATGTAAAGGAGCGTCATGCTTATCTTCCACGGGCAACTGCCCATCAACGATATCCTTGGTAGCAACAACTTGTTCTTTCTTAGGACATTCAGAGACAAAGTGGCCCATCTCACCACATTTGAAACAGTGGCCAGCAAATGTATCCCACCTCAATTCATACATTAAAGGTTGCAGCCCAGCCATATTGACATGCAAATGTGTCGGCCTGCGTCTCCCAGTATCCCACAACATGCATAGACGATTTCGGTTTCTAGATGTCATTCGAGGCACCACCAAGACATCACCAATACCTCGCATGAGACCTGGTAAAACACGCCAAAACATTGGTGGGAATTGTTTCACTTCAACCCAAACTGGGCAAGCCTGGCGCAACATATCTTGGTACTCTGCCATAGGCTTCCACGGAACCACATGAACCAACTGCCCATCCAAAAAGAGTGGCACCTGCTCCAAGACTGCCCCACGGGCTTCCGAAGTGCGAAAAAGTATTTCATAAAAGCCTCTCGGACCATCATAAATCTCCTCAAGTGCCTCAGGCGACACCAAGCAGCCCAACCATGCTCTAAGACGAGGCAACAACGGAATACGTCGAGTAAAGAAGAAGATAGCAGCACGATCATGAAAATCTGCTAGCTGTTGTAGCAACAAAGGAGTCTCCATGCATACATCAGCCACACCATCATTATCTACTGCAGCCATTTGCACGCTATTTGCCTTCACATATTCTTGCAGAAGCTCACCAGTGATCTGCAGCAAACGTGCAAACTCCGGAGAAGGTACCTGAGAACTTTCCTCTGCATTCTCTCCAACATTCACCGGAGTGTAGCTTGCATCAACATCAAGCCTTTGACGTTTTTGTTGCTTCGAGGCATCTGAAGCATAATCCACATCCTTCTCGATCATCTCCTCAATAAGATCCATGTTAAGGCTATTGGCAGCCATGCCACCAACAGCAGCAGCCGGGTCATCCAAATCCATGTACAAAAGCAAAGAAAACCCATTCTCTGAAACCCTAATTCAGCACCTGAAAACCCTAATTCAGCACCTGAAAACCCTAATTCAGCAGTCTGCAAAGACTTCAGAAAGCACGCAAGGTCTGCGACGAGGGGTCTCAAGGCGTTGCTCTCTCTCCACGCTCACTCTCTCACTCTCTCACTCTCTCTCTCTCTCCCCTTCTGGATCTGGCTCTGTAGCTTGGGAGCGACCAAGCTGTTTATCAAACTGGACTTTCTCTCTCTCTCTCTCTCTCTCTCTCTCTCACACACACACACACACACACACACACACACTTAGTAGGGTATGAACAGAGAAGAGAATTGAAAGGCGAGTGATGCTGGAGATTACAGATGCAGTCGCGCACCAATCACACAGCAATCGCACTCTCTCTCTCTCTCTCTCTCTGTCTCACACACACACACACACACACACACACAGTAGCACAATGGAATTATGTGACCTGCAATTCAGCTGACACCGCAAGGGGGATATTCTCTCTCTCTCTCTCTCTCTCTCTCTGAGCTTTTATGCTTGTGACATTGGTATCAGAGCATCAGGCTCAGCAAGGCTAAGTGCTGAAAGTGTCCCAAGAAAGTGCATAGGTCCAAGGAGAGTAACACAGCTAGGGTAGAAATACCAAGGGTCGAATGCCATTTGGGGCATATCAAGGAAGGCTCTCGGGAAACGGTTCCAAGGGGGGTGGAGCAAGGATGCCATCATCAACCTTGGGAAGAAGACCATTGTAGTGTTTAGGGATAGGGCAAGAAGGCAAGGGGACAAAGTGGAACAGATGCACAGATGTTAACTCCAGATTTGGAGTGAAATCAGAGACATGGCAAGGTTTTGAGTGAAAAGGTTGCCGAGGAAGCATGACGAGTTTAGGAGTCCATGAAGAGACAAAGCCTAAAGGGATGATGACAGTCATCCAAGTTCAAAGGTTGGAATCCCGTCAGTAGGAGGGGATATCATGCACACACAGGGACCTTCTGATCTCCAAGCTAACCCCTGTTTTGGGAAGCAGATAAACGGTATATTTAGGGCACTAACAAGGCTTAGGAGCATGCAGAAGAATCCTTGCAAGGTCAGGACAGCAGTCGGCAGGGTGGACAAGGGCATGCAGACAAAGTTGGGATGATGTTTATTGGTGGGATTTGACCTTGCTGCTGGCCGACAGTAGATCGACCAGGTTATGGGCATGTGAAGAGCCTATAAAAAGGCTAGGTCAGAATGTAGAAGATCATCTGACCCCCTTTTTGGGGCAGGTCAAGAGTCCGGGATTTATAAGCCTTAGATTTACTTTTTGGAAGGCCAAATGTCACAGATTTGTACAGTCATATTGACACTTTTTGTACTAAATAATATACTGAAAATACAGCGCTCTCTTTCTTCTCTATGTTTTTGTTGGTGATTTGCATCAAGGTTCCTATTCAGTTACTTAGGGCTGAAAGAAGATACACAAAGCTCCCACACATGTGACACAAAGGGAAATCATGAACAATCTTATGAGCTCTTAATTTAAGAAAAGATGACTGCAGCACATGACTTTTACACAGCAGGCCGAAGCTCAACTCGCTCAGACAGATGGTGAAACTTTAACTTTGTACTCCGAAATTGCTGACCACAAAGGTGGGGTCATGACTTGCAAGCTTCGATGGCAAGTTTAAAGGAGGTGGGCAGAAGACATGCCAAAGGGTTGGAAAGTCTCTGCCTTTCACAAAGGGTGCTAGATTCAAGAGGCTGCAGGGAGGTGCTGATGGTGAAACTTCAACTTTGTACTCCGAAATTGCTGACCACAAAAGTGGGCTCATGAGTTGCAAGCTTCGATGTGGCAAGTTTAAAGGAGGTGGGCAGAAGACATGCCAAAGGGTTGGAAATTCTCTGCCTTTAACAAAGGGTGCTAGATTCAAGAGGCTGCAGGGAGGTGCTCTTTTCCTTCTGCAGTTATGCCCAGGCTAAGGCCAAAAAGGACTGCCACTCCGCTGCATTTTTTTTCAAGTTGTTTTCAAGCCTAAGGCTTTCCAAGCTTGCAGTAAAGATGGCATATATGGCTTTCAAAATGATGGAAGTATACGGTTCTATAGCACATTTTATAAGACAACTGACATTGTTTGATCCGATTTTGGAACAATCAATTATGGCCAAAAATTGAACCTGATGTCTCGATAAGGCATTGTTATGCGTTATCTAAACTTGCTTTGTCTATGTCATTGCAGGTGGGTATATCATCATTATTGTGCAATGTTGATGGCTGTTGTCTCTCTTACATGGGACTTCAAAGGACAACATCCCCATTGTGAACAAAAGCAGGTCACTTCTTCTCGTAAAATTCATTTATTTTCAGGTCATGCTTTCATGGACAGAGAAAGTGTGTATTGCTACCCTCATTGGTTGGCTGCAGGTTTATTTTGGTCAGATCTGTTGAAGTTTTTAATGTGTATGGGCAGCATGGAGTTCGATTTTTCTTGGTATGGGCAGTAGTGCAAGGTGTGGCCATGCTGCTTCAAAATCGATACCAAAGACAACGGCTATATACACGCATTGCACTTGGAAAGGTGCCATCTTCAGAAATCACAGCTGTTTTGTTTTAAAGTTCCTATGGAACATTGCATTCTGTGATCTAGCTTTGCAGAAGAGGCATGCTTACAAGTCTTTCTGCTTGAAAGAGACCGTGCTTCTACTGCAGTTGTTTTGCAGTTGATAGTCGTGGTGTTATGAAGGTCTTATTCTGATAAAAAATCCTTTTTAGAGGCTTCTAGTCACATGCTAAACCAAATTCCCCCTCGGCGAGTGCTTGCCAAGTGGCCAATTCCTTCCTTAGGCTTAAGCCCTCTTTTTGGGCCTTTCACCTTTAAGCATAAATTTAAACGCTCCCCTCATAACATTGGCCACCTCAAGCAGTGGCCCAGCTCTCTAGATTCTGTGATTACGCATCGCCCTCTAGGGGGGATGACGTGTTTTAGTGGGAGAAAACCGTGCTGAATTCTATTGGCCTGTATCTGGTTATTAACCTCTGCCAGTGACATTAGGTGGTTTGCCAACTATTGAAGGCTCTAATTTTTTTGTGTTTTTTTTTTTTTTTTTGGGGGGGGGGGGGGTGTTTTCTTTTCGTTTGTTGATATGCTGCCATTCATTCACTGTCTAGTGTTAATGACGGTCTCAGGCAGGACGGATGGATGTTGTATGGGGAGAAACAGCAGGTGTTATAGGCCAACTTTGGCTGCTGTACCCTCTTCTGTTCTTACTACAGGTATGTATCTTGTCATGCCTCACAACATGGTACTGTACAATCATTCGGGTGCATCACCAAGCATGTAAGACTTGTAGGCTATATGGGGAGCTCAAAAGACAACCTGCCCTTGATGATATCTCTAACCTCTTTTTTCTGTTACAGTTTTTCCAAGGGTATCTAGGATTTCTTCTGCTGCTAACTGCTTTTACTAAGGACTCTGAGTGGCAGGTAAATAACTGCATGCCTTCCTCAAAAGTACTC
>NC_141047.1:46402736-46465236 GCF_041138505.1 Cibotium barometz
GTTCTATTGTGGAGATGCCAATGACTTCCTAAGCAGAGACTCAAGGATGGAGGGCTTTCAATGGGGGCACATTTGAGACTGTATCATATCTTCACATTTAGAGCCATCATTGAGGAAGGAAAGGTATCCAATAAGAAGATTTACTATTACTTTGTGGATTTTTGCAAGACATTTGGCACGGTGACCCACGCCTGCCTACTATAGAGACTACATGACATAGGGTTACCTTCTGAGAGAAGACTTTGACCCATTCAGCTAGGAGACACGATCAGTGATTATGAAAGGGAAAACTTTCTTTCTCTTTTTTATCGTTATGATCATATTTTTACAGTTGAATACTACAAGCATCTCAAACAAGTCATACTGGTGGAACACCAAGTCGATATGGTGGATGGGGTGACCCTACCACATGAACCCTAGCTTCTCACTTGTGGTAAAGTAAGAAATTGACAAGCTTCTTGAAGTTGGGTTTTTTAATCATGTGGAAGTGTTTGATTAAGTTTCTCCTATTGTAATCTTAATAAAGAAGAATGGAAAGTTGAATGCTTTGACTCAGAAGCATCATTATCCTGTTCCTTTTACTGATCAAATTCTTGATGAAGTGGCTAGCAATGAGTGGTAAATTTTTGGAGATACATATAGTGGGCATAATCAAATACGCATTGCAAAGTAGGATAAGCTAAAGACAACCTTCATGTAATGCCTTTTGGTTTACGTAATGCTCTTGCTACATTTCAAAGGTTCATGAACATGGTTTTTGAGCCTTTTATTGGTTATTTTGTGAGTGTATTCCTTAATGATATTCTTTGATGATTTTTGTGTGTATGGAAAGTGGATAGATCACTTTGCACAAGTTGAAAAAAAGTTTGAAAGGGGCTCGACATACCACTGGCTTCATTGAAATGCAGGTTTGGATGCACTCAAGGTATTCTCCTTGGTCATTTTATCTCAAATGAAGGCATTGTTGGGCCACTCTTTATAACACCTAGGAGGAATCAATTTATTGTGGTAATCTCTTACCAAAATGGGATGAGGCAAAACCTATCAAGAATGCAACAAGGGAGGAGATTTCATGATTTATGTATGAAAGGACCATTATTCGCTTTGGATGCCCGAAGGAGATACTGTCTTTTCAAGGTAAGAACTTTCTTGGTGATGTAGTGGAAGCCTTAACAGATAGATTTTCTATTAAGCATTGTGTTACTACATTTTATAAACCTAGCATAAATGGATTAGTTGAGAAGACTAATTACACTTTATGTAGAATGATTGCTAAAGATGAGCTCTTAGAAGATAAAATTGTTGCCATATATATAGGCAGTGATGTGTGTGAACACACTTAGGACCGTCGGGGAACTTTTTCCCTCTTTAGGAAATTTTTTCCCCCGGCTTGTATATACGCCCATCATTCTAGGGCTAACTTATCTTTGTACATTGACACAATCTAATACATTGTGTGTTGTGTGCATTCTTGCTTCTTCTTCTCCAAGCTTTGTGTGCTTTCCTGCAACCCTAATTCCAACAATTGGTATCAGAGCAGGCATCGGCTCCAAGGGCTACGCCAGCACCCTCTGACTCACGTTCTCCGATTGAGGTGAGCTTTCACGAGCGTTTACAGGTCCCTATACTCTCTGCAGATTAGCCCGTAGCGCTCCCTATTCTCACAAATTACATCTGAGGTCGTTTCGAGCTTCGTTTTTACATTACAAGTTCTGCACAGGTGTTTTTATCATTTTGTGTAGAAATTTCGACAGTGCAGTTTTCTGCAAGACAGGCATACGTATTCTATTGTGGACCATGTTACATAGTACGAGTTGTTTTTTGTTCAGTCTTTGCCACATTACAGGTAGCTTTTGCATCAGTTTCAATCAGTGGCCATGGCTGATAACAGCAATGATGTATTTCGTATGTTGTCTGCTGATGAGACAGCAACTACCCACTTTGGGCATACATGATGCAGCATATTTTGGTTGCAAAAGGAGTGTGGAACATTGTGCAGGGTATGGATGTACATCCAGGTTTTGTGGATGTAGGATCTGTTGAGGATGTTGCAGGTTCTAGTAGCTCTACTGTTGCCGCTGTTTTACCCACTGCTAAACAAGCTCGTTGAGATGGTAAAGATGTGCAAGCTCATGCCTTGATTGCACTTTCTGTCAAACGTAATATCACTCCACATATTTGTTAAGCTAAAACAGCAAAATAGGCTTGGGATATTCTAGTTGGTTTGTATGCAGGTCGTAACGAGGCAAAAATCTCTTACCTGTGTAAAGAGCTAGAATCAAAGATTATGCAAGAAGATGATGACATGAATGTTTTTCTTCCTGAGATTAAAGATCTCAAGGAGCAGTTGGTTTCTGCAGGTGAGATTATTCCTGATCATTCTCTTGTGCAGACTGTTCTTGATGCTTTATCTGAGTCATATCAGACTTTTGCTTCCATGTGGAGACTTGTTTACTGAGGATAGACCTGATGTTGTTAAGTATGATACTTTAGTCAACAAGCTCTTGCAAGAAGCGCAGTTCAGGTAAAACAGGGCTAGGCAGCGTGCAGTTGATCAAGCATTTGTTGCTGCCCAGCAGAGAAGAAGTGGTAAGGCAGCCCCTTCCACTGTTTCTTCTCCTATTAGTAGGTCTGCAACTTCTTCTCCTTCCACAGGTAGCAACAATAGGTATGAGAAGGCTCTTGATAAAGGCAAGAAAAAGATCAGGTGCAACTATTGTAAGGTAACTGATCATGTCATTAAGAATTTCCCTAAGCTAAAGACTAAAGAGGCAAAGAAGAAAGAGTCAAATGCAGCCACAATAGCGGATGCTTCTACAAATGCAGATTCTGTAAATGTTGTGCAGGATATAGAATGGGCGTTTAGCGTGTATTGCTAATATGACCCATCTGTACATGATGCATGTTTGGCAGTTTCTGTTGACTCTAATGTATGGTATTTTGACAGTGGTGCTACAAAGCACATTATCTCACATCGTGATATGTTCACTTGTCTTGAGGCTGTCTCTAATGGGAATACTGTCACATGTGCCAATAATGCTTCTTACCCAATGAAGGACATTGGTAAAATTATGCTTACTGCTGCAAATGGCAGCGCTTTCACACTTTCAGATGCTTTGTATGTGCTAGGGATAAAGAAAAATCTATTGTATGTCTTTGCACTTGCTAGACTTGGACTTGTAGTCAAATTTATGGATGACAGATGTACTATTCATGATTCGACTTCTGGTGATACGATTATTGTATATCTAGCACCAAGTATCGTGTGCTGTATAGGCTCGATTCTTATGACAAGTGTGTGGAAGATTCAACAAATGCAGTTTCTGATAAAAAGGCAGTTTCAGATGCAAAACTATGGCATGCTTGTTTTGGTCATCTGAACTTTGCTAGTTTGCTGCGTTTGCAGAAATTTGATATGGTTGCGTCATTGTCCCCTCTTGAGGCACCATTGAAACATGTTTGAGAAGGCTATATTTTGGGCAAAATGCAGCATTCTGCGTTTCCAAAGGATGGTTCTGTGGGGCCACTTGCAAATTGCAACTTGTACATAGTGATATATGTGGGCCTATACAAACTCCGTCATTTGGTAAACACTTATACTTCGTGACTTTCATTGATGATTACTCAAGGCATGCATGGATATATCCACTGAAGGCAAAGTCCGAAGTGTTTTTGTGCTTCAAACAGTTTTTGCTTATGGTCGAAAATGTATCCAATTGTACTGTGGGCACCCTCCGTTCTGATCGAGGGGGGGAGTCATGTCTAAAGAGTTTCATGCATTTCTGTCTAGTCGTGGGATAAAACACCAATGTATAGTGCCGTATACCCCTCAGCAAAATGGTGTTGCTGCGAGAGAAAAAACAGGTCACTTATGGAGATGGCACGATGTATGGTCAAGAGCCAAGCTTTGCCACATGCGTTTTGGCTTGAGGTTGTCATGTGTGCTGCATATGTACTCAACAGGTGTCCCACTAAGGCCTTGCAGTCTATTACTCCATACGAAGCTTGGCATGGCACGAAGCCTTCTATTGGTCACTTGCATGTCTTTGGTTGCTTGGTCTATGGGCTATGCAACAACGTAGAAAATTGGATGATAAGGTTGTCAAATGCATTTTTGTTGGTTACAGTGCTGAGAGCAAGGGTTACAGATTGTATCATCCACAGTCAATGCGTATCTTGATTAGTCGAGATGTTGTTTTTGTGGAAGATGCTGTGCAGCCTTTGTTATCATGTACCAAAGAGCATGTACCAAAGAGACAGGTGTGAGCTCACGGGATGTATTTGATACGCTGTTGCCTCTGTTTACACAGGTGGGAATTCAAATGTAAGTCCTAATGAGCAAATATTCAGCTTATGCAAATTTCAAACGACATCATAGATTAGCCTATTTCTGATGCAGATTTACAGGATGTAATTTATGAGGATAGGGCTGAAAATGAGCAGGCTAGAGGTATGCCGAAATGGCTGGTGCAAACCTTGCGTGATAGTAAAATTGATGCACCTATGTCTAGTCATACTCGATCAGGTTTTCAGCATGCCTCTTATGCATCAGATTGTTATGCTTTGGCTGTGTCTAGTATGTGTGAAGAGGAAGAACCTCTTTCATTTGATGAGGCACAAAAATCAAAAAATTGGTTGGCTACAATGCAAAGTGAATATGATGCTATAATAAAGAATGGTACATGGTCTTTGTGTGATTTGCCTATTGGTAAAAAGGTCATTAGATGTAAGTGGGTTTTTAAGTTAAAACGAAAGCCAGATGGCAATGTTGATCGCTATAAGGCTAGACTTGTTGCAAAGGGTTTTGCTCAAGAAAAGGGCATTGATTTTGATGAGACCTTTGTTCCCACTTGTCGTATGACTACCATTCGTAGCATTTGTGCATTGGCAGCTCATAATGGTTGGAATGTACATTAGTTGGATATAAAGACTGCGTTCATGAATGGAGATTTGCATGAGGAGGTGTATGTATCGCAGCCTCGTGGTTTTATTCAAAGAGGGCAAGAAAACAAAGTGTGCAAGTTGAAAAAGGCTTTGTATGGTTTAAAGCAAGCTCCACGAGCTTGGTATGAAAAGATACATGCATATTTGACTGCACATGGTTTTCAGAATAGTCCAACAGAAAGCACTTTGTATGTTAAACATGTGGATGATGTACATCTAATCATTGCTCTCTATGTCGATGACATGCTACTCACAGGACCAAATGAGAGTCATATTTGCTGATTTTAAGGCTGATTTGAATGCCTCTTTTGAGATGTCAGATTTGGGGCATTTGCATCATTATTGGGGGATACAATTTAAGCAGTGTGATGGAGGTATTGCTTTGTGTCAGACAAAGTATATTGAGACATTGTTGCGGAGATTTGGCCTTGAAGACTGCAAGCCTGTTTGCTACTCCAATGGAGACAGGTTTGAAGTTGAGTCTTCATGATGCTGGAGATCACTTTGATGTCACACTCTATCAGACAGCTATTGGTTGCCTCATTTATGTATGCATTACGAGATCGGACATTCAGTTTGCAGTCTCACAGGTGAGCAAGTTTATGCATAGCCCAGGGTCTCAGCATTGGAAGGCAGTTAAATGCATCTTTTGCTACTTGAGTGGCACCATACATCTTGGGTTGTTTTATCCCAAGGGGGGATCGTTGCTGCGCCAGATTTACATGCTTTTTCGGACTCAGATTGGGCTGGTTGCTATGACACAAGAGTGTCCACAAGTGGTTTTTGTTTCATGCTCGGTAGCTCATGCATATCTTGGTTGAGCAAGAAGCAACCTATTGTGGCCACTTCTAGTTGTGAAGCTGAGTACAGGGCAGCTTTCACAGCTACGGTTGAGTGTGTGTGGCTCAGACGGCTTATGTGGCTGACTTGGGTGTTGGGCAAGAGTCTGCCACCTCTATCTACACTGACAGTCAGAGCGCATTGGCAGTTGCGAGAAACCCAATTTTTCATGCTCGCACAAAGCACATTGAGGTGCATTATCACTATGTCAGGGAGAGACTCTCTCAGTAGGAGAGATCAGCTTGGCCTATGTGCCAACACAGGACAACCTTGCCGATCTTTTCACAAAGGCGCTTCCTCGTGAGAAGTTCGAAGCTTTTCGCAAAGCTTTGGGCTTGCTCCCCTTTGTGGACTGATCTACTTCGGGCATGGCACTTCCCTATACATGAGTGCACCAGCTCTCGTTCACACCATCACTCCCAGGGGAGATTTGTTGCCATATATATAGGCAGTGATTTGTGTGAACACACTTAGAACCGCCCGGGCACTTTTTCCCTCTTAGGAGGTTTTTTCCCCCAGCTTGTATATACGCCCATCATTCTAGGGCTAACTTATCTTTGTATATTGACACAATCTAATACATTCTAGGGCTAACTTATCTTTGTACATTGACACAATCTAATACATTGTGTGTTGTGTGCATTCTTGCTTCTTCTTCTCCAAGCTTTGTGTGCTTTCTTGCAACCCTAATTCCAACAAAAATCTCAACCAAAAACAAAAAGGACTCTAGTCAAGGACATGAGCATTGATGAGTTGGCAAATAATGTGCTCAACCAGAAAGGATTCTAAATAAGGACATGTACATAAATGAGTTGGCAGACAACGTGCTCAATTGATTAGACTAGCATTGGTAGGGTTAGGTCTAAGGGATAAGCTAGTCACCCTCATCTATTCTTAAGAAAAGTTTATGATGTTAAAGAAAAGACCACAACACTTTTGTGCTTAAGCCAGTGCTATGGGAAACTGTATAAAGTGTATAACTCATTGATTGGTACCAAGGAAACCTTGTAGGGTGTGACTCTAGAACCACAATAGATGATCTTACTACCAATAGCCTTACCAGTCCTACTAGTTTCTCCTCAGTGGATACTCTAGCTTCCACTTTTACTAAAACCCCTTATCTAGAGGTATGTATGCCCAAAATTACCATACCCACCTCTAGTATTACCACCTCAACTAGTTTCTCCAAGAATTGCCATCAATACAATAGTACTTAGTGACCTTTCTAGCAGATTCAAACAACCTCAAATAAGAGAGCTATGAATCTTATGAGAAATAAGTCCCATACTAAATGTATAATCCACATGGGTACTGAGAACATGCTCCAATCATAGATTATGCCTCCTTGTTTAAAGATATGGCATAATAGCAAGTGTGAGACCTTAACAACATGGCATGTAGGCCACCACTTCAATGCTTCAATGAAAAGGCCCACACCATATCACAAGGCCCTTGCATCAAGTCCCCAAGTACTCTTCAAATCCAATGCCAGATGGAGGCCCACACTGTATCACAAGGCCCTTGCATCAAGTCCCTAAGAGCTCTAAGCACCCCAATACCATCATTCCTTATAGAGGCACATATTTTAAACATGCTTATAAGGATTGTCTTGATAGAGTGACAATCCATAGAGTAATAAATCCATAGAGTGATAATCATCCAAGTGGTAGCAAGCACCTTGACGAGCCTTAACATGTTGAGTGCAAGGAGGACTAATTCATATAGTCTTCCTCAATGCTATTTATAGATGATTAGCCAGGTCCTCCACACTTTGAGCTTGATCTCTAACACCAAGGGCTCCATGCCACTTTGACCACCCACCACTAGTGATGTGTGACCTCTCTGACCTTTCTAGCTCTCTGACCTCTCTAACCTTTCTAGCTCTCCGACCTCTTTGGCTCTCTATAGCCTCTCTAGTAAGTATTGTCTAGCCTAGTGGAAAAGATAATAATTTTTATATAAGTCAATTTTGACATTAAGCAATACACATTCCTTCCCTTTTAATAGAATACTTGTGAGATCTCCTTCTTCTCTACTCTTGCTTTCTTGCTTCTTTTGGATCTTACTTACTTTATGGATGTTTTCTTAATTAGATTTGATTTTAGGATCTCTCTTACATGATCTTATCCTCTATATCCACCTCGTGTGATTGAATCCATTGTTTAGGCAATGATCTCCTCACCTCCATCAAGGTGATTGAAACTCTACCTTGACCCCCTTAGCAAAGAAAGCATTCCAATGTGTGATAATGGAGAGAGATGTGTGATGGGCTAGCACACCCATATTAGGAAGTTGCATTTATAGCTCTAAGGCAAGAACAAATGACACTTGTTTCTTGACTTGAACTATTTGGTGCCACCGATGGGCACTAGCCTAGGGCTTAGCTTTGTTTTTTAATCCATTCCAAGCTATTAGGATAACCCAATGCCCAATGTTGATAAGGAGGTCACCACACTCCAAAAAAATAGAGTTTATGAGCTTTGGATATGTTGGCTTTCTTGTTTTGATTTGGTTTCATAGCTGTTTTAAATTATGTCATACTTGGAAGGAGAAAAACCTTACTTTCTTAGTGATTTCCATGATTTTGAAGCCCCAAGGGCTTTGGTTTTATTGCACTAAATCAATAAACAACTTAGCATCTATGAGTGTATTCCACTCTAAAATCATAAGCTACAAGCTCTATTTGGTGTGGATTAGAGCAAGAAAAGTGTGATTTTTGTTCATGCATTTTATAATTTTTCATGCATTGTTAAAATTGGTAGAGCATGTAAAATTAACTAAAATCAATCAGAAACACTTAATCACTTGTATACATGAGCTTGGAGATGTGAACTTGGAGACATGAGCCGTACGCATGTAAAATTAACCAAAATCAATTAAAAACACTCAGTCACTTGTATACATGAGCTTGGAGACATGAGCCATGCGCATGTAGGCGTAAGTCTAGCACACATGAGACTAGAGTGAGTCTAAAAAACATGAGCCTAGAGACGTGTGTGCCCACAGATGAAAGAAAGACATGAGCCTAGAGTTGTGAGTTGTGAGTCTATAACTGTGAGTCTATAAACGTGAAAACGTGAGCCTGAAATCACGAGCCTATAAACATGAGTCTAGTAAACATGACTCTAGCAAACCTAGAGACATGAGCTGTGATCTTGTAGGAACCTATAGATGTGAGCTATGAGAATATATATGTGCACCATAAGTCTAGAGATGTGAGTCACAAGTCTACAGATATGAGCTATGAGTCTAGAGATAAGTGATCCTAATACTATTCCAGCCAACTACCTTGAAGACTTATATAAGGACACACCTACTCATATCCTAAAAAGCTTTTCCAGTCATATACAATATGTACCACTAGCAAAAAATTCCAAGGAAAAATATCACCTTCTTTACAATGATTTGTATAATTATTGCCCAATAATTTCTCACCAATGATTTGTATATTTTTTCACCAATCCTTTCATAGGCACAAAGCCCCATGTAACACTTGGAATCAATGCCCAATAATTGCTCACTCATCTTGTCATAGGCCTGAAGCCCCATGCAACACTTGGAATCAATGCCCAATAATTGCTCACCCGTCCTGTCACATAGGCCTAAATCCCAATCCACCACATGAGCCCAGCTAGCCGTAAAGAATTGTGATCCAAAAAGCATGAGCCTAGAGATGTGAGCTTACCTAGACATGAGCCTACCAACTGTGATGTGAATCTAGGTCACTAGACCCATGTGAGCCTATTTCACACAAAAAAACTGTGAGTTCACTAGACATAAGCCTAGCAAGGTGTGAGTGCATATGTGTGAGCCTATATGCATGAGCCGTGAGCCAACAAATGTGAGCTACTATCCCGTGAGCCCATAAATGTGAGCCAACAAATGTGAGCTAGCATACGTAAGCCCATAAATGTGAGCTAGCATGCGTGAGCCCATAAATGTGAGCTAACATGTGGGTGACCAATAGACATGCCCCCATAAGTGTGAGCCCACAGACATGATGTGAGCCTCTTAAAAAAAGATACAAGAAAACATTTATTTTTTGTAACTGCTCAGAATACACATGTTTGAAGATGGTTTTAGGAAGCAATAGAGATTGATTCACCATGGAGACTAAACGATTCATCATGGAGACCCTTTGATTTACCATGGATACACGTGTTTGAAGATGTGTTTCAAGAAGCACTAGAGATTGTTTCAACATGGAGACCCTTTGATTCACCATGGAGACTAAACGACAATAATTAATTCAACATGGAGACCCTTTGGTTCGCCACCATGGAGACTAAATGACAATAATTTATTCAACTATAGTGCATTAAACCATACTTTCTTAAACCCACCCAACCTTTGCTTCCATCAAGGGAGAAAGAGAACCATCAAGGGAGTACTCTATTCTCTTTCCATCAAGGGAGCAAGAGCACCATCAAGGGAGCACTCTATAGAGAATAGAGTGCTCCCATGTTAAGAAGGCAAGAAGACCTCTTCTTCAAATCTACCTCAAGCAAAGATATTTGGGATGAGATGAGCCAATTTAAAGCAAGTGTGGGTGAAAGAACTACAAAACCCCTAGAAAAGGGAGCCGCCATGCTCCGTTGAGCGCTAGATTTGCCAATAGGCTTAGTAAAGTGCATTAACCACCCTATCTTTGGGCAAAGCTCTAGTGAAGGAGCGAGAGAAGGACCAAGTCCGTCAAGGTTACTCAAATTATGTTAATGCCACATTGCTTCAAACTTTTGGCATCAATTCAAGTTAGGTTTACCACAAGCTAGTCATGGCCAAGAGAAGCCCAACAAACATTATAGGTGGGAATTGGCACGTCTCTTTTGCAACACCATCAAGGGTAATCAATCCATAAACAAGTTAGCAAGTGCACACAGAGTGCAAGTGGGAGAGTACTATCTCCTAAAAAAAGGATCCCATTATGGAAGTTTTAGTTTTGCATCATGGAACCAAGTCTAGTTCATCTACATTCTAATGAGAAACAAAGAACACCGGGGTGAAGGTAAAGATCCGATTATAGGGACTAGCTGTGTTATTTTAGTGATTTAATCTTGCTTCTACTTTGAACCTATGAACCATGCTTTAGAGATTAGGGGTGGTTTAGTGATTTTATTAGTGATATATTAGCACTTTCCTTTTGATTAGTGAAAGAAGCCTAATTTAAATCTTTCTACAATTTGCGTGGTCAAGTGGGACTTGAATCCACAATCTCCCACTCTCGAGTAACTTGGATCTATCATTTTGGACATCCTTGCTACATAGTGCTATCCTCACCATTAACCACCCCTTCCATCCTTGCTACATAGGTGCTATCTTGGCTATCAACCATGTCTTCCATCCACGCTACCCACCATAGTTGCTATCCTTGCCCATCAACCACCCCTTCCATCTTCACCGTCGGGTTTTCCTTGGTCTACCACCACCCTGCTTTCCTCTCCATTGACCATCACCATGTTCACTACCACCTTGCTCGAGGAGTTTTTTGTTGTTCTCTCCTTGGGGCTTCTAGTATTCTTGGAGCCAGCCTCTTGTACCACTATGGTTCCTCTCTTTGAGACTCTCACCTCTCCACTACACCCTCACCACGCCCTCTCATTCCCCCATCCACCATTCCACTTACATGGTTGGAGGTCCTTTATCATAAGGAATTCACCTCGTGTTATCCTGCCAGGATTATTTAGCCAGCCAGTGTGTCTTGCACCTTCACTTGATCACTCTTTGTTTGACGGCGGGTAAGCTGATGGTAGCATTCATTGCTATTTCATGGGGCGAGAGAGGATCAAGGTGTGTAGGAATGGATTAACATCAACATTTTGATATTAGAAGAATGCAAGAAAATGATTAGGACTAATACAAAAATATTCCATAATAACAAGATAAGAGATTTAGCAAAAATTGCATATGGCATTCCATTAGATAGGGGGCCCTTATATACGCTTGAGTACATCTCCATTAGTCTTTATATAGGCTTAAGTAGATATACATTAGCAACTAATTGCGACTCATAAACTTGATTAAGCGATCCCCTATTCTACCTAGATTTGAGGACCACCTCCCTTGAAGTCAGCACCCACTTGGGGCCTCTTCTCATCACTAATTCTAGGTGCCTCCTTTTGGGCACCCTTTGGGCTAAAGAATCTACATTCTCCTTCACATTTGAGCAACCTTTGGGCTAGACACTCTACATTCTCCTTCACATTTGAGCCTCGTTTGGGCCTTTGAACCTTAGTCCTATGACTAGCACAACTACTTCATTTGAGGGTCTCATAGCATTGCCTCTTGCTCCTAACATTCACTCATCACTTGCTATTTTAAATAGTGTCTAGACCTATAAAGACCCAAATGGAGCTGCATTGTGCAAATCTATAGCTCCACACAAAGCTCCTCCTGCTTCCTTCAACCCATTACATATAATTTATCATGACTAAGTAACCACGATCTCTGTAGTAGCAAATTTTTAGCTTCTTCCCTTCCAAGACTCATCAAAATGAGTCCATTAAGCCTTATAGCCTTCCACAAATTATGAATTATTTACCTTCTTACTTCTTCTTCTTCTTGCTGCATCTTTGTAGGAGTTATAGTGTCTGCTCTTGAGTGGACTATATCCCTCAAAAGAGGTAACATGCATAAAGTGGACAAAAGAGGGGTGCTTCGTTCATGGCTAGCTATTATTAAAGGTTTAGGTGAGGGGGGGGGGTGCGGAGAGACACATTGGGGATTTGTAGTGCTAAGTAACACCATCACTCCTTCCGAGAACACCATATCATATAATTTAGGAAAATCCCCATTCCTATTTAAAAAATGGGATCATGGTTAACTTGTCCAAAATTTTGTCAAAACCCCCTCACGTGACATATCATTAGAAAGATCTTGACGAATAGAATCTAAATCTATAAACTCAGACAAATTTGGAGTTGTTATATTTAAGATATGTCCAAAACTATATAAAAAAGTTGATTCCCAAATTGTCTAATATTGACTTATTCAAGTTTTGGGTGAGGAAGGGGCCTAGGCTCATGCCCCAAACAAGATCACTTGATGTTGTTGGGTGCAACTAGGGCCACCATTATGGTGATGGTTGTGATCCAAAAGCTAGTGAGCTGAAGGGTAAAGCTTGTAGTGTCCTCGTAGAAGAGTAATGGACCTGGATTTGTGACCCATGTAATGGTCTTCTAAGTGATAGCTTTGTTGGCTCTTGGGTCTAAACAACAAAAAAATCCCTCAAAATACCTTGTATACATTTGGATAGTTCTAAAATCTTTAAGTAGACTCCCCTGGAGTGCACATCAGTCAAAAGTGGTGTGTTGACCACCACTGATGATTAGCCAACTGTCCATTTCTAAACTCCTATAAGAAACCAACCATAAAGAGAGTGTGATCTTCCTTGGATGGAAGTTTTTCCAATGCATCTTCTTGAAGGTCGTGAGGAATAGGGGAGTTCTTACTTAAAGAAGAGGAAATGTCAATTCTTCTTCTTCTTCTTCTTCTTCTGCACACGCAAGAAGAAGAAGAGGTGAGTCCATTATTCATGTGATTTTATAAAACATCGATTACAAAAATATATAATATTTTCAAAAAGACACGCTTTCATAAGAGACTGCAAGATTATTCTTGCATATAATATTATAACTATTGAAGTGACTAACATGGCTAATTTGACAAGCTCGACATGTAAAGAGTAGCTGATGAGAGTGAACACTACATCGACATCAAGATAGGCTTTAAAGTAGGTGGCATTCACATCATGAAGGAATCTTATAGGAGGTATGTGAAGGGATTATTTGGCATGAGACTATCCATGAGACTACGTTAATGAGATTATTTGGCGTGAGAGACTATCCATTAAAGGTTGAACTTTGCAAAATCCTTGGTGAAGAGAAAGGATTTACTCAAATCACCAACATTACGAAATAAATGAATACTTTGTTCTAATTCAAAGACATATAGGTAATTCATTTATCCATGAGACTACGTTGATGATGACATATATGTTCCCAGAACGAGAGTGCTAATAAGGGACTCTTGTTTCAAGGGAGAGGTGTGTAAGGAGTTGCCATGCAAGCTCATGGACGGGGCCATGTAGCCTTGTGGGGCATGATTATATTGACAAAGGGGCTAACAAGGTGCGTGTTTTGTGAACAAGTTCTAAGGACGTATGCATAGCCTTGGGAGTGACCATATTGCACATGATGGCAATGAGAATCGATAGGAGAATTATGCTCCCTCTTTTTATAAATACCCCTTATGAATGGAATATTACAACACTTGGTTTTGTCTTAATCTAGACTTGGCCTACTCTTATAGTCTTGTTTATGCTCCATAATAGGTGCTTATATATTTGGTTAACCTCTTTCAAGTATTATAGCCATGGATAAAGTATTTTTTAGCATTGTTATTAATCTTCCTAACCCTCATTGTTAAGGTGCTTAACTATTTTATCTAGATGGCTTAGAAAAGCCTATGGTCTTTTGGGACCTTAGGTGTGACAAAACGTTGATTAGGGTTAGAGCTAGGTGGGAGATAGCTTTGAATCTATGAACCATGCTTTAGAGATTAGGGATGGCTTAGTGCCTTTATTAGTGCTATATTAGCATTTTTCCTTGTGATAAGTGAGAGAAAGCCTAATTTAAGTCTTTCTATAATTGGTGGTTATGGCGGTGGGACTCGAATCCACAATCTCCCATTCTCGAGTAACTCGGTTCTATCATTTTGGACATCCTCTCTACATAGTTCTATGCTCACCATCAACCACCCCTTCCATTCTCGCTACACAGGTGCTATCCTAGCTATTGACCACCCCTTCCATTCTCGCTACCCATAGTTGCTATCCTTTCCATCAACCACCCCTTCCATCCTCATCGTCGGTCGAAGATTTTTCTCATTAGGCATTCACCTTAGTTTTCTAGAGTGTTGTCGTGCCAGGTTATTTGGCCATCCAACATGATGGTTTTATCTTTGGTTGCTCTACTAATAGTTTGTAAAGGGTGCAAGTCCTTTCAATATTTGCGCATGTTCAATGGTATTGTTTATCCTACATTTAAAGCTGTTTGCATCGATAGGGGTATATTGGAAGATGATTCAGAATGGATTTCATGCTTAGAGGATGCTTCTTTTATGCAAATGCCCTGCATTTCAGACGCCTTTTTGTCATACTATTGCTTTTTTGTGAGCCTTCCAACCTTGGATTACTATGGGAGAAGTTCCGTGAGCACATGATAGAAGATTTTGTTTATTCTCTGACCATAACTATGGGTGAATCATATGCCGACATTGAAGTCATGGTGGCTAAGACTCAGGCTCTTCTACACTTCGAGGGATTGCTTCATGATAAGAGTAAATGTTTGGCTGATTTTGAAGGAATGCCTTAGCTTAATGAAAGAGATCTTCAGGCTTTGGGTGTTAATAGACTCCTTTTGGAGGAGAAGGCTTTTGATTCGATTGAATAGACCATCATTTTAGTCCTCTTTGACAATTAGTCAACGATATGCCTATGACATGTGGTACAAGCCGTTATGGGTGATGAAGGTGGGATTTTCTTTTTGGATGGTCCTGGTGGGTCAAGAAAGACATATTTAAATAATTTCTTGTTTGCTCGCATAACGAGCGCAAGAATTTGTTGCTTTTGCCACACAGCATCTTCAGGAATAGCTTCCCTTTTGCTAGCAAATGGACGTACTACAAACAGTAGATTTAAGATTCCCCTAGATGTAAACAACACTTCAACATGCAAAATTCATGTCCATGGTGATCTTGCTGAACTTTTGAGAAAGTGTAAGCTCATCATTTGGGATGAGGCTCCAATGTGTCACTGTTATGCCTTTGAGGCTTTGGACACGACTTTACAAGATGTTTTATTAACAAATAAAACGTTTGACAGGAAGGTTGTTCTTTTGGGAGGTGACTTTAGACAGAGCTACTACCGGGGCTGACATGACTTTTATGAGGGTAATCCAATAGAGATACTACTAGTGCACTGACATGGTCATGGAAAGATCTAACTTAATGGACTTGGTGCATTGGGTTTTCTCTAATTTGGGTGTTACTATGTCCTATGTATCATACTTTAGCGATCGTGTTATTCTTGCTCCCAGGAATAGTGAAGTTGATGATGTCAATCAATGTGCCTTGAATGCAATGCCAGGTGTACTCAAGGAGTATTTCAGTGCAGAGTCAATTCTTGATACACAGAGAAAAACTCATTCCTTTACTCCACTGAGTTTCTTAATTCTTTGAAGTTGGGAGGTGGGTATCCACCACATTGTTTCTCCTTGAAGCTTGATGCCCATGTTATACTGCTTTGCAACATAGATCCAAAGCGTGGCCTTTGTAATGGCACCAGGTTAATATGCAAGGCATTTCACTCAAAGGTCTTAGAGGTAGAAATTATCATAGGCACCAAGGTAGGTGACATGGTTTTTATTCCAAGGATCACTTTTACTGTCACAGAGACAACTTCTCTTCACCATGAGAAGAAGACAATTTCCACTGCGGCTTGCTTTTGGAATGACTATAAATAAAGCGCAAGGCTAGTCTTTAGGCATCTTGGGTTTGTACTTGGTTTCATAGGTATTTACCCACGGGAAGTTATAGGTTGCATTGTCACGGGCTCACTCTCCTAATGCCGTGAAGGTGTTGCTTCTAGATAATTGTAAACCTAATTCTAGGGTTAACAAGATCTACCGCCATTATCGTACATCAAGGAGTCACAATAGACACACCAAAGGGTCATACATTCAAGATATGAAGCAATAATGTCCAAAGCTACAACTTGGACGGGGCCCGTAATGGTGTGACAGAGTATTTATGGTGATTCCCGCTTCAAGACCATGTGGTAGCAAGTTAGGATGAAGTCCTAAGTGATGTACTTCATGGATATATTATGAGGGTAGTCATTGTAATAGAATTAGGCCTCTTATGAGCCTAAAGTGCCTGGTTCGCCACAATTTAAGTGAGTGTGAACACTTATGGCCATGTATATAAGTGAATATCTCTCATAATACAACATACTCTCCCGTTGTGCAATTGAGTCTTGCTCTTGCTAATCCTCTTGCTAATCTCTCTCCCTAATGCATGCTAGTGAGTGTGTGTGAGTGAAGTGAGGTGAGAGGAGGGATGAGTACCCGTAGTGCAATTCGGCGGTGTGACAGCCCTCGGGGGAGGCGCGGCAAAATTTCTCCTCAAGGAGTTGTGGAGCTTGGAGACCTCAAGGGTTACGAGCTTTTGGCCATTGGAAGATCCTCACGATAGTTTGCGATTCACCATGACCAGGTAATCTCTTTTTGAATGTGTTTCAAGAAGGGTTAGGGTGAGCCATAACATTTTTGGCGTCGCTGTCGAGGAGCCATCCCTTGGTTTTTTCCATCGTTTTTCCTCTAATCTACGCATTACCCCCACTGTCCATTATGAGTAGTTGAAATTAATGTTTTTGAGATCATATGAGTAGTTGAAATTAGTGTTTTTGAGTGTTTTGAGAGCATCTAGATGCATCAAAACACCGAATTACATCAATTTCTTCATTAATTGGAGGAATTTGACTCTCTTTGCTTAATTTTACCTTAAAGGAGGAGACCAAAATTAAGAGTCTAATTAATCTTCTATTTTAGATTAATTTACACATTTGTTGATGCTCCCTAATTAATTTATGCTTAGATTAGCATTCCCTTGCTCTATCCAATGATGTGCTCAATTATGTGAATTAGATTAGTGGTTAATTAAAGTCCTTGATTAGTATAAAAGAGAAAAAGATTAGTGATAGGATTAATCTTTGATTAATTATTAATCACTTTTTTACATAACTCATTAAGGCTAATGAGCATTCAATGAGTAGATGCTCATGAGTTGTCAAATTGTTCATTTTGGGGGTCATTTATGAAAAGCGTGTACGAGGTGTCATAAAAGGTTGACTTTTTTGATTTCCACTTACCTTTTTAGGAAAATGCCCATATCTCCTTAATTTTAAATTCAAAAAATATTTCCCCTCAAAAAAGGAAATTCGTATTTCCCACTAGACTTTTAAAAAAAATCAAAAAATGATTCACACCGTGAACGATTTCTGCACGTTCATGGCCTAAGGTTTTATGTCCTAGGAGTCCGCGTAGGAAAAAAAAATTGAATTTAATTTTTCTATGAAGTTTGCTTCATGGCGTGAAACCCTTCATTCACGCCGGCCCCTGAAAAAAAAAAGTTCACATCGTGAACCATTTCTGCACTTTCACGGCCTAAGGTTTCACGCCCTAGCAGCCCACATCCAAAAAAAAGGATTTAATTTTTTTGTGAAATGCGCTGCACGACGTGAAACCCTTTATTCACACCCTCGAAAAAAATAAGTAAATAAAAAAATTAAAATTGATAAAATTCATGAAGTCCACTTCACGCCGTGAACTGCACCTTGTTAGTTCATGACGTGAAAGGGGGTCCGTTGGCAAAAAAAAAAACCCCTTGTTTGGAGGCTTGTATCTCCCAAATCGTATATCTGATGAAGATGCTTTAGGGCTTATCGGAAAGCTGACATCGAGCTCTTAAACTTTTGACTAGGCCGTCTGAAGTCAAAATCGATCGTTTTGGCCTCCGACCAACGACCTCAAAATTCGACTCGAAAATCGAGGCAAAAAACAGCTTGAAAAGCACAAAAAATCGTAAAAACAGCGCGAAAACAATGTCGAACCATATTTGGGTTACTTTTTGAGGGTCTAAAAGATAAAATAATGAACGACTCAGGAAAACAAAGTTGTAGTACTCCAAAAATACTACAACTCTCTCATACAGAGTTTTTCAAAATTCCTTTTGGAACACCCTCAAAAACGTACTGCGAAACAGGGAAAATATTCCTAAGTTTTTTTTTTAAATCTTAAGACAATGATGGAAAATAGGTTTTAGGGCCTCCTCTTCCATCTGGGAAGTTACTAGCGTGCACTTTTTCATGAAAAATATCTCTAAGGTCATTCCATGCGTATAGCGCCTAAGCTAATTAGGGCAAACGGACACCCGTTTGACCCAACGAAGAGAATGCCAAGCCTCTTGAGGCTGTAACGGGCTGTAACGGGCTGTGAGAAAATATTTAAAAAAATGCACACATACACACACACACACACACACGTGTGCTTGCTCATTAAGGAGCAATTATGCAATCGGACATGGCAACGATAGAGGGATTGTCAAGAATCACACAAGGACTAAACCCAATGGCTGACATCTTCGAGCAATTGAGATCTATGCCGCAAATGCACCTCCTAATACCATTGGCTATGCCTATAACAAGCGTGTCATCGGGTTTTACACCACCTGTCACTTCAATCCCACCGGGCTTTGGTCCTTTACCTAACCTTCCCACCAATCTTATAAATACCAAGCCTTTTGCAATCCCTAGATGCCCACACCTTGGACATACTGACTAGTCTAGGAAGGGGGGTTGCCCAAGGACTCAGTGAGTCTCTCCCAACAAGAGCACTCACATACAGCCTCAGTCAAAATCATGGGCAAATATGACGGAACAATAGATCCTTTTCAATTCATACAAATATTTGAACAGAGATGTGAAGCCTTTGGAAATCCCAACTGCCCCACCAAGGTACATGCGTTTAACCTATGCTAAGAGGGAAAAGCTAGTCGATGGTTTATCACATTGATGCCGACGATCAAACCAACTTCAAAACCTTGAAAACAGCCTTTATCCATGGTTTTTCAAGACAAGGTGATCGGTGGAGTGCAGCAAAAAAGAACTCTATTTAATTGAGCATAAACCTAACGAAATCATTAAAGACTTTATTCTATGGATAAAACTCTTGGACTCACGATGTGTCATTGGAAAAATCAAACGATTTTTAATTGAAGAGATGTTTCATGATGGGCTTAAAGAAAAATAGCTTGCACAACTTGATCATTTTATCTAATCCGAAAACATTCGATCAATGTTGTAAAGAAGCAATACGTTTAGATGACAACATGCTGGAAGATGATCATGCTACGAGTTATTCCTCATCTAAACCAAGTGAAGCGACGGCAAAAGAAAGATTGATCTTAGAATTTTAATTCCCTGAATTCTATGCAGCCTTGCTTAAAAGCTTTCAATCGACATCTTTAAGAGAGGATGAGATCCTTCAAAACTAAACATCCTTAATGCTTATACAAGTGAGGAACGAAATGCCTTGTATTGAGTGCAATCACACGACCATCCCGATTCCATTGTGCATACAAGGCACCTGTTTTTCTATACTGCATATATTGCAAAACCTTGACCATGATACTAAAAAGTGTCCCACTTTATGCATAATTGACTCAAAACCTCTATCTCCCATGCACCAAACAAAAATAGTCCAAAGGGTAGAAAGTGCTCAGGAAGCAGTTAATCAAACACTTTAGTGTTTTTTTATCTCACAAAATATAACTCTTAACATCTTAAGTGTACAAAACGGGCAATTTTCCACGATACCCTTAAATGTGCTTACACGCTTACAAGCCAAGGCACGGGAGACGATAAAAAAGAACGCAAAAGACAATACGTCAATATGGGTAGAAGAACATGCTTTAAAGCAGAACCCAAAACAGAAAACAAAACCTTATAAACCCAAGAAAAACAAGGAACAACAAACTATTAAAACCAAGGTTGAAAAAGAGGACAAGGAAAAGGAGCCTGTGGGTGCAGGACATAACCCAAAAGGGGACATGAATCTAAAAGAGCCAAAAGCTATACATGATGCAGAAGCATCCACTTCAAAAGCCACCACACAAACCACAAAACCCATATGTGCGACACAGGATATAAAAGCCCAAAATAAAATTTGATCCCGTCGCATGGGCAAACATAAAGAAAACCTAGCAATCTAAAGAAAGTCCAAAAATGAAACAAGTTCTGTTTCTTCACTTAGTGCACCCCATAGACCAATCAAAAAACTAGAACCCACCTAACCACCCCAAATTGAAAATCCTGATCATATGACATACGCGAAACGCAAAAAGTAAGCTCAGGAGAGCATGCTTAGCTTGGTTGAGTGTCTTACAGGATCACCAGTTGTGATTTTGCCTCATAATGCCAATTCTAAAAAAGCAACCAAAATACAAAGCCCAGAGGACTACCACTTCCCCTTTCACGAGAGGAAGACATACTCTCTATAGAAGAGTCATTTTGAGACATATTGCACGAATTATGCGCTTAAGAAAGCACGTGAGGAATTTGATAATTCTCTTACAAAATTAAAGCAGTCTCTTAAAACCTCATTTGGAGGAATGCTCTTCTCTCATGAAGCGAGCATAACATCAGTACTTGCATCTTTAAGGGCTCAACATGAGTTATACCAAGATATGAAGAGCTCCATATAGAACATGACTATGAGGATTCGCAAGTTTCCAAACATATCTCATTTATAATTGTCAGAGGATCAAGTGTGCCAGTGTACACATTGGGTACTCTTGAAAAAGCTGAAAGCCAAAAAGAGGATGGAAGTGAATAGAAATATGAAACGGAAATGGGATCCGAAGCTGAAACAAAAATTAAAACATCCATGGTTCCTCGAGAAGATTCTATCATGATATGGTTGGATTTTCCTATAGAGGCAATGATGTTAAGTGCAAACGCACGTTGATTAGTCCCCGCATTAGTCATAACATCATGACAATAGACACTTGGGTGTCATTGGGACAACCTAAACTTATCCCTACAGACAATGGTCTTGCAAGAGGAGCCAATGGACAAAGCATTGAAGTTCCAGGTTACTTTAGCTATACTACTCAAACACTCTTGCAGGTAATGTACAATTGCTTACGGGAGAAAGAGACCTTGGAGGAGCTAGAACTTCTAATATATCTCATTAAAAAGATCCCTAGGATTCTCGTTGGATTGGAAATTTCAAATAAAATCACCACATCTCAAGCATAGCTTTATCCAACACGGGAACACAATCTCATGACCCTCAAGTTATGGGATTTATTAGGTCAACCAACACTCACGGCACATCTTGAAAGAATTCCCTGTACACAAGACTTGAACATGTCATGTTTGGGGTACTTTGAACATACAAAGTATATTGAAACTAAACCCCTTACTTGCAAGTTTTTTGTGTTTGAGTATGTAATTGAAGCAAATTTGATCTTGGGGCATAAATGGACTATTGCTGTCCAAGCACCACTATGCTTTGCTAGAGCGATAGAGTCATCATGATGGTTAACGATAAAAAGTTGACAATACCATACTGCAAGGAAGAGAATCCAACTTTAATGGATTTTTATAATGCTGAATGCAAAAGGTTACAAGCCCCTTCCACAGAATCCCCTCTACACAATGATCTAGCATTTGCGTCAACGATCAACTCCGATAAAGTATCTACTCCTTCAATCCCATCCTCACTAATGAAGTTAGATGACAACACCTCGCAATCAATAGCTATTCCTGAGATGAAGTTTCCACAGCGCAACCATTTATCTCTAACAAGGAACTCAAAGGAAAAGCCACGGAGCTTATGCCTCTTCATCAACAAACCCCACCAAAGGAGACAACCGCATGCTTGAAAGCCTCATTATCTATAGCCACTCCACAAGAGAATCTAGCCTCATCATCATCAACAATGCCCATGAGTCTCAAACTTGCAGCCTCAACGCTAACCAAAGTCAAGGAGGGCCCCAAACCTTCCACTAACCCAAAAGAAAACTCCACCAAGAAAATCAAAATCAAGGTATCTTAATAGTATCAAGATGTGGGTGGAGAAGCAACTACTTGTAGCTCAAGGCTACTATGAAGGTGCCAATCAAATTTGGGTGCCTCGACAGTCAAAGCCTCTACCTCAACGTAGCACTTAGAGGTCAAGGAAAAAGAAAAGTACTCCACAACACCGTCCACAAAAGCCTATGCAAGTTCCTCAAAGAAATCCACCAAGTCAACAAGTGTGGGTACCCAAAACATTATTGTAAGCACAAGGGTACTACCAAGGGCATACCACCACTTGGATTTCCAAGCGCATCATAAAGTCACCTAAGCTTGCATAAAGAAGAAAGTCTCAGCACAAAAAGCATTAGCCACCAACTTATAATGTTCATCAAAGATGGGCGCATGTGCATGTGCTTCAACGACAAGGATAGTATGATGATAATCCCATCATATGGTTGCCAAAATCAAACAACGTGAAGAAAGCCTCACCACTGACTTCAACCCCAACAGCTTCACCTAAAGTTTGACAAGAATGGAGGCCCATTTCCAATCAAAAACCATGAAGTCACAATCTACACTTTCACGGCCTAAAAAACCTCCAACTTCACGAGGTCAAAACTTGTACTTTCAATGGAATTCCATTTCATGGAATTACTCTTCACGGAATTCCATTTCATGGAATTGCCCTTTCACGGCTTGCACTTTCACGGAAACACCATTTCATGAGATTAGGCTTTCATAGAATATCCCTTCACGGTAAAAAAGAACCCTGCAATCTCACGAGTTCAGGTCTCTCATGCATTAATAGTCTCACGGCTTAAGAACCTACACTTTCATGCTTTAAGCCATATCATGGATTAAGCCATCTCATGCATCAACACTTCCCCAACGATCTTCAATAGCCATTATATATTTATTAAGATTATAGCTTACTATTCTTTTAGCTAAATTAATGTAGCCCAGCTACTCCATGAGTACATATCCATACTCATGCACTAGAGAACATTTGCACCAAAGCCTCACCATCAACAACTTCTAGGTACATCTTTGGATGGGGGAGCTATGGTGGGCAAAAGCCTGGTCAATGGTACGATCATCGCCTTGAATTTTCCTTCAAATTACAAACCTCTCCAAATGACGCTACCATCTTCACAAATAAATGATCTTCAATCCTCAGTGAATATATCTATATTAACCTCGCAAGTCAACATAATTCTCTCAATCCTCACTTACAAGTGGCTACTTTAACACAGGGCAGTTCAATAAGAGTCTATATGACTCAATTCTTGTACGTCATGTATATCTGCTTCATAAGAGCACTTAAATATAATAAAAACATAAAAAGCACATGGGTAGAAGAAAGCAGGAATAGGTCCTACTCGCCAACATTCGACAAGAATCCTACCACACAAAGGGACATCATTAAGGCCGATTTCTTCAAATGATGAATGTCACTTCAATGAATCAAATGAGGAACTGAGAATCACCATCTCATTTTGATGATTAAGTCTACGTTCCTCCGGATCCTTCCCTCTCTTCTCTCCCATTATTACCATCTCTTAGCATCCCCACTAACACAAATCACATGTAACATTGCTTATGATTGCCAAAAATAAAATGAGCAAAAAGCCAAAAAAAGCTCACACAAATATAAAAAAGTGCAATCATTCGCAAAAAAACCCCACCCCTCACCCCGTTAGGAATTCCCAATAAACCACTAACCTTTTCATTCACACTAACTAGCTTTTCTTATTCCTCCTGGAGGGACAAAGACCATTGAGCATCAATCAACATCAAAGCCATCGACAAAGCTTGTCCATTCTCCCCACACAATGGTCTTCAACGTGACCATGAGGCATTAGGACTTGTTTGGGGTCTTCTTGGGCCCTTTTATTTGGACACTTAGTGAAATGCTTAAAATGCTAATCAAGCTTTGACCAAGCTAGTGGCCTAGGCCTGAAAATGCATTTTTCCTTTTCTACAAAAAAGAAAATAGGCCAAAAGGTAATCTAATCATTAGATCTTCTGTCCTTGGGAAGGAATATGGACCTAACTGCCTTTTTGTCTTGTAGTGAAGTACCTTTCACAAAGAATGTTTGAAAATTTTTGTCACTTTGTTCCCTCCCTTTTTGGAGGTGCTGCAGATCCCACTCTCTCTCTACACTCTCTCTCTAAAACGCGTTTAGGGTGTTTTACTTGGGTAAGGGCTTCTTTTTCTCTCTCTAGGAGCCATGGCCTGCAGATCTGGAACTCCTACTCCATCATCCTCTCCACCAGCTCTCATGGAAGAGCTCACCATCCCCTCTTGTGAAGGTACAGATCTACACATCCTTGCAAGCTGAAGCTCTCCATCTCCATCACTAGCAAGCTCTCCATATCTATCATCCTCTCCACCAGCTCTCATGGAAGAGCTCACCATCCCCTCCTGTGAAGGTACAGATCTACACATCCTTGCAAGCTGAAGCTCTCCATCTCCATCACTAGCAAGCTCTCCATATCTATCTCCTCAAGGCCTCCATTTCTCTATATCCATCTGCATCTCCTCCACCTCCATCTCCATCACCATCTCCATCTTCATCTCCTCCATCACCATCCACATTTCCATCCTCCACCTCCATCCTCCATCTCCATCATCTCCATCACCATCCACATTTCCATCTCTGTATCCATCTACATCTCCATCTCCATCACCATCCACATTTCCATCTCTGTATCCATCTACATCTCCATCTCCATTTGCTAGGTACAATGGCTCTACGGGACATCACCAACAAGCAATCAAAGTTTCGCTTGCACGTGGACTTAGACGAGGAGTATGCCACAATGCGAAGTAATCGAACGAAGGGATGTATTCCTGCTGAGGTGCTACGACTTCAAGGTGCAAAAGCCATTGATCTTTGGACTAATGGAAGCATTTATCCCCTTGATCCACAGACTGGTGCACCTCCCCCTTTTCGTAATATCACGCAGGTCGTACGCTTCTTGGGTGATGGTTATAATGGTTTCTTAGGGTACTGTCAGAGGCTCTATTCTTTGTACTTGCAGGAACTCTCAAATCAAAATCACCTCAGGAAGCTTCTAAAATTATGCAAGGCAGAAAAGGAAGAATGTGCGTCAACTTTCATGGCCACAAAGGAACATATGCTGGCTCGAGTCAAGGATCTAGAGAAGGAGGATGCAGAGCAGAAGATGAAGCTTGATAAAGGTGTGGAAAGGAGGGATCGAGCTATAGAGAACTATCTCCGTCTTCGAAACTCAACTCGGAACCTTCGCCGACGTGTCGATCATTTCACTCACCTCCCCGTGGGATATAATGCAAGGCAGCGAAAGCGCAAGCCTCTGAGTCTTCTTTCCAAAGATGGGGGGGCTCGCAAGTGACGTGTGCGTCAAACAAGGTAATCACAGCTTCAAAACTAGCATTACATTCCTTTTTCATATAGTTATGTCATTGACTCTGAACTATGTGATGTCCAGGGAATGTGCTAAAGCAATATTAGGTTGTTCCAATACTGAGGAGTCTATCCTTGAGCACATTATTCCAGAGCAGAAAGTAATCAATATGATAACCAATCCAGTAAATGGTGCGTTGCGTGACAGGATTCAAAAGTATTTTCTCAAGGAATTCGAGCAGATTGTCAGTCCCATTGACATGCTCACTGTGTGCGACACAGCAGGTATCAGTGATAAGGGATACAGGGCTTTGTATACTTGCATCACAGCACGTCTACGAGGCAAAGGAATGACACGATCTATACTTCCAACACCATACAGTATAGTTATGGCAAGGAAGTTAGCAAACAACAATATTGCCGACTTGCTAGGCGGCTACAGATGGGTGGATTGTAGCATGCCAATGTCAAATTCAAAAGATTTTGCTTACAACAAGTTTAACAATGTTTACGTCGAGGTGGAGGCGCTTCAACGAGCTATGATTCAGTTTTATGATATGACATTAGAGGAGACGGATGGAAAGGCTATATTTGTCCTCAAATTGGATGAATGTCAGGTTGTAAAGGGCCAAAGGGTGGAACGTACAAGTCTGACACTCATGAGCAGGGCATTGAAGCGAAAGAGCTTAGACGGCGAAGATGAAACAGGTGATGCGGAGAATAACTTGCACACAAAGCGACGCAAGCAAGATTACTTTGGAGTGCAGTCTGAGAAGAACATATGGTGGCAGGCGGCATGGACCCTTCCGCACGAGGACCATGACAGTCTGAGGTGGTACTTCACCCGTACAGGTATTCAAGGAGTGATACACAGGCAATCAAATGGTGAAGTCTTGCATGTGCCTGGCACTGGTCACTTTGAAATAGAGTGGCACCTTGGTGGTGATCTCAAGACCCTCAAATGCATGTTGGGAACTAAAAGCGGTGCTAACACTTTGTTTCCATGCATCTTTTGTTGTCATCCAAGGATGCCAAGTGTCGCAGTGGGGAAGGCCAAACAAGCAACCAAGGTGAAAGGTCGTAAGCAGGCAAGTGCAAAGGGCTCAAATCAATTACAAAAAGGGAAGGGTATGCACGTCTGGCTCAATGGAATTATGAGCTGCAATCAAAGCAAGGCACCATCTCGTGCAGAGGAGGATGCTACTTGGAACCCTATTCTTTCAATTCCACTGTCGCGAGTACATGTGTGTACCTTGCACGCAAGACTTAGAATTCTGGACAAATTGTTGATGCTCCACATCAATTATGCTTGGAACATGGAGCCAGAGTCACGGCGAGAACAGGGCATCCAAGAGCTTGAAGTTGTTTTATCATCCGTGGGGCTTCACGCAGGTGCTGTCACCCTCTCTAAGGATCGCAAAAACCCATCAAGTACCCAAGATAACCCTAATAAGATATGTATGGGTGGTGCAAAAGCAAGACACCTGCTCTCAAACTATGGTGAGGCTCAAAGCCATACACATTTTGAATTATGGAAGCAGATTTGTGATGTAACAACCTATCGAGGCAATGAGGCGACACTAGGATTGAAGCGTGCACATGTGTGGGAAGCTTGTGATGAGATGATGAGGCTTCTTGAGCGCCCGTATCTTGATGAAGCAGAGATAGCTACATTCAAGACTTCGATTGACAGATTCACAGAAGAAATGATCGATGCTTGGGAGGAAACTCATATAACACACTACATGCATATTCTCTATGCGCACAGTTCCTTCTTTCTAGATGAATATGGGTCTCTTGCACTCTGGAGCAACCAAGGCATGGAACGATCACATTACCAAGCCAAGGCAGCCTATTTTAAGAACACGGGTCATGGCGGTGGCAAGGTTCGCAGCAATGCGTTTCAGGAAATGTTCAATTGGTTTTACCGTGCACTTACTGGGAGAAAGGCCCAAAAGCGAGCCGGAAATTTGTCTTTGAGGCGCAAAATCATGAAGGTGTTAGGTGCAAGGCGAAAGAGAAGGGTGCAATGCGTCAATGGCACGTGAAAGAGCGAGGCAATGGCACAGTGGTCGACTAAGAAATGGCCGCGTGTGGTTACCCACCCAATAATTCTTGTTTGCCACTTTTTGGCGCGTTCATTTTGTAAATTGACTTTTTTGTAATTTTGGCCCCCTATAAATATCAGTGAGTTTTATAGTCATTTTTAAAAGTCTTGACTTGTGAGCTCTCTCTCTTCCTCTCCCCTTGACTCTCTCGCGCTCTCTCTCTCTCTCTCTCTCTCTCTCTCTCTCTCTCTCTCTCTCTCTCTCTCTCTCTCTCGCTCGTGCACTAATATCTCACGCACATGGAGCCCCCAAATGATCCTCCCTCCAATACGCAGGATGACATTTTCAAAGACCTTGGGCCCTTACCGGCGGTGGCACATAGAACTGCAATCCCAAACATTTACCCACAAGCCCAAATGGATCTGGAAGCTGAGCGTGTGAGGCTTGAGCGAGAGGCCCAAGAAGCCCAAGAATGCCAAGAAGCGAAGAGATTACACAAAGAAGCAGAGGACATGGAGGTAGCTGAGAGAGCAAGAAAAGAAGCCGAAGAGACCGTCAGAACACAGGAGGACAAGGCAGCAAAGAAAGCACAGGAGGATGAGGCTGCCAAGAAGGAGGAAGAAGACGAGGCAGTTAGGAAGGCGGAGGCAGATAAGAAGGCTGTAGAAGAAGCTCAGGCCGCCGCAAGCAACAAGAGAAGATTAGCATTCTTTGCTGCGGAGGAGGATTGGCTTAACAGAAAAGCTCACGGATTTGTTGCTGACCTGCGAATGGCCGGATACGAAGATGACACAATTTTGGAAGCGGCTATACAAAGTCTTCGAGCAGAATATACAAAGAGGAGAAATGAAGACACAGTAGAAAGAGAGCACCTGCCGAGCAATAGGATTGTCAATGCAATGCTAGACAGAGTCTTGGCTTGTGCACTTGGTAAAGGAAAGAGAAAACTCTCAGCTGAGGAAGTAGAAAATAAGAGACAGAAGCTTGAATGAGAAGCCAGGGCAGCAAACACACGGAGGCTTCGTGAGGAAAAAGAAAGGAAAGATGAAGAGGAGCGAGTAAGGAAGGAGGCAGAGCAGAGAGCAGCTCAGAAGACTCCATCTGCAAAGGCAAAGAGAACTCCAACACCTGCAAAGGCTAAGAAGGGGAAAACCATTCCTAAACGCACAGAACCCCCTTCCGATAACTTCCAAGAGCAGCGACATAAGTTTAAAAATGACACGCCATTGGACTCGCCACGCGCAAGCACCACCGCCCCCAACAACGCAGAAGAAGTAAAGGTGGAGACCAGGGCGTCTCGTCAAAGAGATTATCCACGACCAGCGCCGGGATGTCAATCGTGTGCAAGCGGCGGCACTAGGCGCTCTGCAACAAGGTGCCGAGGATATTTTGGTTTCGCTTTTCCAAGACGCGGTTTTGTGCATGGTGCATGCAAAACGTGTCACTTTGAAGCCATCTGATCTTCATCTAGCTAGGCGTATCCGTGGAGAGGAAGCTCTCTTTCACTAGATAGGGGAAGCCTTTGTAATGCAACAAACTGTGTTTTGTAATCTCAATTTGATTAATGAAAAACCATGTCTATTTTCAAAAAAGTTATTTTCTATTGCAAGTGATTGTTGTCTTGTCAAGGTAATTGTAGTCTTTTGCATGTAATTGTTGTCGCTATGTACATTCGACCTCATGTGAACGCTCGTCTGCCATCGCCCGTCCGACTTTGGCTCGACTCGACGGGCCGATTTCTCCCGCGTATGGCCCCAGAAGGATAGATCAGCTGTGTGGGGTGCGCCGGGGCCGGGGGGGGGGGGGGGGGCGGTAGACGCTCCGTGGAACCTGTGTGCCACGGAGCGACTTCTGCCTGTTTGACCTGTGGCAAAAGTCGCTCCGTGGCACACAGGTTCCACGGAGCGACCACCGGCCCCCCCCGGCCCCGGCGCACCCCGCACAGCTGATCTACCCTTCTGGGGCCATACGCGGGAGAAATCGGCCCGTCGAGTCGAGCCAAAGTCGGACGGGCGGTGGCAGACGAGCGTTCACAAAAATTGATTGAAACATTATGACAGGACACGACAACAACATATAAACACATCAAGAAGATAAAACTTAAAATCAGCTCGAAAAACATCTTGATGTCATTAATTGTTTGATTTTCACAGAAGGCAAATGAGTACATTGGATCTAGCCAACTCGCTTGATGAGCTTGGTGAAAGCCTCGTGGGTGAGAGTCTGTACTGATGGTTTGTCACCAATGCGTTCGGCTATCTCTTTGGCATCAGTGATGCCTTGTCCAAGGCTAAGGCCATAAAATCCTAGGAAAGACCCTGCACTTTTATCACCAAAGCTATAGATAGCTGCTTCCCTATTTACAAGAATACATTTATGGGCATTTTGGGCTGGGCTTCAGACAGGATGGCGCTTAGGGCTCTGCACTTCAAAAATTCAGCTTGCGCATCATTTGAAAAGTCGTTGTGAATTACGCGAAGCATCTCGGCATTGAAGCTCGGGATGTAGTGCCATAGCGCAGCATCTTTCCCCTCCACCTCCTTTCGTGCTCCACCCTTTCGGCTTGCGAACCAGTCCATTTCTCTTGCGGTCTACAAAGTAGATAGAAGAATGAGTTGACTTCAAAAAATTACAAATTAAGAAGGGAAGAAATTGGGTGTACTACCTCAGTGGCATCATCATGATCCGCAAGGTCTGCATCACTAATATTGATGCTCCCGAGGCTGACGGAATCTGAAATGGCAAGCGGCTTGTGAGGGGCAAAGCTAGTTTCTGGCACACTCTCGTAGAAATCCTTGCACTGGGATATTTGTACAAGAGTCTCTGCCACAAGGGACTCTATTGAGACATGATTTTTCGGGAGCGCAAGCACCTTTGTGACATCTGCGGAACTGAAGTCAATGCGGATGTCATCATCTTTGGACGGCTGTTGTGTGTCTTGCATGCCCGCATACATAGCAATGACTGAGAGAGTTTCATCCTGGTGCAGCCCAAGGACATGGGCGATGTCATCCAAAAATAAGAACTCTACACCTTCTACTATGATGGGGTGTAGAGTTCGCACTTCGAGCTCTGGAACTTCATCCATGACATCGTCCCCTTCGATGTCCCGTTTCACAGCCTCAGCTTGCGGCTCTTCCGCCAGAGTCACAAGTGCAAGAGATGCTTCTTGCACTGGGGTGACAATCTCCTCCTTTGGGTCAGCTTCCTTGAACAAGAGATAAGGTGTGGCTTTCTTTGGAGGAGTGGCCTTCCTCTTTCCCTTGATTTTCTCTGTTCCCTCCAAGATCAGGAGGGCAAGAGTCATGTCCCACCTCAAAAAACTTGTGCCGATGTTGCCCATTCCAAGACCTACCAGGTTATCTTCTTCCTCCTCCCTTAGATATGCGCTACTAAGGCCTTTGAGGAATCTTGCAAGCCTGAACCTGAAATTTTTGTCCGCTTTGTAGGTATGCTTGATAAGATCCACAGGTACCCAAGTTCCCTCCTCGTCTTCAAAGTTGACACAATATTCAGCCATGTATGTGTCCATGTAGCTAGTGAACGCCCCAAACACGTCATTATGGAGTTCGGCGGTGCCTTCCATGTCAATAGATGTCTGAAAGATGGGTGCAAGCTTCTCGATCAAGTGACTGAGGTCAAGCTTGTGCAATTGAGATAGGAGAGCTTGGGCGGGGGTGGCCATGCTTGAGTAGCGAAGAAGGCGAGGGGACCGCAAAGATGCCGAGAGTGAGGAGATGAACTCACAGTGGCCAAAAGTGACTTATAAAGAGGTCTTTAAAACTTTTTTTATGTTTAAAAACTCACTTAAAACCTCCAAAAAAATAAAAACACGCGACAAAACTTAAAAGTGCACAAAATTGAACGCAAATTGCGAGTAGCCAAAATTGTTTTGAATTAATCTCTCAAAATCTGTTACATAGCTTGCTTGATATGGATACATCTGGGGAAGGGAATGCTTTTACAAAAGTAAGATGCCTCTTTCCTCTTACGTAGAGGTGTGTTATCAATCACAAATGAAAAGTCACCTTTCAGTGCAAACCTAAGGCCTAAGTACTCCCTTAGGTTCGCCATATTCCAATCAGCATTTACTACGATATCCCACACATCAGCTTGCATGCTAACATGTACATCAAGCTGTTCTGCATCATTGATGTCCGAATCGAGTGCTTGCCATTCGCCTCCAGTCAGCTTCCAACGTCTGTAAGGAAAGAGAATAGAGAGTTGTTGCTTTCCAAGCTGGTACCGAACGACCATCTTCTCCGACACCACCATGCACTTTATCTTGTCACCCTGATGTTGAATAACCTTCAAATCCCACGAAGGTGGCAAAAAGGCACTCATTACTATGCCTCCCTTTGCAATCCACATTGTAGGAGTCCGGTGAACATCAGTCTCCTTGAATAAAAACACAAACAAATGTAAAGGCATGAAGAACGTGAGAGTCGCACGATGTGACCCATAGGTGCACTTCATTGCATTGCACACATCAATCTCAATCCGACGTCTGGTTAGTGCAACCAAAGTATTGTCGGGCTTTGGCCAATCATTGTCCGTGAGACTTGGTGTAGGGAGCCTCCGTAGAGTCCCAGAACCACCTCTCGACGTGGGTACAATATACTCTGCATGAAAGAAGAAAATTGAGCGCTCTAAAAGCTCTGATGTTGAACAACCAGTATATAGTAGCTTGCCGATTTCAAAGTGGTGCGCCTCAAAGGTTCCAGAAAGGGCCTCTAAAGGCTCCCATTCCACAAATGTCGACGGAAAGATGTCTGCACAGAACATTACAAGAACACACTTGAAAAAATCAAGCTTCCGTAACATGAAATGATATTAGCATATCTCAGTGCAGCCCATAAAACAAGAAGCACAAGTAAAACTTACAATTTACAGGAAAGCGTTTGTGATTGGCATTGTCAACACGGAGTTGCGATGCCTTGTAGACGTGTTGGATCATCACCTGCTTGCTTCCGTCAGCCCCCTGCTTGAGATCCACTATGCGACCCTTCCAATGGTGTGACTTTAACCCTATGTATCTGCGAGAGACTTTGTGGGCTCCCCTTGTGCTTGGACGCATCGTCACCCACATTCCTTTTGCAAAGGTGCTTGTAACCCACAAGCCAGTGTCGTCTTGTTCGTTGCTGCTGCTAAAGGACTCCACCCTTGAACGAGGTCGGCGACTCATTGTGCTTGGCTAACCGACTAAGCTAAATGCTATGAAGTTGTAGGTGTGTGAGAAGATCTCTGCAACCTAATGCTAGCAGAGCATATAAGCTGGCAAGAGGAGTCAAGAATGTGTATAAGCTAGCAAGAGGAGAGTGAAGAATGTGTGCAAGCAAGAGAGGATGGACTTGATGGGGAAAAAAGGACTGTTTTCCAAGCTTTCCATAGCCAAGAAGATCTTTGCAACCTAATGCTAGCAGAGCATATAAGCTGGCAAGAGGAGTCAAGAATGTGTATAAGCTAGCAAGAGGAGAGTGAAGAATGTGTGCAAGCAAGAGAGGATGGACTTGATGAGGGAAAAAGTGGACTGTTTTCCAAGCTTTCCATAGCCAAGAAGGCACAGAAAGATAGATCTAACTTTAGGAGGGAAGGGGAAGGCAGAATGGGGAGGGAGGAGGCCAAAAAAGATTCTTTTAGTTAGAGAGAGACTCAAAACCGAATTGCTAGTTTTAGAGAGAGGAAGAGGGAGTGGGGAGAGGGAAAAGTAGCTTTAAATGAGGGATAATGATGGGGGGCGTTTCTGGCCCTAGCCCACTTTTTGAGGTGGGATCATTTATGCCAGTTTGAGCTGTCTTTATTAAAAAAAGGTGGGAAATTTGATTTTATTGAAAGATTTTGCATTTTCAGCCCAATTTCTTTAAAAAAAAACGTATGATTCAAGTTTGACCCCTACATATTAGGGGTAGGGAAACCCAACATTTTTCTCCACATGGCCTTCTCCCATTGCACCATTCCTTAATGACTGTCATTAGGCTTGGGGCAAATTAAAGGGCCCAAGAAGACCCCAAACAAGTCCTAATGATGCGATCACCATCAGGAAGGGGGGATGCTAACCCAATTCTAGGGTTAATAAGATCTACTGGCATTATCTTACATCAAGGAGTCACGATAGATACACCAAAGGGTCATACATTCAAGATATGAAGAAATAGTGTCCAAAGCTACAACTTGGATGGGCTCGCGTAATGGTGTGACACAGAGTATTTATGGCGACTCTATCTTCAAGAGCGTGTGTTAGCAAGTTAGGATGAAGTCCTAAGTGATGTACTTCATGGATATATTATGAGAGTAGTCATTGTAATAGAATTAGGCCTCTTATGAGCCTAAAGTGCCTGGCCGGCCACAGTTTAAGTGATTGTTAACACCTATGGCCATGTATATAAGTGAATATCTCTCATAATACAACAAACTCTCCCATTGTGCAATTGAGTCTTGCTCTTGCTAATCCTCTTGCTAATCTCTCTCCCGAATGCATCCCAAATGCATGCTAGTGAGTGTGTGTGAGTGAAGTGAGGTGAGACGAGGGACGAGTATCCGTAGTGCAACGTGACGGTGTAACAACGCTTGCGGGAGGCATGGTGGAATTGCTTCTTAAGGAGTTGTGGAGCTTGGAGACCTCAAGGGTTACAAGCTCGGCCATTGAAAAGATCCTCCACGACAGTTGCGGTTCACCAGGTAATCTCTTTTTGGATGTGTTTCAAGGAGGGTTAGGGTGAGCCATAACAATAATAGAGATGCAACCGTAGCTGCAACTCTTGAGAGCTATATGTGCATGACAAGTAACTTGTGTATAGAGAAATTTTACAGGCTTGAAAGTAAGTCATTGTGTTTTGTTTCTATAATAGATAATTTGTGTTCGTATTCCATATATAACTTTGTCGTGATTTTTTAAACTTGGTAGATATGTCCGAACTTCGAAGTCATTTTTATTCAACATTTAGTAATATTCTTATAAGCTATATATTAGATCTTTATTTAAGATATTGAAGCAATCTTTACATTCGATTCTATCATGTTTAATAGATCCACCACTATGGATAGCTCCTTTGCCTGGAACTCGCATAGGCGATATTCTGATTGATACGTTAACTGATGAGTAACTATAGAGGTTGGTTTTTATTACTATACAAGTGGCTTTGAGGAATGATTATGTATTACTTTTTTGTTATACTTCTATGTGTAGGATTTTGCTATGCAAATCAACTATGTGTCAAAGTCGTTAGTATTCTAAATGTATTGAGGTTTTTGGTACGGCTATTCATGATGATTCCTAGGTAGTATATCTATATTGAAAAGAATCAGGTCGATTCTTTGCATCTTTCTTGGGGTACTCCATTCCTCAGATTGAGAATTGGGTTTTTCATACCTCTATAGTGACGTATGGTATGCGTTATGAGTATTATGTTGATACTCATTGTATACCATCTTTGACTTCCTCTATTGTGTGAGGTATGATATATATATATTTGTAGTATACATAGTATAATAATTATGTTGAGAAGATTGATTTTTTGGCAATTTACAGGTCCTTTTCATCCTCCTGAGAAAACCAAAGAAAATAATCTTGGTGATGAAGACGATGGGTTCCTCGTGTTTGAGAGGAGGCGTGTGATTTAGGTCAAAGGAACAATAGTTCATTTCTGTCCTAGAAGAGTGAGTTTGAAGATTAAACATTACCAAGTTAGAAGATTAATTAGAGCTTTGCTCATTTTTGTATGGATGTTTTGTGATTGAGAGAGTTGGCAAAGGAAGGGATCTGGCTTATTATAATATATAACATCCATCAATTATCTATTTCTTTTATGCATCTTTCTTGGTTAATTAATGGTGTAAAATTTAATTGTTATTATTTAAGTAATTATTTATATTAATTAAATATGTTTTGCTCTTATATCTTTCCCTCTCTTTCATCGTCTCTCACACATAATCACGCACACACATGGTTGATGTGTTACTGTTGTATATTTATAGACAGAAGAGTAATGTAGGAAGCAACTTTCAATATGGGGATGTCATGGATGCAAATTAGAAAAATTCCAGGTAAATAACATTTTTCTTAGTATTATTTTTTGCATTATTATTTATCCCACATGACATACCTTCATTTTGTACAGCACCACCATTTTGGTTTGCACCTGATGGGCCTTACTTTTCTGTGTATGAGGCAATAAATGCCTATCAGGATGGGTAAGCAGTTTGTACTTTCCTCACTGTGTGTGTTTTCTTACTAAAATAAAAGTTTGAGAACTATCTTTTGATTTACTTTTGAATTTATTGAATTTAGGGATTTACCACTGGGGGATATCTTCATATTACAAATATATGACGATTCTTAGAGATGTATGGCATCTCTAAGAATCCCTGAGATGCCACAAGGTGTTTATCTCTTTCGAAAAGATGGCAGTTCTTTCAATGCCGCGATGAAGATTCTCCTACTTGGAAAGTGTCGTTTCTAGGATATCATGTTCCAAAGGATGGATACAGTATTGTAAGAGGACAAATTCCTACTGTAATGTTCTTTTCATGCCACCCCTTGAGACACCAATTGAACGTTCTTATTATTATGGTGGTGAGTTACTATCTTTACGTGTTAATGTACTCTTTTTTATAATTTTAATTTCTCCTAATTGAATATACTTTTTTTAAGGTCTTATGCCACAGTCGCCTGGGGATATTGGATTTTGAACTGCTCAGTATGAATTAGGAGATGCCCCTTGCAAAAAATGTCAGCGCTTAGATTTTTGTTTATTAAATTTACACTTTCAATTATGAACACTTACTATTCTCAAATTCCCAAAAGCTATGGTTGCACTTAGTTCTTTTTGTGTAAAAGTGATGAACTGCCAGCTATGCACAGTGATTCTTAAAATCGTAAGCATTTTATTTGTCTTTGTCTCTCTCACTCACACGCGCTCTTCAACGTACATACCATTGCAGTTACTTTATGTGTGTTAAAACACATAAATTGAACGCGATGTATATGCCATTCCAAACAATGCCGCTGTCACATCACACGGGCCCCGTAGTAGTGTTCCCAAAAAGAAAGTGCTAGTGTGAGGGACTCTTGTTTCAAGGGAGAGGTGTGCAAGGAGTTGCATGTAAGCTCATAGACTAGGCCATGTAGCCTTGTGGGGCATGATTATGTGACAAGGGAGCTAACAAGGTGCCTATGTATGCAGAAGTTCTAAGGATGTATGCACTGCCTTGGGAGTGACCATAGTGCACATGATGGTAATGAGAATCGATAGGAGAGACGACACTAGAGAATTATGCTCCGTCTTTGTCTATTGTAATCACTGGTTGGGAACCAATGTTTCGCATGTCTTTTGAGGCTTTCAAAATCAAATTCTACCCAAACCTCCTCAAACCTCTTCTTCTCCTTCCCGAACCTCCAAATTCTTGCAACGTAACAGCTTTGTGAAACTCTTCCTTAAGATAATATAGAGAAGAGAGGAGATATAGAGATGGGCTATGGCTTGATGAAACAGCTTTGATTCCTGAGTTACAAACGTTTGGAGACGAGAAAGAATGCGGATAGCTGGTAATTGAGGAAAGGTGAGAGGGCGCTGAGTTGGAGCCTGGAGGGCAACGAAGCGCGCGGATTACAAGGTGGCAGCAAGGGAATGTACTTTTTAGTGCGCGTGCAAACCCACTCTGTCTCTGGCACGAGCTCCTGCTCTCTCTCTACAGCTGCCAACAACCAGGCCAGCAGCCGAGGAATCAACGCTCTACTGTCTGGACTCTGCCCCCACCCTTGCTCTCTCAGATCTCTCTCTGGTCTCTGCTCTTCTTTTTCCCCAAAGTTCAAAATATACCCCCACAGTCAGAGATTCAAAAAGAGCCAACACAAAACCATGGTTGAACAGACTGTGGTTAGGCTAGAGTCCGAAGTTGGTAAAAACCATGGGTGAACAAACCATGGTTAGGTTAGAGTCTAGAACGCAGCCCAACGACCGTTTGATGGAACTTGGACTTTTCCGTATTGTGTGTGTGTGAGGAGAGGCTGGTCCCCCCCAATGTACCCGTATATATTGAATTACCCCGCGCTTTTTTTTTGTAGACAATCCCTCCCTCCCTATATAACGCCTTTCACCTGGTACTTAGTACTACTACTCCTACTAAAACTATAAGCACAATTACCCCTTTTTTTTCTCAAACTTAGTTAATGCAAACACGCTTTAATCATTAGCTAATACCTCGAAAATCCCCGTAAAGCGTTTGACCTGAGACAATGACTAGATAAGTGGAGCTGCAGGCTGCAGGCCTGGACTCTGAAGCGGCAGCCTTGTACAACAGCAGGCTGCGCTGCAGCAGCAGCAGAAGGCACGCAGCCTGCCGGTGTCTTCTTCTTCTTCTGCTCATATTCTTTCTGCCAATATGCCAAAGCATATTGAGGACGCTACCCATTGGCCAGATGCCGTTACTTTTTTTTTTTGGGGGGGGTCAAAATTGCTGCTCAAATCTATGCTTTGAAAGGAAAAAAAAAGCTTGAATTTTTGCCATGTATGATGTGAAATGTTGCACTCATGAATCATGATATAGACATTTTTTTAATAATATTTGTTCTTATGACTCATTCTGGGTCCCTAAAATTGATTTATCATTGGACGAAGCCGTTACCATGCGCATTGGGTATTCATTAAATGCCCATCATCTTTTGACAAGTTTCAAAGTAGTGGTCCTTTATTACGGTGATGAGTGATGAGTCATCTTCAGTTGAGACTCTACACTGTACAGCTTTAGGGCTGGTTCCTACTTCCTAGGTACTAGATGGTTGTTGTGTTAGGGAAGCAACTTAACGGTTTTTGTTTTTGCATCCCATTTAATTCGCAATAAGCTGAAAATTTCTTTCTACGCGGACGTTCTATTTACGTGGAAAGCAACCCTTCGAACCAGAGCCAGGTGCGAAAAAGACACTAATCAGTCCAGTTCGCAGAAAACATTTTTCTCAACAATTCCAAAAATCTTCAACCTCAAAATTTTAAGGTTTTTTTTTATTTTTAAAGATTTTTTCTCATAATTATAACTTAAATCTTTTAAATTTTGTAGGTTTTTAAACATAATTATAATTAAAATCCCTTAAAATTTGTAAGTTTTTGTGAATTGTTATTTTCAAATTGCATGGTTATTTTCAAAATTTGCCACTAAACTTGGGTTTTTCTGAACACTGAATCAGTCCCTTTGTTCTAAAAAAATAAAATAAAATTTAATCCAATCAAAATGAGAACAAATTTTTGATCTATCCAATTACTGTTTCCGAAATCTCTACTCCATTGCGGGTTTTATAAGGCAGCTACTTAAAATCTCAGCCAGTTTTTCTAAAAAAAATTATGCCCTTTTTTCGAGTACTGCTGATGACCGTAACCGTTTCATGTCTCAACTTGCAAAGTCGCAAGCAAGGGCGGCCCCGTCGCATTAAATTAACGGTTTCTTAGCGCAACTCCCTTTGGAATTTAAGCCTGGCTTGTGCAGACTCCAGGCCCCAGGGCGCTGCAGGCTTTTGAGATGAGGAGGAGAATGGAAAACACCCAACCTAACCTCGGCCACAGTCCACTAGCGAGTAGGCAGCTGACGATGCCCACAGCTGCGGTACTGCAGCACATAGGATAGGACTTGGGTGAGGCGAGTACGTTCACCATTAGTTTAATCATATTCGCAAGGCTAGCTACATTCTCAGCGCTAGAGACAAAGAAACCTGGATTCTCGATCGCCAAACCATTGCCCAAAGATTTGGGTGTCGTCAGTGCACTACGCAGTTGCCGATATTACGACGATTAAGGGATTTTAACAAAGAGTTATTATCTTATCTTATTATCTACAATGTACAAAAGCCTTGTGCGGAGTTGGACTAAGGACTTGCATGTCGAAGCCTTATATATCATAGCTTGCGTTGCGTCTATTCACTTAATCTATATATTGCCTGTGCGGCGCGCGCGCCCATGGGCAGCAGGGCCTCCCCCCTTTGACCTTACGTGTTGATAAATAGGCTTGATTAATAGAACCCTGGAATTCACCTCAACGAAAGAAGAGCATAGGTTGCCACCCCAATGACATCCACATCATCCACGATCGTCGAGACTCCATAGACTTTCTTTGACTCAGAATTTGGATCATTTTTTAATTTAACCCATCACCCATCTCAATCAATTACCCCCATCAATTACGCCCCATCTCAATCAATGGCAATTCATTCATTATTTCATATATGGATTCTGGAAGTTTCGTGCCCCTCCTGCTGCATGGAGGTGAAAGCTCGCATCATGACACATCCGCTATATATTAAGGCCTTCAAAAAAAAGTGCACCAAATGGTCCCACCATTTTAAAAAAAAATCCCAATCGGTCAACGCAAAAAACCCATTGCTTTCATGCCAATGACGTGGCATGCATTATCAATATAGAGTAGGGCATTGGTGTAGATTTTGATTTTTATCTATTTTTTAACGAATTCTACGAGTTTTATCACCTCTTAACAAAATGACCAAGTTCGCGGCTTCTTATGTGGTGTGGCCTAGTTGTCCCGGACGCCGAGCCAACTAGGCCAGAATCTTTTGTTGGTACTTGTTGTTGCAACAGAAGTCTTCATGTAAAGCAAAAGGACGAGAACTACATTCACAGAATTAAGTAACCCTATATCTTTTTTAAAGAAAATTAGGTAACGTCCTCTATTACCTTGTAATTGGGAAGCCATTTTTCAACGCATGGATGGATAGATACGCCTGGAAAAATGCACAACTTTTTCCTTTTAAAACTGATGGTTAAAAAAAAGTACACTCTAATGGCTAATTTCTATGCTTTTTCTATTAAAAAAAACTAAAATATTGAAGGAAGGCAGCCCCTTAAAAATCAAGCGTGTATAGTGCGATGCCTTGATTTGTGGATTTTCCCCTACTCTTGCCATAGCCTTGTTTTTGGCCTTTCCACTCACTTGATTGGTGGATTTTCCCTACCTACTCTTTCCATACCTTTGTTTTTGGCCTTTCCACTCACTTGATTGGTGGATTTTCCCTACCTACTCTTTCCATACCTTTGTTTTTGGCCTTTCCACTTACTTGTTGATCCTTTTGTAGTCCCTTGTGCTGCTGCCACCCTTTGTGTTGCTCCCACACCTACCCATGAAACATGTTCATAAGAGGTTGAAGAATGCTTGCCTGGAATGAAACACGTTCATAAGAGGTTGAAGAATGCTTGCCTAGAGGGTGGAATACTAATCAGTGGTGGTCAACAAATAGAACATCGCGCTTTGCTCCATCATGTTTTGAAATTTTCTACACTGCCTTGCCACCTTAGCCACACCCATTTATTTAATGTAGAAGCTGCCTCATGATGGTGCTCAACATAGCCTAGGTAGTGGCTAAAACTATCTTCAAGTTTCAGCTAGTGCCTCACAAAGAACTTCCTTCTTAGCCATGTGAGCACTTCCTTCTTAGCTAGTGAGAAAAAGGACAAGGCTTCAAGTTTGTGCCAGTGCTCATGAAGAAGAAAAAGGACAAGGTTAGAGTGTCAATGATTTTTCTTAATCAAAATCCTATGATTGGGCGGTTAGATAACTAAAAATGTTAAAATTTCATTGATTTTCCTCATTATGCCAGGATTTTTATATTTCAAGACAAGGTCAAAACTTAGCCATGATTTTTATATTTCAGTAAAAAGTACACTAAAGGTCAATTTTTTTCGAGCATTAATTTGTACCAAGCCAAATTTCTAATGAGCAACATTGTGTGGATTAAGATTGTACACCACAAAAGGCAATGAGAATTAGCTCAAAATGACTTGGTATCTAGCTTTTGTCTTTCTAAGAGGGTCAACATGGTTGAATCACAAAAGGTTCAGAGAACAAAATTTTTCCTACTTTAAAAGATTTACAACTTTCTTATTCAACACTTTGTTTGATTCTATTTGTAACAATGCTCAAAATTGGCTCACAAATTGACAAAGTCTCCAAAACATGATTTTTTAATTCCAGTTGTTGTAAGAGGATACAACATGCAGTGTATATATAAGAGAACACTCACAGAAGTGGGATCTTTGATGACACAAACCTTTAGAACTCAAATTGCACAATAACAAAGATAGAGAAGATTATTGTATTTTTGAAGTGATATAATATGTCAAAGTTCCACACCCATGTGCTCTTGTGAAGGGAGCTTCGCTGGCTGATTTAGTGTTGGAAGATGTAGGTTGTATGCAAGTGTATATACTAGTAGAAGCTAGGGAGTAAACTCACATTGATGGCTAATGAACCATGTGGAGAAGGGATTATGTCGGGCACCCAAGCTACTCAACCACGGTTAGTCCTCATAATGGGGGGGTGTACAAACATGAGCTAGTTGACGATGGTACCTCGATAATGTAATATGCAAGGATATGATCCTCTATTTAAAGGACTACTTCAAAGAGTGGGTAGATGGTATCTTCTATACCTCTGTCCCCTTTGACATGTTATTAGTCTACCATGTAGTGACTTGACTGTGCAAGAGACAGAGTCTTGATTTAATCACCATGTCATATGGCAAAGGTTACATGAATAGGTACATGACTAGGTGATTCTTGATTAAAAAAAATTAACGTAATGGAGAAGAATATGTGAATGCATAAGTTTTGTAACATAAAGGAGAAGAATAATTAAATGTATATTATTGATTCTCTTAATTGAAATCAAGAATTGAAAATGAAAGATGATGTATGTAGGGTCTCAATAGGATGGATACATCATGGGGTGGTTGCGGCATCAGGGTGCCCAGTTTTGTCCACTTAGGCACCCTACAAATAGTAAGAAAACATGCATGTTGTTTACCTTTAGTGGCTATTCTCTCCTAGCTAAAGAAGGAATTGTCTTTTGTTAAAACATCACATGCAAAGTTGGGAATATAGTTGTATAATCTGATTAAGCATTAGATAGTCAAAGGTCCTCATTTCCTTAGGTACAAAGTCAATGTATACACCCTATCCCAAATTTGGATTGATTCCATAAAATACTAATATCTTGTACATATGAACTCATATGCGATTCCCACTTTGGACCTTAGATATTCACATAATATAGAGCTTAACTTGATTTTTTGAGAAAATTTTAAACTATTTGTCTATTTTCTTTAGTTATTTCAAGGTCTTTAAAGTGTTATAATATATGCCACTTTTTGTATCCACAATAACTACCACTTAAAATGCTCAATCTATAAAAAGAGTGGTAGATGGTGAGCCATTACTAGAATGTGGTGGTTAGTCAAATTGCAAATTCAATGGTTGGATTTTAATGATCTCTTTTCCAAAATTCTTCCAGGCTATCAGAAGGCTTGGAAATATTAATAATCTAATTAGTAAAATTACATTTTGATGTAAATCATCTAAAGCCTAGGTACTAGTGTACTTGTAATGGTGCATCTATGGAAAAAAAATTGGATCACTCTAAGTATGGATAGAGCATTTGTTTTTTCATTTCGTCATATTTTTAATTAATTAGTCTAATTTATATTAATTCAAGTTATATTGGATTAATTTGAGTGCATGTGTATTTTCTATTAGTTGCTTGATCTCATTTGAAGTACCTTGCCTCCCCAAATTCAAGTTATATTGGATTAATTTGAGTGCATGTGTATTTTCTATTAGTTGCTTGATCTCATTTGAAGTACCTTGCCCCCCCAAATTTGCTCTCCAAGCATTATCCCAGTCTAGCATAAACTGGACACTTGATCTTGCAACAACTCCATGGCTACATCATGGACATTCACAAGTAGGTCATATAGACCTCCTTATGAAGAAGAAGAAGAAATAAAAGAGCCTTTGCTGCTTCTTCTTCCTCTTCTTATTCATATGCATGTGTGAAAGAAGGACAACTCTTCTTTTACACATGCATGTATAAAAGAAGAATAGAAGGAAGAAGAAGTGAAACAGGAAACTGCAGACCTTGAAAAGCGTATCAAACAGAAAAATATAGATTGTGTGTCCGCCCAAACGTGTGCCAAAAGCATCCCTGCTTGAGTATTTGTAGATTTTATTACTTCAAAAATAGGTTGCATGGCTATTTTAGCCCTTGCTTGCTCCAAAAGCTTATCTTTTACAAAAATTGGATAGTAAAAGATTCTAAAAAATCTCACTCCAGTGATAGTCCTCTCGGTTGAGAATACAATCATCCTTGGTTGTAACTATCAGCACACATGGGTGATTAAACACATTAATCGTTCCCACATTGGATTCACTCACAATGTCTTTACATGCGTCATGTGTGTCTTAGAGTTGATCGGATTCACTCATAATCAAACTCCCACAACCTTCACACCATCACATGTGTCTTAGAGTTGATCGGATTCACTCACAATCAAACTCCCACATTGAACTCACTCACAATGTCTTCATACGCAGCACATGTATTCACAAAGTTGATCAAACTCACACCACATGTCTCACATGTGTCACAGCTAGTTGGATTCACTCACAACCAACTCGGTTCACCCTCTAAAGAATTAATTAGATTCGCTCTTAATTCTTATACCACACTAGTGTCACCCTCTCAAGAATTAACTAGAAGAGTTGATCGGATTCACTCACAATCAAACTGACACATTCCTTACACACCTCAAATGTGTCATAGCTAGTTGGGTTCACCCACAACCAGCTTGGGTCACCCTTTCAACACTTAATTGTGATAAGTTATCCATAGATAAATATCACTAAATATTCATCAGATTCGCTCTTAATTCTTATACCACACTAGTGTCACCCTCTCAAGAATTAACTAGAAGAGTTGATCGGATTCACTCACAATCAAACTCACACATTCCTTACACACCTCAAATGTGTCATAGCTAGTTGGGTTCACTCACAACCACCTTGGGTCACCCTTTCAACACTTAATTGTGATAAGTTATCCATAGATAAATATCACCAAATATTCATCAGAGACGTGTAAAAGAGATATTGTATTAAGGACTTCTATGTGTAATAAATTCTAGTGTCCCATACCACCAGAAATTATCCCACACAAATCTAGAGATAAGTATGCATTGAAATACTTCACACAGGATTAATCTTGTGTCCCATACCACAAGACTAATACATAGTGAAAGTTTCATAAAGTATAGTTCAAGATGGAAGGGCCAGTTTCTCTAAGAAGTTCTACTTTTGATGCATAAGAACTCTTCTTGAAATTTACAAATAGCATTAAATAAAATTTATTGTAAATATAATTGAATGAATATATTACCCTTTGTCATGGTAGTCTTGTTCTTCATCATCATCGATCATATTGAGTCCAGTGAAATAAACTTTGACTTCAGTGGACAATTTGATGTGATATGTCCAATCTCGTTATACCTGAAACACTTCTTTGAATCATGTTTATTAGCTTTTTGTGAATCATCTAGCTTGGTGTGAATACTTGTGGTATGGTCATTAAGAGATGTTTCATATGATTTTGGAGAGGTTTTAGGCTTCAAAAATGTTAATGTTGGGGTTTGGAGTGTCATTGATTTCTTAAGAAAACCATTTTTTAAATAATAAAAAAGTTACAAAAAAAAAACAAATATTAAATAAAACTTGATGATGCAAAAGTAAGAAGGTCTTTGCATTTGTCTCTTAAGGAGATACCAATGCGCATTGCCCGTTGCCACTTGGTGCCATTGTGGGTGTGCACCATACGGTGTTGTGCTGGTGTTTATTATCAGGTGCTATTACCGGCAGCTATGATGTTGGCCTGTTTGCCGGGGTTTCGCCTGCGATCGTCAAGGCATTATGTGGCCTTGTCTCAAGCCTGCTGCTTGACTAGTGCTGCGTGGGCCATCCTAATCGTTGTCCGTCTAGGTTTCTTGGATTTCGTGCCACTGTTCCTCACCTTCACATTGAGGACCTATTGTTCCTAGGCTGTCTGAGTGCTTCAAACACACACCTTTTTGACAGAGTGTAGCTAGGCTCTGATACCATTAAAACAAGAAACTGCGGACCTCAAAAAGCATGTCAAATAGAAAAATACAAATGCTGAAGAGAAAATAGATTGGGTCCCAACTACCCCCAAAGTGTGTGCCAAAAGCATCCCTGCTTGAGTATTTATAGATTTTATTACTTCAAAAATAGGTTACATGGGCATTTTAGCCCTTGCTTGCTCCACAAGCTTTTCTTTTATAAAAATTGGATAGTAAAATCTTCTGAAAAATCTCACTCCCATGATAAGAAGACAATTTTTTTCCTTAATCTTGAAGGGGGAAAAAAAAGAGATTTCTTTCTCAAAAGAAGAAAAAAAGAATAAGGAGCATGCCCTCTTCTTCTTCTTAGTAATTACATAAAGAAGAAGAAGAAGAGGAGGAGAGAAAGCATGCTTCTTCCTCTTGTTCTTCTTCCCAATAATTAATTATTAGTGGAAAAGGACGAGATGGAAGCATGCATCTCCTCCTATAGAAGAAAAAGGAAAAGAGCAAGAGGAGGATGAAGCATGTATCCTTGTTCCATCTTCTTCTTTTCTTCTTATTGTTCAAGCATAATAAAGAAAATAAGGATAGCTTCTTCTTCTTCTTCTTCTTTCTCTCACTTTTCACATGGATTCTTTTTCTTATGGATTGGTCTTAAAGACTAATGTAAGCCTCTATCACTCACTCAATCTACTTCACTTGAAAAATGCCAAATTAAAGTAAGAAGTAGTGATATATTCAATAAAAATTACATGGATATCATCTAAGACATAGATTTGGCTAATGGTAAAGAGGTGTGAATTTAAGAACTCATACTAGCCAGTAGTAGTGGATGATATAGAAAAGACCACAACTTCACGATATAGAAAAGACCACAACTTCACTTCATTTACCTTTAGAATGCAAAACCATTACCTTTTTAGTACCTCTACTAACAAATTTCTTGCTCCAAATGTAATCCTACATTCAAGCTTTAAGTATTTTCAAAACAACGAACAACCAATAAAAAACCTTACGAAAATATTTTAGGTACTTAAAGATCACAAAAGAAAGCTATAAATTTCTTAGCAATAACCATTACTATTTGATACTCCTGTTGAGTAACATCACTTCTATAAGTTAGGGTGATTCGATAGGGTAATATTACAAAGTGGTGCAAACCATAGTTTTGCATAGAGCTTATGAGGTTAAATTTAATCAAATTTTTTGGGCACAATTTTTGAGTTAACCAATCAGTTTTTTGAAGACATTATCATTAGATTACTTCATATTAAGGTGTGATTAACTCTCAATTTATGGGGTTATCTCTCTCCTTATAGAGCTTTTTAAAGGCATTATCATCAAATCACTTCACATTGTGTGGGAAAAAAGGTGTACTTAAGTGAAGGGCTTCACATCCATTCATAAAAGGGGTATTAAACCTAGCTGATTAACTTATCTAAGTGTTGAGAGTTGAAGGAGAGGAAAAACTGGTTATAGATCACACCTCTCCTCAAAAGTAAACATTCCTCAGTCCCACTAGATGAACACCATAAAATGATACTCACTTCCACACTTATATACCACACTCATGTACTCATCTTGCTTGCCCTTTAAGCCATTCCAAGGTCCGTGTGAATAGTTTTTGTAAAAGGAGCAATATACTCTTGTATTAGCAAGGAAACTTGATCACATATGTAAAAGGAGAAATATAATCTTGTATTAGCAAGAAAACTTGATCACATATGTAGCTGTGAGGACCAACTGTCTAATTCTCAATTCTAGAAACCTTTGTAAAAAAATTTGGGTGTTTCACCTCTTGAGTGTATGACCACACTATTGACATTAATAGGTCCTATACCAACACATTGACCTTTATGAAAGAGTGTATGACCACACTATTTATTAATAGGCCATATACAAACACACTGGCCTTTATAGCATGGCAAGAAGCCACAATTTAAGCAAGTGAGAGAGAGTATGTAAGAGGGAGAGCTTACACGTATTCTAAACAAATGAATGTGTATTGCTTAATTTCAAAATTGACTTATATACAAATGACCTCGACGGGGGGTGCACTACTAGAAAACCCTAGGTATCACGTGCGTTCAAGAGGTATTTAAAAAACCCCTTAACTAAAATTCCCCCCCCCAATAAAACAACCCCTCTTTACTTATGAACTAACAGATTTTTTTCCAAAGTTGAATTAAAAAACCTCTCCTGTTAATGTAGTCTCCTTAATTTTTCTCAATGTATCTAATTAAAAAACCCCTCCTGCTAAACTCACGTGGTACACTAACATTTTTTGAGGTGAAAACCCCAAGCAAATGACTAGCTTTCACACTAAGCCAAGCAAAACTAAAGCATAGTCCATTAGTGCTATTTCTAATCCTCAACAACTATGTACATGAGTTTTTCACTTTCTCATTTTACATCAAGGCTGTTTTATAAAATCTAGCACCATCTTACAAGAATGATTTCTTTCAAGTAAGATGCACCTTCTTTTACGATAGATATTAGAAACCATGTTAACCTATGAAGTGATTGACATAGCTCTTAGACTCTATAACTAGAGAGATATCCCACCTTAATGTTGCAGGATCTATTTTCTATGCTTACAAAGTTTTTGTAGTGTACATAAGTGGTGTTTAGAGCTCGTGTGTGTGGACTAGATTGGGTGATGGAAAACCCATGATGGGCTGGTTGGGTTTGTTGTATTGTACATGTGTGCCTCTTTTGGTTGGTTCATATGGCCATACGTATAGAAGGTGGTGGTGTTCAAATGATAGAATCTTGGCAGGTGGAAGAAGTGTAATAATCAAGTTGTGTGTCTTTTAAAAGACGGGGAACCCTTGTTGCATATGAAGGTGTATAGACCTTAGGGGATCCTTATAAACAGGTCCTCAAAGGTTGGAAAGCCTAAGGAAAAAGGTTATTAATGTATGGAGGGGTGGTTGGTGTAAATAAGGCCATACTGGGCTAATTTTAGAAGCGAATCATATTCTTTCTAGAGCATGGATAGAATGTGAAGTTTGCCATGGGCCAACTGGGAGTTTTAGCATGCACATGGAAGAGCTCTTCCTCTTTGGCTCTATATGACATGGCAATCATTCTTGAAAGGACTCTATGTAGTGTGTGTGAAGGAGAATGCTTGTATGTGTGGGGGCATTTTACAAAGAGTGTAGTCCTTATGGTATATTAAGGGTCCATGGTCTAAACGATGCCCATTAAGGCATTGTGCACCTTAGTAGTGGTGATTAATAAGGTGTTAAAGAACTTAAATGGAAACATATGGATGAAGATCAAAAAGCATGAAAAACAAGAACATGCTTGGCTAGCCATAGAAGGGCTTGAATCCATGATGCAGCGAAGGCCATGTTGTGAGGTATGTGAAGGCAGGGACGATCACAAAAAGGACGATGACTATCAAGCTTTATAGTGCCAATAGAGTTTCATGCCTTCGTAGATTGCTTGCTTGAATAGGTTTAATTGTAGGCTTCTCTCTTCTTTCTCATTAGCTTCTTCTCCATCCACCTTCTTTCTCATTAGCTTCTTCTCCATCCACCTTCTTTTGCGAGATAGAACCATTGTGAGGCTATCTCTTTCTTGCCTCCCATCTATGTAAAGGAAGCTCTATCATCACCCCCTTTATGGGACATTGAAGCATCTAACATGAAAGAATAACAAACTAATTTAGGACTTTTTATTTTTCTACAATATCCAACTTAATCAAAGAATTAATCTTAATTACCTCATCATTTTTCAAAATTGAGGGTACAAATCAAGCATTAAGATATTGCTATAGCATGCTATAACATCATTTCCAAAAGCCCTAATTTTTAATTTCTAAAAACCCTAATTTTTAAGCATTTTTGTGTATGGGATTAGACACTGGCATTGGATTCCATCCTTTGTTAAGACCTTCCGCCCATTAAGAAGTTTGATGGAGAACACTTCCATACTTAGAAAACAAAGCTCAAATTTAGCCTCATGAGAGAAGTCCTTTGGCCTTTTATCGAAGGGGAAGATAAGATGCCTAAATAGGAAGATGCAGCTCAAAGAGCCTAGAAGTTCTATGGGACCATAGCCTTTAGCCTTTCTGACAATTTCATACATTATGTAGCAGATCTCTCGACATATCCAAAGAGGCATATAAGGAGTTGGATTTTCTTTTTGGAGCACAGAGAAAGAACTCTAAATTCTCATTAAAGATAGAGTTCTATGGACTTATCCTGTAACCACATGAGAGCTTTGACACTCATGTGAACAAAAATGAAGTCACTACAAGCACTTATCCCTTTACCAATGGATTTTTTTCAAGAAAGATTTTTTTCCCTCCTAGCCCCCTGTCATTCATAAGATGCTGATATAAACATCGATATAGGCAACGATATAACCATCGGTATATAATACTGACATTTATATTGACTGTCATATTTATACTCTAAAATAATAGCCAACGGTTATACCAACGATCATATCATTGTGAAAATAATCTTTCCTCTTTATTTTTTTTTCAAACAGGGTTTTCTTTTGCTCTTGCCTCTCTCTCTCTCTCTCTCTCTCTCTCTCTCTCTCTCTCTCTCTCTCTTGCCTCTGTCACCTCTTGCCCATCCTGCCCTCACTTCTTGTCCATATCTCCCTCACCTCTCCACTACAGATTTATCATTTCAAGTACGTAAGGCTTTACTATTTGTTAGGGTTAAGGATTTTGTTAATGTTTGTAAGTTTTTAGAATTATTTAGAGTTTTGTTTTGTTTTGTTTTTTTTTACAGGCTCCTCTTCCCTCTCTTCTCCCTCATTCTCTCCCTTCTTATTTAGAGTTTTGTTTTGTTAGGGTTAAGGATTTTGTTAATGTTTGTAAGTTTTTAGAATTATTTAGAGTTTTGTTTTGTTTTGTTTTTTTTTACAGGCTCCTCTTCCCTCTCTTCTCCCTCATTCTCTCCCTTGCAAGAAGGTAAGAATATCTTGTGTTAAGATTAGTTTTTTTTGGGGAGTTTCATTGTTTTCTTTAAGATTTTGAAAGTTTTGCATAAGCTAATGTTTTATTATTTATTTTTCTTTGTTATTTGTTTCTAGGTTATGTTTGTTGAAGCCTAGAAGAAAGCAAGCTCTCCACAAGCAAGCAACCTCTCTATGGGTAAGCCTTAAACACACTATATTTTCATATGACGCACCCCCGGATGTTGTGGGAGCATTATTTATTTTTTACACTATTGGTATTTCTACTCTGTGCATACTCTCTTTATGCATGCAAAAAATGCTTTATGTATGCTCTTTGTATGCATAGAGTATAGAGCATTCTTTATGCGTGCATAGAGAGCTTGCATACTCTATGCATGCATAAAGAGAGCATACATAAAGTACATGGAAGCTCTATAATCTCTTTATGCATGTATAGAGTATAGAGTATGCATGCTCTCTAGATTAGGTTGTATGCATAATGGATGTTATGCATAATGAGAGCATGCATAGATCTTGCATACTCTATGTATGCATAGAGCTTGCATGCATATATCATAGAGCTTGTATACTCTATGCATGCATGGAGTATGCATACCCTGTATGCATGCATAGAGCCCTTCTCATGCTCTCGGTGTAAGCTCTTTTGCTATTTATGCTTTTCTTATTTGCATGTTTAGAGAGAGCATGCCCTATGCATAGTTTAGGCTTATGCATAAAGAGAGCATACAAACAAGAAAAGCATAAATAGCAAAAGAGCTTACCTCGGGTGGTTGAGAAGAGCTCAATGCCTAGTTAAGGCTTATGCATAAAGAAAGCTCTATGACACATAACCTTATGTATAATAGGAGTTTTAAGTATTTATGTTTATGCATGGCTAGATGGCAAACAAATTACAATGCAATGTTACACATGAAGGAGGATTTGAACAGTCTTTGTAAGTATATTATCTCAAATTGTATCGTATCTTTTAAAATTAAAGGTTACCTTATCACAACATAAAATCAATGTTTATTTATTTGTTTGCATGTAGCTTGAAGTAGTGGACCACCCCCTATGTAGGATGAATATGATTTCGCATTACAATAGGGTTTGGAAGCTCTATTTGAAAGGGTGCAAGAAGAAGGATGGATTATCATTCTTGAAGGCCCTAGTTAGCAAGTAAGTACATTCCTAAACGTGTAACCTCTTTGTTTTTTCTAAATTACATTTCACTTGTATTAGTTTTGCGATGTTTTAGGATCATGTTACTACAAAGCTTGCCCATGTGACTGAAAAGCAATGGAAATGTGAGAGTAGAGGTTGAAGCTGAACGAGGTAACAACAATTAGAATGTGTGAGGGTATTTAGCAAAGATTATGAGATGAGGACCTTGATGAAATGCCAACTCCCAGGGCTTTTATTTTGTTATCCTTTTATTTTGCCTATGATAAGGGATTACTTTTTGTTGCCATAATCTGAGATGTACTTCTTCAGTGATAATGAAAACTATTTTTGGCTTTAATCTTGTGCAAGATTTGTTGTATTTTATCTCCCAATGTTTATATGCAAATATGATTGTCTTCACCTTCACTTGCACATGCACAAGTAAGAAAACATGTGGTAAAATGTTATTATGCATAATGCTATGCATGCATAAAGAGAGCATGTTCTCTTTTTGCTTACCTCATTTTCTTGTTTTGCGTTTTAGGTCTTTCCTCTTTTAAGCCCAACCTATCTCAATCACTTAAGGTAAGTTCTCAATGCAAGCTCTTTTAATATTTATGTTTGCATCCCTTGATGTGGGGGTTTAGGTTCTACATAGTCTCTATGCATAGTTTTCACCCTTGGGTGTTGGGGTTTAGAGTTTGACCCTTGCGTGTGGGGGTTTAGGGTCTGCATAGTTTAGGCCTATGCATAGTTTAGGCCTATGCACATAAGAGCTATGCATGAGAGCTCTATGCTTTGATAATATGTTGTAAATCTTTTAAGTAGATCACTATGCATAGTTTATGCTTATGCGTAAAGAGAGCTCTCTATGCAAAGTTTAGGCTTATGTATAAAGAGAGTTCTCTATGCATAAGAGTTATGCATGAGAGCTCTGTGTTTTGATAATATGTTGTAAATCTTGTAAGCAAATCTGTTTCTCTTCCATTCTGACCTTCATCATTTTTTTTTCAAATTTCACTCACGCGGCTAGACACAATGATATCTACAAGGCTAGGGGGCACGGCTATGCACGAGGCTATGTGCAAAGCTATACGCGAGGCTAATTTGTATATATCTAGAGTACTTGGCTAGGTATTATGGGTAGAATGGGATAGGTTGGGGCAACAAACTGCCTCAATTTGTCCCATTTTGCCCAATTTTATTTTCTCACAGTGTCTATATAGGCATCAGTATAATCATTGGTGCCTGCATCGATGCTTAAACCAATGGTTTTGTACCAAAATGCTTATATCGACATGCCCACGACATGAGTAGTTTGGGGGTTAAAAAAACCAAATCCTCAGTATATGTGACGGTATAAGGTTGATGTCTTGTAGTGAGTCCCTCATGAACCAGCTTGCTACACTTAGAGCTAAAGTGAAAGAAGATGTGGTTGTAGCCATGCTGATCAAGTCTATGCTAGATGAGATTTATGGAAACCTCATCACCACTAAAGAACTTTCCCATTCGTACCTTTCAAGGACCTCCCTCAAGGAAGAGGAGAAGAAGATGAAGAACAAAGAAGCAGGGGGGACAACTTCTTCTTCACAAAGAACTTCAAAGGTATGAAATGTTCCCTTTGTGCCAGGAACAATCATACAAAAAAGGATTGTTACTCAAAGAAACCATGCAAACAGTGTGGGAATAAAAACCATAATGAAAAGTACTACTATCACAAAAAGTACTACTTTCACAAAAAGGCCGATGCCAATATCATTAAGGAGAAAGAGCTTTCCATAGAGGAAGCAAACTATTATTATGATGATTAATCTTTTTAAACTCCAAGTTATGTGTGGTGTTGTGTTCAGTTGTGTGTTGATCCTGTGTGTACTTTACCTAAGGGATTCCCCATAATTGGCCTATGATACTAGAGCCATGTGATTTATCCTTGACTAGAAAAACTAGCATGAGAAACCATAAGCCTAGATTTATCCTTGACACGGTATGAGGCCCTTGAGGGGGGATTGTTGGGAATCAAGGTCTTACCTGTGGTGAAATCATTCAGAGAGTGAGATAGTGTGTTTGTGTGTGTGAACCACCTCTAGAGGGGTATCAAATAATATCTAGATATTTGTGTGTGTTTGCCATAAGCACTGATGTCATAGAAGAACCTATGTAAGCTATAAAGGTACATGTACTTTCATGGAATATATCAAGAAAGTGTCATTGACTCATGTACTTTCACTCTCCCTCTCTACTTTGTTGACTGTCTCTCTCGCTTTCTCACTTGTGTGTGATGGCATAGCCATAACCATGTTCCCCTTTGAGCCCCCATAGCTTGGCTGAAGCTCTCTCTCTCTCTCTCTCTCTCTCTCTCTCTCTCTCTCTCAATGATGCAAAAAAGGTGAGCATAATACTTGCATCATGTGAAGCATGTGTATAATGTTTCTATTGTTTAGAGAAACTCTTTGACAAATCTTGTATTTTACCCCTTCCACAAGTAGATGTCCTTTTTACTTCACCATTTTTGACACCATAGAACTCATTGTTCACTTTGATGGCAATGCTAAAATGCATATAACTATTAGCTATATGCCATTAAATTGCTGCTAATGAGGAGGCATTTCTCTTTGCTTTCTTTCTCTTTCTCATTGACTGTTGTAACACTGCCTTCTTCTACTCTATCGCTTTTGGATATTGAAACATTGGCTTTCCTCTTTGTCCTTATACCTTGACTAGGTTTTTTCACTTTCTTATCTCACAAACTTTGTTTGGTTCTCTTGCAACGCATAATACAATCTAACACAACATTTTGAAACATCTAAAAGCTTTGACCAGGCAGGTGTAATTCCTCTCCTTTTCTTGGTGCCATGTGAATATGAGAACGTGAAATAGTATGGTGTACTTACCCTTTTTTATTATTGTAATCTTAAGTATATAATGATGATCAAGGATATTATAAATATATGTCTACAAGGTTTGGTGCATGTGTTAACCATTTCCTTGTTATGGGTCCATACTATAGTCCATTTATATTTACCGTACATGGTAAATATGTTCAACAAGATAGGCATATGTGTTCTCATTACTAGAATCTTAAAAGTTCATTTGTGTTGTACACACATGCACAAAAATAGAAACACACACATGTGCATGTAAAACATACATGCACATGTGCAAACACGCATGGATATACATAGACATACAAACACATGCACATACATATGTTAGTAAGTTAGTATATGTTAATAGGTTAGGGTGAGGTGGAGTGCACATTTGCTACATGTGATTGCATGCACACACATGCACAAAAATAGAAATACACACATGCATGTAAAAACATACATGCACATGTGCAAACACGCGTGCATATACATAGACATACAAACACATGCACATACATATACAAAGACACACACCTACACATGTGCACATACGTAGACATCCATGTGCACCCATATATGCCTATGTTTGTGCACACACGTTGCACATACATAGACATGCACACATCCATTTACACAGAAACATATGCAATGTCTAGAGGAACATACACGATGACTTAGCTTAGTCTTGGTTGTATCTCGCAATCATGCATACACATAGATGTACATATGCACATAACCCTCCCCCCTTTTAATATGTTGGCATATGTTAGTTCCTCTATCATACACATACATAATGTCCACACTTTAGTTGTATGGGGACACCCGGACGCTAGTGTGCCATCCTAGTGAATTGGTATAGTGGGTGAACCCACATTACATATTGGTTACCTAGTGTTATTGGTATAGCTCGAGACCATGCTTGACGGGTGTATGTTGTTGAGGTATAACAAGTAGTGCCATGCTTGACAATTGTATTGTGGTCAAAGTGAGACCATGCTTGATGGGTGTATGTTGCTGAGGTGTAATAAGTAGTGCCATGCGCTTGACAACTGTATTATGGTCAAAGTGAAACAAGTGGACTATGCTAGACAACTGCACATGGTCGAAGCGTAACAAGTGGTTTATGCAATTGATGTGCCATGCTAATTGAAAGTGTAACAAGTGGCAATACATCCATGCTAGATAATGTGTATAATGATACTTCCATCATAGTGAAACAAGTGGTAATTGTATGTTGTATTTGTGCCTATCAACATTTCATATTGGGATTAATTGTAGAGAAGAGCAATTAATTAAAACAACTAATGTGCTTACGTTTGTGAGATAGGTGATGAGCGCAGTGCGCCGATCGTATATGGAGGATCTTATCTATATCATCTCGAAACATTATTATTCCGTATTATTTTTGCTGGCCATGTGCCAAATGTTTGTACATATTTGTTATGCATGCTTGTGCATGGCGTTGCTATATTCCTAGCACATACGTTAGAAGAGTTTTGAATGAATATACTTAGTGTGTGAATGAGCTCTAGTGTTTGAGGTATTTTTGTAAAAGTGGAAAAGCAAGCCCAATTTTTGTATGCACAACTATTAATAGCTCCTTGGGCTATTTGTTGAATAGAATTCTCAAAATACTCATGTCATGGAAGTGGAGCTACACGCATGAGGGGGGAGATTGCACCCAATAATGTCTTGATGGGTGATGTTCTATTTCTCCCGTTTTATGCTATGCTATGCTCTGTTATATCAATTTGATTCAAGTCTATGTTTTAATCTTTGATGTAGTTGTGAATTTTTAATTATTTCTTCAAGAAGTACATAAGGTCCTGTGTGACAGTGGTATTAGAGCTATGGGTACTTGCACTTGAAGAAAAAGCAAGAAGCTCACAAAAATCCCCAAGGTAAAGAAGACAAAGCCTCAAGAACTCATGGGAAAATATTGGAACGTTTATGGAAAATTTCTGAGCCATTGATTCAAGATTAGAATTAAGGGCATTGAGAAATTGTCACCTTTTCTTCAAAAACCACTTATGTAAAGCCCAAAACCACCCTTCTTGATGAAAAGTGAATTTTCTCAATTCTTAACGTCTTCATGATCTAACAGTATGGATAGAATCACCAATCGAAGGAGACTTAAGTCTAATTTTCAAATTGCTAAACCCCTAATCATGGCAGAAACCTATAATGGAAGGTGGAGAGTTGCCCATAAATCAAATTAAAGAAAAAAGGCACTTATTTTGCATATCATTAATCTTTGGGTTAAAACTTAACCAAGTTGAAAATTAAAGCTTAAATATTTTCTTTTCTTCTCTCCCTTCCACCCAAGAGCGACAATGGCGATCAAGCGAAATTCATCACAGTGTTTTTTCTCTTAGTCGCACGTAGTGTCCGTGCAGCGGTGAGTTCACTTACAGCTATGAAGGAGCTTGTTTTTAAAAAGTTTAAGCTTTTTAAAAAGCTTAAGCTGTTTAAGCTTTATAAGCTCAAAAAAAGCTTTTATGTCATGAGATTAAGCTACAAAATTGAAGGATGCCGCCTTCTTTTTTAATTCTCTCTGGGCCATCACCTGCTCTCTTTTCACTAGGGCTGCCAACCAATACTTTATAACAAACTTTTAAAGCTTAATTATTAGATCTTTACAAAGCCCATTAAGACTAATAACTAAAGGATTCCACAACCCATGCTCTTGACTCATAATCTTTAATCTTAGAGTCTACACATCCAAGTAGAGAGCTCAAAATTGGAGGGTTTTCTTTCTTATTCAAGGAGTTCTTATGCTAATCTTCTACAACGGACTTGTTTCTTGGGCAATGTTTCCAAGCTTTTGAAGACTTTTGGAATCATGGTTTTTTTTTTGTTGATAATTTAACATCAACAAAAATTATTTTTGCCACTTATTTTTCAACTTCCGACTTCTTGCAACTTGCGGGTGAAAGCTAAGTATTATTATTATTTCAACAAATTTTCATTTCTACATTAAATTTTTTTAAACTTTTATCTTTCCACATCTCTTTTTTATCATGAATCCTCTACTCCCAACCATTCAAGAGCAACTTCAATCACTTCAAAACCAGATTCTTGTTGAGAAAAACTTGAGAATGGATTTAGAAGACACCTAGGTTATCCCGCAAAAAGAGGCATAGACATGTCAACGATACATCTTTTGACTCTGATGGTGATCAACTTTAGAGAACCATACAAGCTACTCTTTGAGCTCAAGAGTCTACAAAAGAAAAGAAGATTAGCCGCCACGTAAAGCTTTTACTTTTTCAGTATTTTGATGGCAAAAAGGATTCTTGCACCATACTTGCTTAGCTCAGTCAATTGGATGATTATTTTTCGGGGGAAAAATTCTTTGAGAAGGACAAAATCAAATGTGCTACCAATCACTTGGTGGATAATGCAACATTATAGTGGAACGTCATTAAAACAAACAAGTGCAAACCAGAGATTTCAAAAACTCATCAAGAAAGATTTCTTACCTTCATAGTACAAAACTAAGGCTAGACAACGATGGTCTATATTCAGACAGCTTGACAGAGAGAATATATTGGATTATGTGGACAGGTTTTGGCAAACTTTATTACAAATATAGGTAATTAAGAAGGTTCACACCAAGGATCAAAGAAGGAAGTTCAAAGTAGGTTTAAAACCTACAATTCGATCAGGGGTGAATATGTTTCGCCCACATTCTCTTGGCTCGGCTATTTTGTTAGCCTTGAATTGTGAAAAGAAAAATGGTTTTCCTAAGAAACCAATGACACCCCAAACCTCGACATCAACATTTTTGAAGCCTAAAACCTCTCTAAAATCATTTGATACATCTATTAATGACCATAACACAGGTATTGACACCAAGCAAATGATTCACAAAAAGCTAATAAACATGATTCAAAGAAGTGTTACAGGTGTAACGAGATTAGACATATCACATCAAATTGTCCATGAAATCAAAGTTTATTTCACTTGGACTCAATATGATCGATGATGATGAAGAAGAAGAATACCACGACAACTACTCCGACTCTTGAGGTAACATTTATTTTATTTGATTATTCTTATAATAAATTTTATTTCACACTTTTTTATAAATTTTAAGGAGAGTTTTTATGCATCAAAAGTAGAACTTCTTGGACCTTTAATCTTTAACTATACTTTATGAATTTTTCACTATGTATTAGTCTTGTGGTATGGGACACGAGATTAATCCTGTGTGAAGCATTCCGATACATACTCATCTCTAGATTTGTGTGAGATAATTTTTGGTGGTATGCTAGAATTTATTACACATAGAAGTCCTTGTAATATAATGTCTTTTGTTATAATTAGAGAAGAAACTTGAATTTATATATTATACGACAATTGATCTCCTTTGCTTGCAATAGCAAACACGCAACTGAGGTTAGTTGCTTATCCAAGCAGGAGGGATGTTACATAATGTCCACCCTTTAGTTATATGGGGATGCTCGGATGCTAGTGTGCCATCCTAATGAATTGTTATCATGGGTGACCCTACAGTAAATACTGGTTACGTTGTGTTATTTGTATAGCTTGAGACCATGCTTGACAATTGTATTGGTATAGATTGAGATTGTGCTTGACGGGTGTATGTTGTTGAGGTGTAATAAGTAGTGCCATGATTGACAATTGTATTGTGGTCAAAGTGAAACAAGTGGACTATGCTAGACAACTACCCACGGTCGAAGCGTAACAAGTGGTTTATGCAATTGATGTGCCATGCTAATTGAAAGTGTAACAAGTGGCAATACATTCCATGCTAGATGATGTGTAAAATGATACTCTCATCGTAGTGAAACAAGTATTAAGTGTATGTTGTGTTTGTGCCTATCAACGTTTCATATTGGGATTAATTATAGAGAAGGGTAAATTGAAATAACTAATGAGATTCCGTTTGTGAGATAAGTGATGAGCAATGCGCATGTCACATATGTAGGATCTTGTCTAGATCATCTCAGAACATTATTATTTCGTATTATTTTGTTGGCCATGTTCCAAATGTTTGTACATATTTTTTATACACGCTTGTGCGTGGCGTTACTATAATCCTAGCACATACATATGTTAGAAGAGTTTGATTATTTACACTTAGTGTTGAACAAGCTCTAGTGTTTGAGCTATTTTTGTAAAAGTGGAAAAGCAAGCCCAATTTTTGTATGCACAACTATTAATAGCTCCTTGGGATATTTATTGAATAGAATTCTCAAAATACTCATGTCGTGGAAGTGGAGCTACATGCATGAGGGGCGAGATTGCACCAAATAATATCTTGATGGTGTTCTATTTCTCTTGTTTTATGCTATGCTATGCTCTATTAGATCAATTTGATTCAAGTTTATGTTTTAATCTTTGATGTATTTATGAGTTTTTAATTATTTCTTCAAGAAGTACATAAGGTTCTGTGACACATACTATACTTAGGCACATCCATGTTCACGCGTACATGTATAATGATCGGTATTACTTAAGTTGGCTTACGTTACTACTTAGGTACATAACATACCATACATAGGCACACCTATGTTCATGCATACATGTACAACGATTTAGGTTACTACTTAGCTTAGCTTTGGTTTTTTTTTTCACACACACACACGTGATACATTGAACATGTGCAAACATAGGGTACATTCAGAGACACACTAGAAATGTCTTAGTTATGGTTATAGTTAACATATGAATAGTTTTTTGTTTTAAAAAAATATGGGAGTGGGTATTGAAATTACATGCCATCACTGTCCACTATGGGAGTGGGTAGATTGGAACCCAGCACCTCCACTTTGTGAATAGTTAGGTTGATAGGTTAGGCATGCCCAAGTGCAAGCATATAACACTCTCTCATAAGGCTTAGAATTTGAATTTGTTGTGCCCTTCAAAAGGGGGTAATTATACTTCAAAAGGAAGGCATGGTTTTTAAAGAAATAGTAAATATGCAAGAAATGCAAGTTTTATATTAGCCCTTCAAATGAAGTTAGGGCTACTTCAAATTTGTTGAGGTTAATAAAATGGGTTGATAATTGATTATTTAGGTGGTAAGTTGATAATTATTATTACGAGGGTAAGGTCTTCTCTTCTTTTACTCTTTCTATCGCGTGGACACGTGCCCATGCGTAGGGTCCTCTCTTTCCCCGGGGGTTAAAAACATGTTTCCTATGTTTTTAGTATCTCGCAATACACATTTGAAAAATCACACTCACCATCTCCTACCTCTTGGTTTGGCTTTTCTCATTCTTTAAAGTTCTCTCCTTCACCTTCATTGCTAGCCATGCAACAAGCTACTAGTTCAATTTTGTCGCTCCTATTTTAGCCATGCACGCATGCACACATGAATACATGGTATGTATCCATAAGGTGTAGGTTAGGCACTTGGCTATGGTTAACAGAATGGGGTTAGAAAGAGTTATGTCAATAGTTGAACAATTTGGTTAATAAGTTAGTATATGTTAATAGGTTAGGGTGAGGTGGTTTGCACATCTGCTACATGTGCACGCAAGTGCACAAGCACACACACACATGCACAAAAATAGAAAATTATACACACATGCATGTAAAAACATACATGCACATGTGCATATACATAGACATACAAACATACATGCATGTATGTTTGTACGTGTTTGTATGTCTATGTATATGCACATGTGCATATACATAGACATACAAACATACATGCCTGTAAAAACATACAAATAGAAAATTAGACACACATGCACATGTGCATATACATAGACATACAAACACGTGCACATATATATACATAAACACACCCACACGTGCACATATATAGACATACGTGTGCACCCATGTATGTCTATGCATGTGCACACGGTGCATATACATAGACACACACACACACACCCATTTTATGTAGAAACATATGCAATGTCCAAAGGAACATACACGATGACTTAGCTTAGTCTTGGCTAAATCCTGCATGCACACACATAGACATACATATGTATTATGCACATAACCCTCCCCCCTTTTAATATGCTGGCATAGGTTAGTCCTTCGATCATACACATGCACATTAACACCCACTCATGCACATCTATATGCAGACATATACACACACAAACATATACGATACTATATGTAGGCACACCCATGTTCACGCATACATGTAGAATTATTTAGGTTACTACTTAATTTAGCTTAGGTTACTACTTAGGTTGGCTTAGGTTACTACTTAGGCACATAACATACCATATGTAGGCACACCTACGTTCATGCATACATGTATAATGATTTAGGCACACCTACGTTCATGCATACCTGTACAATGATTTAGGTTACTGTACAATGATTTAGGTTACTACTTAAGTTGGCTTAGGTTACTAATTAGGTTAGCTTTGGTTCTCTCTCTCTCTCTCTCTCTCCCCACACACACACACACACGTGATGCATAGAACATGTGGAGACATAGGTTTGTACATTCACAGTCACACTAGAAAGTTAGGAATGTCTTGGTTATGGTTATGGTTAACATGCGAATAGTTTTTTTTTTTTAAAATGAGAGTGGGTACTGAAATTGCATGCCAGCACTTTACCCTATATGGGAGTGGGTAGATTGGAACTCAGCACCTCCACTTGTGAATAGCTTAGGTTGATACGTGAGTAGGTTACGCATATAACACTCTCTCATAAGGCTGTGCCCTTCAAAAGGGGTTAATCTATACAAGATTAAGGAGAACCCCACCTCCCTCCACGTGGGCAAAGGAGGTGGGACTATTTCAAAATAACCACTCCTCCTTCAAGCGTGAGGA
>NC_141047.1:46467736-46672736 GCF_041138505.1 Cibotium barometz
ACAATACGCATTTGCACTCACCCTTTCACTACCTCTCTTGGTTTGGCTTTTCTCATTCTTTAAAGTTCTTTCCTTCGCCTTCATTGCTGGCCATGCAACAAGCTACTAGTTCAAGGGCGCCCCTTCTTCTTCACATAGAACCTCGCAATTGAGCTGTGTGTTCCTTGCGCGGGGCGCGCGCGCGCAGAGATAGAGAGAGAGAGAGAGAGCGGAGAGACAGAGAGAGAGAGAGAGAGAGAGAGAGGATGGGTTCTTGTAGTTTCACCATCTTGGCCTTCTCCTGCATGCTCGTAATGTTAGCTTTCTTCTCTCACCGCGCGGGCTCTGCCCCTATCGATGATGAAATAGATGCATTGATAGCGCTCAAGCAGAGCTTAGAGGACCCAATGGGGCATTTGAACGACTGGGTGGTGCTGCTGCAAGACGATGGAGCTGTCAACTACACCAGCACCCCCTGCAAGTGGAATGGTGTGCATTGCAGCATGTCTAGCACAGCACGCTGGGGTTCAATGCTGGTGGTGGAGGCCTTGGACCTCTCCAACCTCAACCTCTCCGGCACCCTCTCTCCTGAAATTGGGCGGCTGCACAACCTGGTCAACCTCTCCCTTGCTGTGAACAATCTGACCGGTGGGCTTCCCTCGGAGCTTTGCGACATTGGATGCAGCCTGCGCTACTTAAACATCTCCAACAACCTTCTGGGCGACCACTTCCCGTCTCAGAACTTGAGCAAGCTCGTGTCTCTGGAGGTGCTCGACGCCTACAACAACAACTTTACGGGGCCTCTTCCTTTGCAAATCAGCAAGCTCGCCCGCATGCGCCATCTCCACCTCGGAGGCAACTACTTCGATGGCTCCATCCCGCCCCAGTATGGCGCTCTGCAGAACCTCATCTATTTGGGCCTCTCAGGTAACTCCTTGACGGGAAGAATTCCTGTGGAGCTCGGCAACCTTGCCCTCTTGCAGGAGCTTTATCTGGGCTACTTTAACCTATTCAACGGTGGGATTCCTTCTGCTCTGGGTCGTCTCACTGAACTGGTTCGCTTGGATATGGCGGACTGTGGGCTCACCGGCAGTATTCCTGCCCACCTTCAAAACCTCACCAAGCTTGATTCCCTCTTTCTTCAAATAAACTCCCTCACAGGCCCCATTCCGCCGGAGCTCGGCCACTTGGTGAGCTTGAGGTCCCTTGATCTCTCCAACAATCTTCTCTTTGGCCACATTCCTCAGCAGTTCAGCAATCTGATCAACTTGGAGCTGCTCAACCTTTTCCGCAATCAAATCCATGGCGGAATCCCCTCTTTCATTGGGGACCTCCCCTCCCTGCAAGTCCTGTCTCTGTGGGAGAACAACATGACTGGCACTGTGCCCCAGCAGCTTGGCTCGAACAGAAACCTTGTGATTGTAGACCTCTCTTCGAACTCCTTGACTGGCCGCATTCCACCGTATCTCTGCTCGGGGGGTAACCTTCGAAGGCTGGTTCTTTTCAACAATTTCTTCACAGGGCCCATTCCAGAGAGCTTAGGGAGCTGCAGCGAGCTTGTTCGCATCAGATTAGGCCAGAATCAGTTATCTGGGGCTTTCCCTTCGGCATTGCTGGCGCTCCCTTCGCTGCAGATGATGGAGATTCCCTTCAATCAACTCAATGGGAGCATTCCCTCCAACATTCCTTTTAACACCAAGTTGGGTCGGCTTGATTTGTCCAGCAATCAGCTGAGCGGTTCCATACCGGCGAGCATCAGCAACTTGTCCACCCTTCAAACGCTGCTGTTGCCCGGCAATGCGCTTGTCGGCAACATTCCGCCGGAGATGAGTAGCTTGAAGCATCTATCAAAGCTGGATTGCAGCGGGAACTCCCTGGGCGGCTCCATTCCGGCTGCATTGGACCAGTGTGGGGATCTCACCTACATGGACCTCAGCCGAAACGAGCTGGAGGGCGAGATTCCTGCCGAACTTTGGAATCTAGGGGTTCTTGATTTCCTCAACTTATCCAGGAATCACTTGTCCGGAGCAATACCTTCCGCTTTCCAGCGAATGCAGACCCTCACAGCGGCCGATTTCTCCTTCAACAATCTGTCGGGAATCATCCCTGATCAAGGCCAATTTGCTACCTTCAATGCGAGCTTATTTATAGGCAATGCAGGTCTCTGCGGGGCTCAGCTGGTCCCCTGCAGCTCGGCAGACTCCTCCGCTCAGCTCCGCCACAGGGTACAAAGCGAGCCAGCCCTCATGTACTGGGTGATCGTGGGCATCATCTCATCTCTCACTGTGGTCGTGTTTGTGGTGGGGGTGTTCTGCAACCGGCATGCTTTTTGTGCGTTGCTTGGAAGAGATGGAGTACTGGACAGCCCATGGAAGCTAACCGCTTTCCAAAAGCTGGACTTCACAGCAAACCATGTGCTTGTTTGTCTCACAGATGATAACATCATAGGCAAAGGCGGGTCGGGCACTGTTTACAAATGCGCCACACCGTCCGGCTATGTGGCCGTGAAGAGGTTGCCAGGCACCTACAGCAAAGCTACTGCTGAGGTTGGCGTCGGTGGGGTGGATGACCATGGTTTTTCGGCAGAAATACAGACATTGGGCAAGATAAGGCACAGGAACATAGTGAGGCTGCTGGGCTGCTGTTCGAGCAGGGAGACCAATTTCCTCGTGTATGAATACATGCCTAATGGGAGCTTGGGCGAGCTGCTGCATGGGCCAAGAGGAGGCTCGCTGGATTGGGCCAAGAGGTACAAGATTGCAGTGGAAGCTGCAAATGGTTTGCGTTACCTACATCACGATTGCTCCCCTCTCATCGTGCATCGCGATGTGAAGTCCAATAACATTCTGCTGGATTCCAAGTACGAAGCTCATGTTGCGGACTTTGGGCTGGCTAAGGTTTTAGATTATCCGGAGTCCATGTCTTCAATTGCAGGTTCATATGGCTACATAGCCCCAGGTAATCAATCCTTCATCAAGAAATTTGGGTTAGTTTGTCTGGTCTTAAAAAATTTTTTAACACTATGTGGTGATGCTCAATTTGCTCTTCGCAGAGTACGTGTACACCTTGAAGGTGGACGAGAAGAGTGACATCTACAGCTTCGGGGTTGTGCTGCTGGAGCTCCTGACGGGTAGGCGGCCATTTGAGCCGGAGTTTGGGGAGGGGGTGGACATAGCGCAGTGGGTGAGGAGGAAGGTGCAGACAAGGGAGGGAGTGTTGGAGGTGCTAGACTCGAGGATGGGGGTGGATTTTGTGGGGGAAGCGGTGATGGGGGAGGTGATGCTGGTGCTGAGGGTGGCTCTGCACTGCCTTGTGGACCTGCCAATGCAACGCCCAACAATGCGTGAGGTAGTGCAGATGCTCACTGATGTTCCCAAGAAGAAGGTTAAAACAGGGCCCCAAACACCATCATCAGCAGCACCACCACATCCTCCTCCTGCTGCGCCCATCTCGAGCAATGGGAAATCCACTGCGTTTGTCTTGGGCTGCTCTAGCCCTCCGGACCTCATCTCCATTTAATTTTTTCCTTTTTTTTTTGGGATACCAAGTAGCATACTTACTATAGCTTAAACTCGGGTCTTGTTAATTTTCCATGTCGTGTGCCATGCTATACACCTTTGCTTATCGGGTTTTTACACTAGCCCACTGCACAGAGAACGAACTGCCATGCAGACTTGGAGGACTGAACTCGAAAGCCGGGACAAGCAGGCACCCATGTGCCCCCCATCAACCTTCTCTCTCTCTCTAGGAAGCAAACCGTTAAGTTTTGCCATTAAGCCCCACAAGGTACCACACTTTGTCCTACTTCCAAGTCCCTTCCCCCCCCCCCCCCCCCGGGGCCCTGCATGCAAGATGTCTTATGTGTTTCTACTTTGCAAAGATTGGAATCTACAGCTTGCATGCAAAAAGTTTTCTGTATTTATACCTTTCAAAGATTGGAAATATACAAGTTGCTCTCCATCATCGCTTTCCAAGACTCACATATCTTAGTGGGCCATCTATGGACCTTCCTTTCATTTTTCGCAAATAGGTTGTGTTCTATGACCTTAACGTAGCCTGAATCGGTAATGCTACCCTTAATGGTGGCCCTTACATACACAACATTCTAGAAAAGGCTAAGGCTTGTGAAGTAATCATATCTCTAAGGATATCAAAATGTACATACATTACATTCTAGCAAAGGCTAAGGCTTGTGGAGTAATCATATCTAAGGATATCAAAATTTACATACATTACATTCTAGCAAAGGCTAAGGCTTGTGGAGTAATCATATCTAAGGATGTCAACCACACACACTAATTCCAGATTATGTGGGGCTTGTGTCACTAGGATATATTTCATGAACTTGAGTAGGGGAAGTTTGTAACCCTTATGTAATTGCGTTCCTTTGTTTTGCAAACTCTTGTAGATCATTGCCTTCATTAAATAATTTTATTTTTCATGGATCAATGGATTTGAACTCATGTATTGAATGAGGTGATGAGATAACAACTTTGGCAATACGTCATTATTTTTAAAAGTAAAATAAGGCCTTAAATCAAAGTAAAGAAGCCTTGAATTGTGTACCTTATTGCTTACTTTAGTGGCCACATTCATATCCATGTAATGTTGCAATTTTGAAAATTATCAAATATTGGAAGATTTTTATGCAATGTGTGTGGGGGGAGAGAGAGAGAGAGAGAGAGAGAGAGAGAGAGAGAGAGAGAGAGAGAGAGAGAGAACTCTTGTAATATTCAAAAGAACAAACAACTATTGAAATGCATCATGTGAAAACAAATGATATTACAAACCAATATTAATCATTTAAAAGCATGCAATTTCCAAGTACTTCATATCCATGGAGATTTTTTCATGGGATGTATGGTGCTACAACTAGCTTATCCTTGAATTTGCCAAGATTGCTAGGCCCACTAACGTACTATTGGTCAAAGCTTGGATGGACATAGTATGCTACTTGCACAAACCTCTTCCTTGACTTTTGCTATTACATGTTGGTCTTCTTACATTTTGTTGTTGAAATCTACCCCACAATGTGTAGAGTCCTTTAAGCCTTGAAGAAGGCCCTAGCTAGGGCCCTATCTAGGGGATATACTCTCCTATAAACATTAGTGTCTCCATGTTTAATGGGATGTATACTTACATGACAAGGTAAGAACAAGTGATTTCACATACATCATAGAGGGGAATAGATTCCTATATGAACCTTGGTGTGTCTATGTTCTACACATGGGATGTATGATTACATGATAGGGTAAGCACAGGTTGGATTACCTAGCTATCTTTGTATAATAGTGGGCTGAACAAAAGACAACATCTTGTTTAGGATTTTAAATAAAGGTGGTCCACCAAAGTTTAGTCTAAAAGCATAAGGTCTAAATTTCAAATATCATCAAAACTAACCACTTAAATTCTAAAGTACATAGGGCTTTTTTTAAAAGTTTACAAGGAGTGGAGATTGCTTTGAGTTGATGGATCTTTCATATGAATTCATGTTAGCTTGTAAAAGAGCATAACAAGTCACATTCCACTTTGTTTACTCTTTGCCACTCTTTGTCATTGAAAGAATCTCTCATTAAATTAACCTGGGCTACACCTTTACTAATCAGTTAAACCAGCAAGAAAAGTTTGAATGTCTTAATTTCTTATGTCTCCTAACTTCAATAATACTATGAATATTAAAAAAAAGGAAGCCCCAAAAGTATGGAGATCATAAACCATATGATTAATAATTGAAATGTGCTAAAAGTTCAAAGCATCAAAATAAGAGGAACTTGTCAAGAGTTCTTAATCATCAAAGCACTATGAGTGCCAACACTCCACTAGCCAATCCCTCCAATTAGAATATCAAGGTATGTGATAAAAAAGAGTGGTAAAATAATGAACCTTAATTTCATATATATAGTGAAGTCAAACTATTCTTAATTTCTTGTATAACTTCTATCTAATCTAGCAAATGCATCAAAGTATTGAAGATAAAACTAGATATGATTGAGTAAATATCTAAAATGTTGAGAAAACGTGGTGCTCATGCTAGATCAAGTGTGTGGAGGAAAAGATTAAGTTGTTTATGAATACAACTAGGCCTTGTTCAATACAAAATGCCTCCTAGCTCCACCTTTAAATAGATGAGCTAGTGGACCTTAAGTCCATTCACACTCACACCCTTCTCTTCCCCTTCTACATAACCTTAGTCTCTGCATACCCCCCCTCAATACCAACTATGAAAGAATGGAATAGGTGGTATTGGACATAGGATGCCTTTATAACATTAGGCGTACAAGGTTTGGAATATAGGTGTGATTACATTGAGATTTAAAACAATTTCTCAGCAGAGGTAGAGGCTGATACAAAGTTTGTCTCTGACTCTTTGTTAGGACATTTAGAAGTGATATGTCCCGTTTGTTTACACTTGTTACATTTCATTTTGTTGGGATATTTGATCCAACAATTATTTGCCAAATGACCCACCTTTTTGCAATGGGCACATCTTACTTTGACCACTTGATGTGACAAAGCTTGTTCGATAGTCGATGAAGTGGTTGCATTTGAAGATTCAGCTCCTCCTTTTGGCTTCTTTTCTTCATCAAGACAAGATTGAAAGACTCCTTCGAGAGTGGGATTAGGTATGTTCTTCAGGGTGGTGACTAAAGTGGGGTACACCTTTTTGACTGCTTTGAGCAAAACAGCCACTGCATCATCTTCATCCATTCTCGCATTCACTAATGCAAGTTGAGCCATAAGGCCCTTCAAGTGAGAGATGAAGGCTCCAATGCCATCTCCCTCTTTGAGTTCCAAGCTAAAAAATTCGATTTTTTGAGTGAGATCTTGGAATTCTTACCACGAGCTCCATAGAGCTTATCAAGCTCATCCCATTTCTCCTTTGCAGTCGAAAGCTGGTCCACATGGTGAATGAGTACCTCATCAAGATGAAGCATGATGATGGCTTGTGCCCTCTCATCATCTTCAATATCTTCAGCCTTTGTTCGATCAATGACCTTACTACCGGAGATGAATGGCCAAAAGCCTTTGGACATCATCTTGTACTTGACAAGGACTTGCCAAGTGTGGAAGCCCTCTCCCGAGAACTTCTTAATTTGAGTGTTGTCCTTTGACATTGGGTATTGAAAGAGGTTATGAGAGAGTAATGGGCTGATTTATGAAGAAGAAAAAACCAAAAATTTATGATATATAGGCTTAATTAGAAAGAGAGAGGCTTATGAGAGTGCAACAACCCTAATCAAGTCAAGAATGTTGCATAAATAGGAGATTAAAATAGTAATTTTTATGGTTTAGCACTTAGGGTTTGTGTCCAATTACTAATTTTAATGGGAATTAGCTTCATTAGTGTTAAAGAACACTTTGGTTGGTGATTAAGATCACCATTAGTGTTTAAAAAATATAATTAGTGCTTAAAAGCATATTTTTAGTATCTAATGACACTTATTTTGGTGATTAGATTCACCATTAGTGTTTAATAACACTCTTAGTGTTTAAGAACACTTTATAATAACTTTTCTTTGCTGGATTAACAACTTTATTAGTGTTAAACAACACTATTAGTGCTCATAAGTATATTTTGAAAAGCTTTGAAAGCTTGAAAGTTGATGTTGATGATAGAGCTTGATGAGAATGAGGCTTATGGATACCTCATGTGGTTGGCACCACTTCAAACTCAAGAGAAGAATCAGCAACACTCATTCACACTCACACCCTTCTCTTCCCCTTCTACATAACCTTAGTCTCTTAATACTAATGTTATGTAGAAGGGGAATAGAAGGGTGTGAGTGTGAATGGACTTAAGGTCCACTAGCTCATCTATTTAAATAGATGAGCTAGTGGACCTTAAGTCCATTCACACTCGGTCCACTAGCTCATCTATTTAAATAAATGAGCTAGTGTCCATTCACACTCGGTCCACTAGCTCATCTATTTAAATAAATGAGCTAGTGGACCTTAAGTCCATTCACACTCACACTCTTCTCTTCCCCTTCTACATAACCTTAGTCTCTTAATATAAAATCCCCCTAATACCAACTCTCAATAAACCCATATTGCAACCGGAATCTTATTCTAGGAATTGATTGTGGAATAGTAGAGAATTCACAAGAATTGATTCAACCATAAAAACCATTGCTTTGTAAGCTTCAAATAAATGAAATCAATTGAAATTCAAACACTTAACAAAATTAAAATACTTAGCTCAATAGACCATATTGGGTGCAATCTTCCCCCCTCTTGTGCGTGGCCTCTCCCCACACAAGAGTATTACTTTATTAGCTTTCTTTCCACCAAAATTAGGCCATAGCCCCCAAAATATACAAGATGTGCTTTTTAGAGAGCATGGCACTCTTCTTTTACAAAAATAGAGTGTCAAATATTGGGACTAGGGTAAAGCCATAGGCTTTAATAAATTCCACATAAATAAATGTATCTTTCCTAAAGTTCAAAATGGAAAAATCATTTGCTAAGGTTGCAAGCTACTATGCTTGCCAAAAATGAAATGTGATGAACTAAGACATTTCTTCCAAAGTAAACTCTTCAATTCCCATAGTCTTCATCACCTGAAAATATAAGCCCAATTAATTATTAAATTAATCTCACAAATATTAAACAGGCACAAATCATCACCAACTCATGACTACCAGGCGTAAGTACCCCAGGAATCACCCTGCCATACAAACCTAACTGAAATAATCATAGGTGGCCTCAAACATACGTCATATACCGCACGTATTAATATTTATAGTGGTGTCACCCACGATATTAACCTAGCCGGCATGACGCAAGAGTAACCTAGGCATCCCCAAATTACTCAAGAGGGGATAAATAATATTTTTCTAGAGGACTTAAAATATATTCTCATGACATCCCTCTTGCTTGAGTTTGCAATTGTCCTGAATTGCGGATTTGCTGGGTTTGAAAAGAATGAAGAATTTCAGGGTAAACTCGAAAAAATTTTAGGAGGATTCTTGAAAGTCAAAAGATACTTGAAGTATTGATTACCTGTTCTTGTTGTTGTTATCTCTTGATCAATGATAGCATCAGAAACTAGTACTTCTTCCTCTCCTTCAATAAGAGGTGGTTCCTCATATGTTGGGTGAGTAGGAAGTGTTTCTCAAAAAGGTTTCAAGAGATGGATATGAAAAGAATTGTGGATATTCCAATTAGATGGAAGCTTGAGTCTATAGGCCACATCATTAATCTTTTGAAGGATTTTAAATGGCCCATAATATCTAGGCGCTAGCTTAACTGCAGGGAATTTTTCCACACTCTTTAATCGACGTTTTTCAATTCTCAAAAGTACACAATCACCTTCTTGAAATGAAAAATCTTTACGCTTCCTATTTGCTTGAGATGTATACTTCTCTTGAGCTCTTGCAATACAATCATGCACTTCAGATAAAATGCGATCAAAGTCTCTAACATATTGGTCGGTAGCTTCAATCTTATGAGAGAGTCTAGTAGCCGGAATAGGCAAAGCTCTACCATAGATAATCTCAAATGGTGCTCGACCAGTAGCAGTATGAGGAGTATTATTATAAGCAAATTGGAGTAGGTGTATGTACTTATCCCATGCACTAGGTTGCTGGGAAACATAGGCTCTAAGCATATCTAAGATAGTGCTATTTGTGACTTCGGTCTGTCCATTCGATTCCGGATGGAAAGCCGTGGAAAAATCTAACTTAGTGCCTAAGTTTGAGAAAAGAGCAACCCAAAAGTGACTACAAAATTTAGAATCTCTATCAGAAACTATCACTTTGGGTAGTCCATGATGAACAAAAATTTGCTTAACAAATATGTTCACGGCTTGCTGAGAAGTTAGTGTCTTTTTACATGGAATGAAATAGGCTTGCTTACTAAATCTGTCCACTATTGTCCAAATCATGTCATGGTGATTGGAAGTAGTAGGAAAGCTAGTAATGAAGTCCATAGACACTTGTTCCCATGGTCTATCAGGAATAGGTAGAGGCATAAGCAATCCCAAAGCTTTACCTTTGTAGCTTTTAATTGTTTAGCAAATGTTACATTCAGCTACAAATTTAGCTACATCATTCTTCAAATTAGGCCAAAAGAATTCTCGAGAAACTACTTGAAGTGTTGCGGAAACTCCTCTATGTCCCACAAGTGGTGGTTGGTGCATCTCTTCCAAGACAAGCTGTCTATAAGGTTGAGTAACACATAATCTTTTCTCAAAGAAAAGATAGCCATCATTATGAGAATAACTTCCTTGAGGTGTCCAATTGTTTTCACGCAATTTGATCCATATTTCAGAAAAATCTGGATCAACTTCATAAGTTTCTTTCATAAGTACAAATGGTTCACTTTCAATAATGGAAATGTTGTTGATATTTGGTCTTCGACTCAAAGCATCGGCAACAACATTTTCTTTTCCAGGTTGGTATTGAATCATAGGTTGAAAACTTTGAATGAAAGATGCCCATTTGATGTGCCTATCTGAAATAAGAGGTTGCGTAAGCAAATGCCTAATGCTTTGTTGATCCGTCTTGATGAGAAATTCAGAGCCCATTAGGTAATGCTTCCAGATTTTCAAAGCATGCACTACTGCTGCTAATTCCTTGTCATATGTGCTATAATTTTGCTCTGCAGCTTAAGCTTTCTACTTTGATAAGCAATAGGATGGTTGTCTTGCATAAGAACAGCTCCAAATCCTTTGCCACTAGCATCAGTCACTACTATAAAGAATGGTCTTTGAAAATCAGGTAGTGTTAGAACTAGTGCTTGTGTTAAAGCATTCTTGAGTGTTGCAAAAGATCTATCTTGCTTTTCAGTCCAATTGAAATTTGTAGCTTTCTTAAGGAGTTCAGTCAAAGGATGAGAAATACAAGCAAAATTCTTGACAAACTTCCTATAATAACTACATGGGCCAAGAAAAGATCTAAGATCATGTATGTTTCTAGGCGTAGGCCAAGAAGCTATACACTCAATTTTCTTAGGATCTACACGAATCCCTTCAGCCGACACTATATGACCTAAGTATTCAATCTCTTCTTGAAAGAAAGAACTCTTTTCAGGATTGACATACAATTCATTTTCTCTCAAAAGATTGAACACTTGTTCCAAGTGTTGTTCATGCTCTTGTCGATCCTTGCTGAAAACAAGAATGTCATCAAAGAACACTATAACAAAACTTTGAAACTTAAGAAATATGCGATTCATCATACGACTGAAAGTAGATGGAGCATTGGTCAAACCAAATGGCATAACCAAAAACTCATAATGACCAGTTTGGGTTCTAAAAGCTGTCTTGAAAATGTTAGATTGAGTCATACGAACTTGATGATACCCAGACTTTAGGTCAATCTTGCTAAAGACCTTTGATCCTCTAAGCTTGTCAAGAAGATCATCTACCCTAGGAATAGGATATCTGTTCTTGACAGTAATCTTATTCAATACACGATAGTCTACACACATTCGATAAGTTCCGTTCTTCTTCTTAACAAGAAGTACTGGAGCTCCAAAAGGTGAACTACTAGGTCAAATAAGGCCTCTCTCTAGCAAGTCTTCTATTTGGCTTTGGATTTCTTTTTGCTCTAAATTGTTGACTCTATAGGGAGCTTTACAAGGCGGAGAATTTCCAGGCAATAAGTCAATACTATGATCCTCAGGCCTAGACTTAGGTAATCCTGGAGGTAGATCTTCCATGAAACAGTCACTAAATTTGGAGATAAAAAGATCAAACTTTGAACTTTTGGATGTGTCAGACTCAGCATCAAGCTGGTTAACCCATACCATATAAGTCTTGTCTCTTTTTCTGAGAGCTCTCTTTGCTTGAGTATGACTCAACAAAGGACTCATTTCTCCTTTGACTTGACACTGGAGGATAATATTTTCATTGTCCTTTCTTAGAGAAATGCTATGAGTGTCATAGTCTATAATAGGATTGTACTTGTGTCTCCAAGGCATACCCAAAATTATATCTACCCCTTGTAAAGGTGCAACTAAGAAATCCCTCTTTTCTGTTAAAGGCTTGATGCATAAATCCAAACCTTTCACCTCTTGCATGCAATTATACTTTGTTCCAATAAATGCTGCTTTGACTCTATAGTGCGTGGGTGAAGAATGAAGATTTAATGCTCTAAGTACCTTTTCAGAAATGAAATCATGTGTACTACCATCATCATGCAAAATAAGAACTTCATGTCCATTTATTGTTCCTTTTATTTTAAGCAAAGAATGAACATGAGGTTTACCTTCTTGTTCTGAGTAGTCTGGATCGGAATTACCCTCTTGCTTGAGTGATTCTTCTTCATTGTCGTCTTCTTCAATCATATTGACTCGAGCTGCTGTTGCTGCTGGTGTTGAATTCTTGGTACGCTCCGGACAATTCGGTGCTATGTGACCTTCTTTGTGGCACTTGAAACATTTGATAGTAGATGTCTTCAGTTTGCCACCATTGACTTTCTTATTGGTACTCATGTTGCCTTTAGTCTCGTCCTTGCCTTTGTCATAACCTGGTTTATACATCTTCTTTGAAGTATAAAAAGATTTAGTAAATGGTTTAGAAGAAGTACCCTCATTCCGCGTGATTTACGAGACTTAGGCTAGTCAAATTATTGATGAAATAATTTTCTTGCACTTTGAAACCTGCTGAAACAGTCCTGTAAACCTTGCCCAATCTCTGCAATATTTTCTGAAATTTTTCAGAATTTTTCAGAAGCGATTTCGAAATTTTCTGGCCTTTTCTAGGCAATTTTAAAGCCTTTTAAAACCTGTAAATCACTTTTCTGCACCCAGAAATTTCAGATTTGGAAACCTTTTGTATTTCTCCTCAAATTTGAAAATAGGAGAAGTAAAGGCTCAAAAGAAAAGTGATGTGACTTGTATGGGGATTGGGAAAAGTAAGATTAGATTAGAAAGTGATTAAGCTTGATTAGGCTTGTGGGTTTTTTTTTTAATCTTCTCCACTCGCCGTTTTGCGCCGGCAGGCTGCCGTCGTGCACCTCTTCTTGGGTTTCTTTTTGAGAAATTTTTGATAGCTTTTACATGCTTAATCTGCTCCGTCCATTATGGATTTACTCATGCTTGAAGCTTTCTGATTTCTGAGAGAATCCCGTGAGGTTTTTGGCTATGAGGATTTCATCCATGCGGTCAGATTTTGATTTCACTGAGTATTTGAAAAAACCACTTTTTGATAAAGAGGGATGGTTTTGCAGGGTGGTGAGTGGGTTTAAGAGTAGATCTAGTTTTGAATCTTTGACCTTTGGGTAAAGATCTACAAAACACCCTTCTGTCCACTGGATAATTTCCTGTACTTTCTTGATTTTTGAGAATTTGAAGCCCTTTCCTATCTTCTCCACAAATCTCCTAGCCCAAGCTCTGATACCACTGCAACCGGAATCTTATTCTAGGAATTGATTGTGGAATAGTAGAGAATTCACAAGAATTGATTCAACCATAAAAACCATTGCTTTGCAAGCTTCAACTAAATCAAATCAATTGAAATTCAAACACTTAACAAAATTAAAATACTTAGCTCAATGGACCATATTGGGTGCAATCTTCCTCCCTCTTGTGCGTGGCCTCTCCCCACACAAGAGTATTTCTTTATTAGCTTTCTTTCCACCAAAATTAGGCCATAGCCCCCAAAATATACAAGATGTGCTTTTTAGAGAGCATGGCACTCTTCTTTTACAAAAATAGAGTGTCAAATATTGGGACCTCGGGGGGGTCACTCACAAAAAAATGTGAATATCACGTGCGTTCAACAGAAGCATAATTTTAATTTATGAAACTTACAGAAATATATTTACATAAGGGTATGATTTAAAAATTTTTCAAAAAAATTTACAGATTCATAAAGAAAAGGGGATATTATATAGATTAAAAAATTCACAAATAAGGGATTTAAAATATAGGCCTTGAACGCACGCGATAGGGATATTTTACATATAGTGACCCCCCCGAGATTGGGACTAGGGTAAAGCCATAGGCTTTAATAAATTCCACATAAATAAATGTATCTTTCCTAAAGTTCAAAATGGAAAAATCATTTGCTAAGGTTGCAAGCTACTATGCTTGCCAAAAATGAAATGTGATGAACTAAGACATTTCTTTCAAAGTAAACTCTTCAATTCCCATAGTCTTCATCACCTGAAAATATAAGCCCAATTAATTATTAAATTAATCCCACAAATATTAAACAGGCACAAATCATCACCAACCCATGACTACCAGGCGTAAGTACCCCAGGAATCACCCTGCCATACAAACCTAACTGAAATAATCATAGGTGGCCTCAAACATACGTCATATACCGCACGTATTAATATTTATAGTGGTGTCACCCACGATATTAACCTAGCCGGCATGACACAAGAGTAACCTAGGCATCCCCAAATTACTCAAGAGGGGATAAATAATATTTTTCTAGAGGACTTAAAATATATTCTCATGACACATATCTTAAAGGAAATTGATCGTGCATATCAAGGTCATAAATCCATATCTTGAAAGAAATTGATCCTAGCTATCAAGGTCACAAACCCATATCTTAAAGGAAATTGATCTTGACTATGAAGGTCACCAACACATAACACATCATTGCTAAATCTTCTACCTCAGCTAAAAGAGAGCTAAAATTACATTGTAATCCCCAACCATACATAATTTTTTAAAAAATTAGAGGGAAAAGATAATCCCAAATTCTAATCTCTAGAAGCATCATTAACACATCTATAACCAATTACAACATAAAATGTGTAAGAACCATCATTAACCTTAATATCTTAGCATCTACTATATCAATGGTTGGAAACAAGGAAGGAATACCAAAACACCTAAGTAGTCATGTAACACCGAACATAAGAAGAGTGACATCCAAGACTTATAAATAATCACCAAAACACCTAGGTAGTCATGTAACACCCGGCATAACAAGAGTTACATCTATAAGAAAGACTCCTCTAGAGACTTGTTATGTATGATAAATATGGGAAATGCTAATGAAGCTCAGTGATAATTCATAAAAAAAAAGGAGTGGATTTATGCCTACATGGCTTTATGAATCTCTTAAATAATATGGTAAACACACTCCAATTTTGTGGATGTGGAGAGCATGTGGAAAAGGATGAAAAGATGCATAATAGAGAATAATCCTTCTAGAAGTTCTAGGAGGACTATAAGGATGTGTACATGAGAAGATTTTATGTAGGCTCAAGGTGGAGTTGGATCTTATCCACCAAGTCAAGGGTTCCTTGATTAAATAAATCAAAGGGACACATGTAAGAAGTAGACAAGAAGGACATATGGAAGAACTAGCCAAGGCGGACACTTGATGTTGACATTTGGGCTTATGCAGTTTTAGATTGAATGCTTCTACTATGGACCATTGTGATTTACAAGAGCATGGTAAGAAAGCTTATATGAAAGGAGCTCTCTCTCTCTCTCTCTCTCTCTCTCTCTCTCTCTCTCTCTCTCTCTCAAACACACACACACACACACACACACACACACATAATAAATATAAGCTTTTCCTAGATGAGATAGCTTGCATAGATTATATAGATTTACAGTATAATCTTATAGAGTATACATTTTGTTTTGTCCTAGGTACAATATTTCCTATAGTGAAAATGCTGATCTGATGAAAACTTAAGCCTGACAAAAAACCTTGATTATAATATAGCATTAAAAAATCTTACATGACCTATGCTTTGTGTTGATGAAATCTTTGAGGTGGACCAATGGAAGTGGACTAATGGGAGAGGATGGAGTGCATATTTACCCACATGTACTAAAGGGGCCTTGAACCTCATTCACAAATTTTAGGCTCATCCCATACAATCTAGGCTAGTCTCTTACATTCTCTAGCCATTCCATTCCTCCACATTTGCCTTTTTAACTACCTTTCTACCTCTTTTTTCTTGTAGACCACCACATTACTATCTCACCCAAAAAGTGACCTAACTTTCTACCTCTTTTTTCTTGTAGGCCACCACATTATTAGCTCACCCAAAAAGTGACCTACCATTCTCTTGAAAAAACTCTCAGACCCTCACAAAATATATAGCCCTCCCATCTATACATATTAAAAGAACTTTTTTAAAATCACAAATACAAAAAATTAAACTCCATAATCTTTGTTTAAATTTGAAGCATCCAATGTCGTAAGATTTCTTAATTGTGATGCCTCCTCCCTAAGCCTCAAAATTCACCTAAAGTTTTATCTCTTTGCTTTCTCCTTTCAGTTCGTTTCAACCCTTATAAGTTGCACAAAAAATGTTTTAACATGAAAAATGATTTAAACACAAAAATTTTCTAGTACAAGGATATTTTTAGTTGTGAACACTTTCTTTTATATAAAAACTTTTCCTTGTCTATATAGACATATAGGTTACAGGTTGCCAATGCCTCTTTTTGTTAATTCTCTTTGGCCTTAGGTTTGAGGAATGCTCAAAAACGTAAAAAGAAACCCAAAGTAGGCAAACAAGTCTTTAGGAACAAGTCTTTAGGAAGAAGAATATAGTGGTACTTCTTGTGCTCTACTTTGTTATGAGTTGGCATATGCTTGAGATCACTTTGCATTTGGAAATACTTAAGTATAGTATTTTTTGTGCTTAGAATTTTCTAAGAGCTTAACATGTGCTTAATCTTATAAGGATCTTGTTGTGCATGTGTCGATGACTTTGCAGAGGTGAATGAATTCGTCACAACTGAGATTTGGGTTATTATTCTTTCTTACTTATATTTTATGGCCATTGGAGATGAAAATGTTATCTGGCTTCTACTAAACCTTAAGCCCCAAACAATAATGAATGAGCCCAAGATTTGTCATCTTCTCAAACCTACACTATTTACATTATTATTGATAAGTAATACATCTACATGTTTTGAATTTTTAAACGCCACTTTGAAAGGATTTTTGCACATAAGTTGGAAAAAAATCTATTGTTTTGAAGAAGTATTGAAGTTTAAAACCTTGTTTTAAAGAAGTATTGAAGTTTAAACACCTTGTTTCTGTTGGAATTAGGGTTGCAGGAAAGCACACAAAGCTTGGAGAAGAAGAAGCAAGAATGCACACAACACAAAGTGTATTAGATTGTGTCAATGTACAAAAGATAAGTTAGCCCTAGAAGGATGGATGTATATACAAGCCGGGGGAAAAAACCTCCTAAAGAGGGAAAAAGTGCCCCGACGGTCCTAAGTGTGTTCACACACATCACTGCCTATGTATATGGCAATAAATCCCCCCTGGGAGTGATGGTGTGAACGAGAGGAGCTGGCACTAATGTATAGGGGAGTGCCATGCCCGAAGTAGATCAATCCACAAAGGGGAGCAAGCCCAAAGCTTTGCGAAAAGCTTCAAACTTCTCACGAGGAAGCGCCTTTGTGAAAAGATCGGCGAGGTTGTCTTGTGTTGGCACATAGGCCAAGCAACCAAAGACACGCAAGTGACCAATAGAAGGCTTCCTGCCATGCCAAGCTTCATATGGAGTAATAGATTGCAAGGCCTTAGTGGGACACCTGTTGAGTACATATGCAGCACACATGACAGCCTCAAGCCAAAACGCATGTGGCAAAGCTTGGCTCTTAACCATACATCGTGCCATCTCCATAAGTGACTTGTTCTTCCTCTCAGCAACACCATTTCGCTGAGGGGTATACGGCACTGTACATTGATGTTTTATCCCACGACTAGCCAGAAATGCATCAAACTCTTTAGACATGTACTCCCCCTCTCGATCAGTACGGAGGGTGCCCACAGTACAATTGGATACATAATGAAAGTCACGAAGTACAAGTGTTTACCAAATGACGGAGTTTGCATAGGCCCACATACATCACTATGTACAAGCTGTAATTTGTGAGTGGCCCGCACAGAACCATCCTTTGGAAACGCAGAACGCTGCATTTTGCCCAAAATACAGTCTTCACAAACATGTTTCAATGGTGCCTCAAGAGGGGGCAATGAAGCAACCATATCAAATTTCTGCAAACGCAGCAAACTAGCAAAGTTCAGATGACCAAAACGAGCATGCCATAGTTTTGCATCTGAAACTGCCTTTTCATCAGAAACTGCATTTGTTGAATCTTCCACACACTTGTCATAAGAATTGAGCCTATATAGCCCACGAAACAAGGTGCCAGATACAATAATCGTATCACTAGAAGTCAAATCATGAACAGTACATCTGTCATCCACAAATTTGACTACAAGTCCAAGTCTAGCAAGCGCAGAGACAGATAATAGATTCTTCTTTATCCCTGGCACATACAAAGCATCTGAAAGTGTGAAAGCGCTGCCATTTGCAGCAGTAAGCATAATTTTACCAATGCCCTTCACTGGGTAAGAAGCATTATTGGCACATGTGATAGTATTCCCATTAGGAACAGCCTCAAGAGAAGTGAACATATCACGATGCAAGGTAATGTGCTTTGTAGCACCACTGTCAAAATACCATATATGAGAGTCAACAGAAACTGCCAAACATGCATCATGTACAGATGGGTCATACTGGAAATACACGCTAAACGCCCATTCTGTATCCTGCACAACATTTGCAGAATTTGCGTTTGTAGAAGCATCCGCTATTGTGGCTGCATTTGACTCTTTCTTCTTTGCCTCTTTAGCCTTTAGCTTAGGGCAATTCTTAATGACATGATCATTTGCCTTACAATAGTTGCACCTGGTCTTTTTCTTGCCTTTATCTCAAGAGCCTTCTCAGACTTATTGTTGCTACCTGTGGAAGGAGAAGAAGTTGCAGACCTACTAATAGGAGAAGAAACAGTGGAAGGGGCTGCCTTACCACTTCTTCTCTGCTACTGGGCAGCAATAAATGCTTGATCAACTGCACGCTGCCTGGCCCTGTTTTGCCTGGACTGCGCTTCTTGCAAGAGTTTGTTGACCAAAGTATCATACTTGACAGCATCAGGTCTGTCCTCATTAAGAAGTCTCCACGTGGAAGCAAAAGTTTGATATGTCTCAGGTAAAGCATCAAGAACAGTCTGCACAAGAGAATGATCAGGAATAATCTCACCTGTAGAAATCAACTGTTCTTTGAGATCTTTAATCTCAGCAAGAAAAACATTCATGTCATCATCTTCTTGCATAATCTTCAATTCTAGCTCTTTACGCAGGTAAGCGATTTTTACCTCGTTACGACCTGCATACAAACCAGCTAGAATATCCCAAGCCTGTTTTGCTGTTTTAGCTGAACGAATGATGTTACGTTTGACAGAAAGTGCAACCAAGACATGAGCCTGCGCATCTTTACCATCCCAACGAGCTTGTTCAGCAGTGGGTAAAACAGCAGCAACAGTAGAGCTGCTAGAACCTGCAACATCCTCAACAAATCCTACATCCACAGAACCTGGACGTACATCCATACCCTGCACAATGTTCCACACTCCTTTTGCAACCAAAACATGTTGCATCATGTATGCCCAAAGTGGGTAGTTGCTGTCTCCATCCAGTTTGTCTTCAGCAGACAACATGCGAAATACATCATTGCAGTTATCAGCCATGGCCACTGACTGAAACTGATGCAAAATCTACCTGTAATGAAGCAAAGACTGAACAGAAAACAACTCGTGCTATGTAGCACGGTCCACAATACAGTACGTATGCCTGTTTTGCAGAAAACTGCACTGTCGAAATTTCTGCAGAAAATGACGAAAACACCTGTGCAGAACTTGAAATGCAAAAACGGAGCCCGAAACGACCTCAGATGCAATTTCTGAGAACGCTAAGACCTACAGGCTTATTTGCAGAGTATAGGGACCTGCAAAGCGCTCGTGAAAACTCACCTCAATCGGAGAACGTGAGTCGGAGGGTGCTGGCGGCGTAGCCCTGGGAGAGTCGATGCCTGCTCTGATACCAATTGTTGGAATTAGGGTTGCAGGAAAGCACACAAAGCTTGGAGAAGAAGAAGCAAGAATGCACACAACACAAAGTGTATTAGATTGTGTCAATGTACAAAAGATAAGTTAGCCCTAGAAGGATGGGCGTATATACAAGCCGGGGGAAAAAACCTCCTAAAGAGGAAAAAAGTGCCCCGGCAGTCCTAAGTGTGTTCACACACATCACTGCCTATGTATATGGCAACAGTTTCCTTTTTCTTTCCAAGTAATCCTCCAAGCCAAGAATAAGCAGCACTTATGATGAGAAACATGCCAACCTTGTGTTACTAAGTAAAAAATAAAAATTAAGTGTAAAAGTTAACTTAATGCTTCTTTGGAATCATAGACAAATTCAAAGCAAGCTCAATACATTGGAAAATGTGAACAATATAGTTTGGTACTTTAAAGTCATGTCATGTGAACAATGTTTCATGGAAATTTTAAAGTAAGGGGAGGAAGAAGATTTCTCCTTTCATAAGCATTTGCGAGTAATAACCATTATTTAAAAAATGATTGCATGCTTTATAGTTTTGATATACTAGATGGATTGATTAAGTTGTTTCATATCATTTTAATTATAAACATTATGATATCTAGATAAAGTTTGTGAAAGTTATGCCCATTTTACATTTTTTGTAATTGTATGCCCTTTTTCATTTGACAAAGTTTTTTTTGTGCATTTTTTCTATGCACAAAATTTTCCATACAAAAGAGTCAAAACTATTTTCTATTCAATTCATTATTTGAGAAATCATCAAATAATAAGGAATAATTTACATAATTAAAAATATCTTCAAACCAAATAATGCAACTTAACTAATGCTAATGAAAGGAGAATCAAAGAAAATGCAAATCTTATCTTAGTGTAAATCTGCTTTAATCAAAGCAACAATTGGAAAGAAAAAATTAGCCAAAATAATATGAGAAATAAGAAGAAAATAAGGTCAACAATGCTCAACTGAATAAAGCTCAAGCAAAGAAATAAAAAACACAATGCAAATGTAAACAACCCCAACTACACCAAATTTATGCATCTTTTGTGTTGTTTAGATGATAGGTATTTGGAGACTCTATGATTGGTGGAGAAAAATACTAGATGCTAGGTGTTTGTGGTGTTTAAATGCTAGGTGTTTTGTGGTGTTTAGATGCTAGGTGTTTTATGGTGCTTAGATGATAGGCATTTGGTGACTCTATGATTGGTGGAATGGAAAAACTAGATGCTAGGTATTTAGAGACTCCTGACTAGCATAGTGAAAACCACTTAGTCTTTAAACAAAGCTAAATTCATTGACAATGGTGCCAAAAATGTTAAACCTTAGTGGACTAGTGTGTTGGGACACTCACCACTAAGGAAAATTTACCATTAACACATATCCATAGGCTCAAGACTCTAGTGGTCAATTCATGCATGTTGACACATTGCCATGGTTCCTTGTGTCATGTACTAGTGTAAATTAGAGAAGCAATGGTGTATGTAAGTGATATGAGGGTCCTAACATACTTCTTAAACATTTACACATAATTGGCCTTATAAGTTGTCTTCTACACGATACAACCTTGAAGTACAAGATGCATGAGGGTCCCAAGGGAATATACAACATATTAAAGATGCCATTAAAGCCGCTCTTTTACATATAAAGTTTGGAACTTGTGCTTATATGAGAATATATCGATAAACATCCCCAATTTAATTAATTAACTTTTGGAAAAGGTGTAATTTCAGCCCATTCTAACTAGAAACATTCTTTTATAATATCGGTTTTGGTTTTGACACAGACGCCATAATTCTTTATGTGTAAGTTATAATGTTCTTGTGTCACAATCCATGGAAAAACCCAAATATCTCTTTTTCTTTCAATTCTTATATTTTCTTCATTTCATTTATTTCATTTCCTTTTAATTCTTATATTTTATTTCCATTTCCTTTTAATTCTTATATTTTATTTCCATTTTCATTTTATTTCTAGATTTCTTCTCATCTTCACAATTCACAAAAAAATGGGATCGTCTAAATTTGGAAAATTAAAGTATTGTCCCCCTTGTCTTAAAAAATCCTAGTTGTCACTTCCACCTTTTCTAAAGTCCTACAAGGTATTGAAGAAAATATTCCAAGTTTTTCCTTTTGAATAATAATATTAATAGATTTTCATTAGGCACTAAGTAAGTTTATAGGTTTGCAATTATATGCATAATCTTGAAGCTCCAACTCCTTTGAGTGATTTTATGAAGCTTATAAAGGATGATGGTATTAACTTTGGGTTAGTTATATTATACTTCTTCAAGAAAAAATTTCATGCTTGAAAATGTGAGGTTATTATTGATGTCTTTAAATAATATCCAATTTATGATCTTTCTTGTTATAGGATAAGGAAGAAAAAATAGTTTTCTCTAGCTTTGTATCTAACTAGATGTTCAACCCATGCCTTGTAGTGTTCACCTTGATCCTCTTTCATCCATCCATTAAAATGTGTATTAAAAATCCTAATGTGCTTATGGTTCAAGATTTAGGTATTCCAGCCATTGATATGGTCGTTTGAGGAGTTAATACTTTTGTAACAATCATTGAGGCTACTTGTGTGGAAAGGGTAAATAAATACAAACTTAATGCTAGCTAAGAATCATTAAGGCTAATTGCATGGATAGGGTAGAATAAATACAAATTACATTCTAAATAAGGATATGGATACTAAAAGTTTGAAAGAGGAGGTAATGTAATCATAACTAATCATCACCCAATGTTTTATATATACATAGATAAGGAAATCTCATCATTAGTGTACTATTAGAAACTCAATGCTCCACCCTCATCATTGTTACTAAGCAGGTGATATGTTGCTCTATTTTTAAAGCCCCCCTATATGAGCAGTATCCATTGTGTTGAGCATGCCCAAACATGTAGCCATATTTGGTAGTGATTTGTGTGAAACACTAGGACCAGCCGGGGAACTTTTTCCCTCTTTAGGAGGGTTTTCCCATGTGCTAGTCTTCTTTGTACATCACACATTCATCATCTATCTATCATCTCATTGTGTTCTCCCTTCAGCTTCTCCACTGTGTGTGTGTGACATTTGGTATCAGAGCATACACTCCTCGCCCTTGTGTTACTACCTACCCTTCACCTATCCTCGAGTCACCTATCTTCTTGAATTGGATCAAGGAGCCCTTTTGGGAGAAGAAAGAAGGTACTTCGTGCTGAAGTTTTTGGGTTTGATTATCGTTTCGGGCATGTTTTAGGGGCCTTTGCATGGTTTTTTATTTTTTGCACACATCTTTGGGGGCCGGATTTGCACTATTCTTCATCGGATTCTTGAGCAATTTTTTTAGATCTACTATTCCATAGATGGGCGTGCAATACATGAGAAAGCATCTATGGGATTCACTTCATTGACATCGAGATCTTTGCATCTTACGAGTAAAATTTCTACTCACTATACTCTGCATTTCTTCATACACCTTGCAGGTCTCCATTGTCAGCACAGCGACCTTATTTTAGTAATCACCTTGGTTGCATCAAACGAGCACTCAAGACTTTGCAGGATGTGTGATTACTTGCGTGGGTATTATTAGAAATGGCAAATAGTGATGTATTTTGAATGTTAACTGCTGCTGCTGAGGATAAGCTTAACAAGACCAACTACCTATTATGGTCCTATATGATGCGACGTGTATTGGTAGCCAAAGGGCTATGGAATGTTGTAGTTGGTATTGAGAAACGTCTTGGTTCTTATGATGAACATGATGTAGAAGGCACATCTGCAGACATGGACTCAGTTTCACATGGTGCATTACCACAACATAGCAACCTCCTATGTAACAGGAACAAACAAAGTGGGATGGAAGAGATGCACAAGCACATGTGTTGCTTGCTTTATCAGTTAAGAGGAGTATCATTTCTTACATTCGGTCATGTAGGACTGCTAAACATGCTTGGGATGCACTTGCATTGTACTAGGTACGTAATGAAGCACGTGTTGCTTATATATGCAATCAATTAGAGTTAGAGCATATGGATGGGGGAGGCTCCATGGAGAGTTTTCTTACAAAAATAAAGGATATTAAGAAGCAGTTAGCCAGTGTTGATGAAACGTATCTTCTTGACAGTCCATTTGTGTTGCCTACTACTGTCTTGAATGCATTGCGGAACTCGTATCAAGGTTTTGCTTCTACCATAGAACTCATGAATGAAAGGCAATCTAAATGCCTTACTACATTAATGAGTGCATGAAACGGCTAGAGAAGGAGAAAAAGAATGACTTAGGTATGACTATAGTTGAGGCATTTGCATCCAATGCAAAAAACAAAGAATCTGTAAACCATGCACATGATTGGGATTTCATTGTGCAATGCAGTTATGACTCTTTGCATAAGGATGTATGCATGGTTGTACAAATGTACATGTATGGTATTTTGACAATGGTGCTAGTAGGCACATTAATTCTCGTCGCAGTTTGTTCTCATCACTTGAATATGCTCCATAGGAAAACACTATAACATGTGCAAACATCTCCTCATATCTTGTAAAAGGAGTTGGTAAAATTGTTCTCACTGCTACAAATGGTGTAACAATCATGCTTTTAGATTTATAATATGTACTAGGGATCAAGAAGAACTTATTATCTGTCTCTGCCATTACTAAGGATGGCTTAGTGGTTCAGTTTGAGGATGAAAGATATATTGTTCATGATCGTAATGATGGCAAGACAACTGTTTCTTTGGGTACTTTATCTCATGGCCTTTATAGGCTAGACGCATATAAAAGACAATGTCATGCTCCATGCACAGCTTCTGCCCACAAAGGTAATGGGTGATGCTAAGTTGTGGCATGCATGCTTTGATCACTTGAACTTTGGTAGTTTGCTACATTTACATAAACATGACATGGTGTCTAAGCCGTAACATCTTGATGCCCCCTATCAAACATGTTATGAGGGCCGTATTCTTGGACAAATGCAATGGCGGGCATGGTTCAATTAGAGCTGGCAAAAAATTATAGCTTATAAAGAGCGATGTATGTGGTTCTATGAGAACGCCATCTATGGGGGGCTACCTCTAGTTTATCACATTCATTGATAAAAATTCCATACATACCTGGGTATATCCATTGATTCAAAAATCAAAGGTTTTTATGTGCTTTAGTGTGCTTTAGACACTTTTCTACTATGGTTCAAAATGCTTCTACATGTAAGATTGGTATCCTCCGTATTGAACAAGGGGGAGAGTATATGTCGAAAGATTTTCATGCATACATGGCTGATAATGGGATAAAACACCAATGTACTATGACCTATACACCTTAGAAAAACGGTGTAGCTGAACATAAAAATAGGTCTCTCATGGAGATGCCACGTTCTATGGCCAAAAGTCAAGAGTTACCTCATGTTTTCTGGCTAGAAGCAGTCACGTGTATAACATATGTTTTGAATAGGTGTCCTACAAAGGCTTTGCATACAATTACGCCTTTTGAATATTGGAATGGCAGAAATCCCTCTGTGGATCACTCGCGCATTTTTGGTTGTCTTGCTTATGCACTTGTGCCTGTGAGCAACTTCGTAGAGCAAGCGTGATGTGATAAGGATGTTAAATGAATTTTTGTAGGATATAGCTCAAAAATTAAGGGTTACCATCTCTATCATCCTGCTATACCAAGCAGGATTCTTATAAGTAGAGATGTTGTATTTGTGGAAGATGCAATTCAGCCCTTGCTTTCATGTAAAAAACATCAAAATGTACGTTCGCAAGACATATTCAACACTCTCCTAGGAACCCTAATTAATATACCATACATCTCATGAATTCGGTGCATGTGCAATTGTGAAAATTAAGCATACTACATCATAAAAATTTCTTACCTTAATCGTCATCAGTCTACTTACTTGGCGATGCATAGTTCCCTTACTACTACAGGTTCCCACTTTTTATGTCATTCCTATTCTAATAGATATGAGGGAATGTGCAAGCCCTTTAATCTTCATTGACTATGCATATTATGCAGCTCTTGCTTTAACTGCATCTTCTGAGCTTTGGGACTTATGCTATACAGCTTAAACAAGGTATCCCACACATATTTAGGTGTCGGTGCATCTTGTATATGACTAATCATAGAATCGGACACACTAATAAAAGCCAATATATAAACTTGTTGTCCCTCTCATGCCATTCCTTAAAGGCTTATACCAATTGAGGAGTGGGATTTGCTTCTAGAAGTTTGAACTCCTTCTGGTCACCTATAACTAAACTCCCATCCTTTTCATATGAGGATTTTTTGATCCTGAACTTCCACATTTGGAAGTTATTCTTTTCTAGCTTCTCGCTCACAACCTAACATAGTCTATCACTCATCAGACATTATTACCTATAGTAACTTTTACGTGCACCAAATATGATCTTCTACAAGGGACAAATAGAACTTGTGGTAATTTATAGCAATCCCACAATCTCTAATAATCTAATGATATATATACAAAATTACCAACAATACCATAAACCTTTTATGCAACCACTTTATGTGAACCAATCACATCATCATCATACATTTGACTGTACAAATCCCAGAATCTCTATAGGCAACTACTATTGTATACCTTTTTATGTTTAAATAGGCAGAGAAACACTACACACCTCAAAGTTGTCACTATCTTGAAACTTCTTTAGAGTGTCAGCAAAAACCTTGTAGGACTAAAATGGGGTTCAAAGTGACTCCAGATGGTCAAAATAATGAAGAGAGATTTTTCTTCACCAAAGAGGGCTCCCCAAGATATGACACTGTCTCCTTTTGTTGTGTCTACTACTATTGTCCTTGACTATAGTAGCTCCTTATAGACATTTGCTTCTAAATCAAAAGGAAAGAGATGGAGTTACTCTTATGCATGTACTACTTACTTTTCTTCCCTCTTTCTTTCCTCTCAACTCATTACTTTTCAGCTCATTACTTTTCTTCCCTCTTTCTTTCCTCTCAACTCATTACTTTTCAACTCATTACATAAAACGATGCTCTAATATCATGAGAATAATGTGGGGGAGAGGGTGAGCTTGAGCTCTTTGTTGCAAGCAAACTTCTTCACACACACACATAAGAGCAGAAAAACACATAAGAGAGAGAGAGAGAGAGAGAGAGAGAGAGAGAGAGAGAGAGAGTAGATGGCTGAGTTTTCTTCTATCTTCTTTACTTCTCTACAACCATAACATAAAGATAAGAGTACATACTATAAGGGAAAGTAATATACTAGTGTGAACCTAAAATTTTAGTAGTTATAAATTTATAACAACTAAAATGTATAAGGTCCATAATCTAAGGCCAAATTAAAGGTATGTTAAGGTTTAATAAATGCTCAAAATAAACACATCAGTAAAGAAATTTACAATATAAAACAAACTTATATACATGTCACCTCTTGAGCATAACTATTTACATAATCTTACTGTGCAAAATTTAACTTACTCTTGCTAGAGTCATTGGTGCAATGTACAATCAAGCACATATCAAGATATTAGGAAATGTAAGTACAAAATTTACTAAAGAAACTAATAATAAATGCAAAGCAATCTCAACAAGAAGCATATGCCAATTCCTTAGAAAAGTTATAAATAAATAGCACACTTATTTTCCCTCCAAAGGTACTACTATCTTTCTCTTAGTTTTTTCTTTCTCTAAAGGTACTAATTTATTTCTCTAACTTTTTTTCTTTAATTTTATTTCTATTCCTAAAAGTTATCATGGTAAAATTTTTATGGCTTTAAGGAACTTAAGAGGAAAAATGGTCCTTTAAAGCACAAAGGAGTTGATAGAAGTTACTTTGTAAGGAATGGTATTACACACGTCCAATGTGGAAAAACTCTTTTACCATATGGATCTAGTTAATACTTACAATGTGACTCTATTAGGTCAATACACAGGAGCATATTTCTTTGAAGTGAAGTACCAAATGACTCAAGTCAATTTGTGACTAACTTGTTAAATCCATTATGGTCTAGAATGTATAGTCGCACAACAACTAAATTCACATGAGACCATTTGTTATATTTACTTACAATAATCCATTATCGAACACAACAAATACATTTCTAATGCTCACATCACATTAAGAGTGCTTTAAAAGTTATATAATAGGTTTGTCTTTTCTTGCAAAATGAGATACATGTAAGTAGACTTAGATCTATTTTTAATAATTCTTTAGATGCCCCTAAGAGGTTCTCTTTTTGGCATTAAACTCTAAACTTAAAATAACACCTGAGATGAAGGTACAAGAACACTTCAAATAACATCATTGAAGCTTGTTACGGTTCTCTCCTTTGTATTGAATGTTTTTTCACATTTTGCCACCCTTGGAATTGTAAATATATCCTCTTTCTAGAGTCTAAAGGTTAAATTAAAATATGCATGTCAAGCCTCTAATACAATATCTCCTAAGTTAAGAAGATTGGTAATAATTTCTATCATGATATCAACATTCGAGGAGCTTCCTCCCAATTGTATTTTACATGTAAATAGCTTCCTCCCAATTGTATTTTACATTCGAGGAGCTTCCTCCCAATTGTATTTTACATGTAAATAGCTTTCGCGTAAAAGACGGGAAAAAAGGTCCTAGAATGTGTGAAAGAATTGAAATATATAATTTGGAATTTAGTATCTCTAATGCAAGCTTAATCCCTCTAGCTATCTTTTAAGTGCTAGGAATATACCCAACTATAGAAATGGAAGGAAATTAAAGAAAATGAGAATAAGTAGAGAAGCTTATTTGACCAAAATGCCACAAATTTATCTAAGAGTGTAGTGACACCACTTCTATTTGTTATTACCATGTGTCTTAAGTTTTCCAAAGGCATGTTCAATGCATAAATCCCTATCTTGAAATTTAGCTAGCCACTTCAAAGTTCTAGTGTTGGTTAAAGATACTAAAAGAAAGCAAAAAATAGACTACATTTATCATTATTTTATTTAAAAAAGTCCTTCTTGATCTATCACCTAGCAAAAGGCATTACATAGTTTGACAATATATAGTTATGATTGAAATCTCTCATGTTTTCTCACATCATGTATAGCTAAATTGTGAAACAATGACATCTTTAAGTATTGCCATGTGTTAAGGTTAGAGCATCACCATGTGGTAAGTGAGAAATTAGCATGCATAAAGAAGTAGTATAAGTAAAGAAAGGATCTTAAATGGATAGATAAATATCCAGGTTGGTAGAAGGGGAGCTAGAGAAAAAAAGCCAAGCCTAAGGTAAGAGTGCATTGGAAATTAAATTAATGAGTTAACATTTTTTGAAGTTTCTTTACATTTGTCGAATTTGTTTTGTGAAGTTTTGAGAACCTCACGATTACAATCCACTTTTCATATCCATGAAGATTTGTTTGAAAAAGAGTTACCCATATTGAGCTTTGAAATGCCCTCAAGCATGACAAACTAGGTTCGGGAAACATATTTTTATGAAAGCTAGAAAATTAAAGAAAATGGTCATACTTTTTAAAAATTGTACACTATTTTTTCACTTGTTAAAATTGGCTTAATTCTATTAGAGAACCCCTGAACTATCCATTTTGAATTTTTAAGCGATTGAAGGCTCTACCCTATTTTATTTTTTTAAATGAAAGTGAAAACTAGGTGCTTGAAAAAAATGTTTTTTTTCAACCCTTAAAATTAAATGCAATGCTTAAGCTTAACTGGGATTTAGACTTAAAGATCGCTAAAAATGATACAAATGCCGGGATTTATAACTAAAATGTACATATTTCATCCCTTAAAATTAAAGGCAACATGAGATTCCAACCGGGCTTTCTGAATTTCAGCCGGGAAAAATTACACTACAAACCGGGTTATGTGAGCAGTGATGAAAACTCAATTGAGATGTATATTGGAAGGTGTACTACCTCCATGATGAGAGGCATGGGTGCACAGTGCTACCTGGGCGATTGCCCGAGAGGGAGAGGGAGGGTGCCCTTTTTGTGAACATTGATTGCTTGGAATGAATGATGGCCCTTTATTTTTGCTTGGCCTATGGAAATGGGAATGCATGTGGTGAGTGAGGGTGGCACAGCATACATAAGAAGGAAATGATCGAAACTTGGAAGGTTGATGTTAAAAGCATTGACCAAGGTAAAAGAGCGTCTGTGCAAAGGGAAGGCGGGGGGGCCACATGCGCCTAAGTGCTGTGCTGGCGCGTGCTGGTTGGGTCCAAGTTCCAAGAACATCCACAAAATACGGAGACTCCTACTACGACCCTCCTTGAGGCGTGAGCCTTAAAAATTAAAAAGTTTTAATAATAAAAAGAGGGTACGTCTATCCTCCTGCCACTCGTTGGAGGCGTCGTTGTGGTGGGGCTTATCATTACCCCCCCCCCCCCCCCCCCCAACACACACACACACACATGGTGATTCCCTTTTACCTTTGAAAGAAGACTTCCCCCCCCCCCACCCCCACACACATAGTTTGATCCCCTTTCAACTTTGCATGGTGCTATCCATTCACCCAAGTACTTGTGCATAATCATCTTTATTTCATCTTATCATCCTTAATTTTACTATTTTTATTTTTTATTTCTATTTTTTGGCACAATTTGCTTGTTTCATTTCTTAATCGCACATCTTATGGTGCGTGGCTTCTGGGGCTCTTTTGCATCCACATGACATAGATTTAACGTATTTAACGCTCTACCGCTAGGCTATTTTCCCCACCCCCTCGATTATCGACTTTCCAGCGGATTCTTTATTATCAAGACCTTCCTTTTATACCCAACAAGCTCTAAAATCAATACAACCTCCTCATACCCACCTTCCTTTCATACCCAATATGTTCTAAAATCAAGACAACCTTCCTTTTCAGCCCAATATGTTCTGAAATCAATACCTCCCTCCCGGTCCCCAACACCACCCCCCCCCTCATGTCCTTCCCTCATGGTTGTGCTTGACCCCAATGATTATTTCACGTTCTTCATCCAAAAAAACAATTCCCTTATAAGATTAAAACATTTCAAAAGATCTAGGTAAGTGTACGATGCAAGGTGAAAAATAATGATCACCTTCTCATTTGGCACACCCAACTTTTGGAAGTAGCTTGTTCAAGTTACGTAAATTTGATGGGACATGAAAACTGTCTATGAGAATGACTTCCTTTTGTCAATCTAACCTAAAAGTTTGGACACATCTTGTTGAGGCCATATGAAGCCCTACCCCTAGAGGGTAACAATTGACCTCCTTTCAAGTTTGGAAAGGGGTATACATGGAGAAAGCTAGATAATTGATATCCAAGTCCATATGGAACACCAACTTTCTAGGGATTCTTTATTTTAATTTTAATATCAGGGCCTTCCTTTCATACAAAACAAGTTCTAAAATACATACAACCTCCTCAGACACACCTTCATTTCATAGCCAACAAGTTCTAAAATCAATACAACCTTCTCATATGCACTTTCCTTTCATACCCAACACGTTCTAAAATCAATACAACCTCCTTTCACAACCCCCCCCCCTTTTTTTTAACTATTTTTTTTCGTTAACCCAAAGGTAAAGTTCCCTCATAAGTTAAATACATTAGTTAAATACATTTGAAAAGGTAAACCTGTATCTAGGTACGCACATCCAAGGTGAAAATTAATAATCACCTTCTCATATGGCAAGCCCAACCTTTCTTTAAAATCTTGACTTGAATTTGAAAGTATAACTACTCTACTCACACACACTAATGCCATCTCTCACATAGGAGGAGAATTGACCCCGTATCCTTAGGGCTCTCGATCTCCAACCCACTACATTATGATGCGATCAGCATAGATAACCAACATTTTGAAGTAGCTTGTTTAAGTTTTGTTAAATTTGATATGATGGTGACATATAAAGGGTTTGAATGTGAGTACTAACCAATACATTGTTTCTCACAATGAAGATTTAAGGGCTTGTCCTTTTGCCCACCCCCCAGCCCATCCTCTATAATAAACGCTAAGGATTTATTTCAAAAAATAATGTTACAAGTTATACAATGTTAATGTACTTATTAAATAAGAAAAAATAGAATCTGCAAAGTTAAATTTTAATTCTTACTACCAATCAATCATGAGTTATTTTTTAAAGGGTTAATCACATTTAAATGTAGGCTCCTTACACAAGCTCCTTGCACTTTGCTTCTTAAAATTGGCGCTTAACTACATGTGAAGTTTAATGTGCAAATCTTGGTCTCTTATGAGGTAATTTATTTTCAAGTCTAAAACATAAGAAGATGGATTAAGAGAAGTGAATATATAATAGAAGTCATAAAGTTTATTAAGATTCTCCTTAGTCCTCAAAGTACAAACAAAAGAATGTTTTATGCCAAGTGCTACAAACAAAGAGATCAAGATAATGATGGAATTTGCATTGTCTATGGCTAGCCTCATTTCCTCTTGAAACTTCTTATAGTCACATTATAGTGCCTCCTCTATTAACATCTAGACTTAAGCCATCAAGGATTTAAAACAAAACCCCTCCCCCGACACCCCCCTCAAATATACAAGCTCAAACCAAATGCATAGAGGATGTGAGCACGAATCTAACACATTGAGAACAAAGGCAAACAGATACCTAGAACAAAAGATTTGTAGTTTTTTGTGCAAAAATATTTGGGAAATAAAAGTAAAAGCAATAGAAAGTGTTAAGGTGCTTTTACGGAATTGTATATAAAGGTGTGGAGCCTTAATTTAATATAAGTCAAGATTCTTGTGTGCTTCCATTATTAGGGAATTTAGAAAATTTCCAATTTCCATTTTCATATGTTTAGGACAAATGAGCCAATAATAGGTTAATAAAATGTATTAACTTCTTTTCTCCAAACTACATATTTGTGATATTGAGGCTTACAATACTCAAAGCATACTATATTTAAGGATAGAAGTTAATAAAATGTATTACCTTCTTTTCTCCAAACTGCATATTTGTGATATTGAGGCTTACAATACTCAAAGCATACTATATTTAAGGACAATCTAAGCGTACTATATTTGAGGGCAATCTTATGGAAATGCTTTATTCAAATGCACATTGTCTACCATGAATTTTGTGATCCATCATACATTCACACATTCACCCATGTCATGTTGTGTTATTTTGCTCTACTGGTCCTTTCGTTCTTTTGTGCCCTCACATATCTTTCAGTACATAAAATTAAATTTGGTCATAAAGTTAGTTGTCCACATATTTAGATAGTCTATTTGAATGTTGGATTTGGTTAGTTGTCCAAATCTCACTACATGACACTAGATATTATGTGTATGGGTGTTATTGGATAGATTCGATTATTTAATCTATGTTAAGGTGGGTAATGCTAGTGGTCGAATCTTATAGATGGATGTGAATTTCTGGATTTGGTCACTCGTTCAAATCCATGTCATGGGTGTAAATGCTATGAATTTGGCCAATTGTCTAGATCTTATGTATAAATATAAACTTTATGTAGCTTTATTGACATACCCAAACAATCAACTATATGAGAGGATTTAATTTGAACAAGTGTCCAAATCTTTGTTTGGGGTGTCAATCAAAAAATTACAAACACATGGCCTAATTGATCTACTGAACATAGCATATGTTTCACTTTATAACAATGAATAAATTATAATGCAGTCACTTTGTTATTATGAACAAATTATGATGCAGTTAAGCTAACTCAATAATAGTGTCTTTGAATTTGATAAAGTGAAGTCGACTTTGAAAAGTCGCTCGCCCTTGCGTCCCAACATTATGAGACGCAGATTGCATACATGGAGCCCAAAAAATTATGCATACCTCATGGAAAGAGGACCATGTGGAAATATTTACCCATCAGTCAAGATCATAAGTAACATACATACAAATCTAACTAATAATATTCGTAGAGCATTTATTTACATATCACAATGGAAACAACTATCCTACTAATAAAACGAGAACTAAATGTGCTTTTTAAACACCTATTATGTCTAGCTTGTTAGAAACAAGTTGGTCAACAAAGTCTAACATTGCCTCTTTATGCTCCTTTGTAAGTGTAGCTATATCCTCTAGTGTGGGGCCTTCTATCAAAAGTTGCTCATTTATAAACATAAAATCCCCTCCTTGCTTTGCGATTCCAACCCATGAATTGATTTTAAGATTCCTCTCAAAAAAGTTTGAACACATTGATTCGATCTTGCATAATTCTTGTAAACTTGGAACCATTGCCCACTGTTTTTCATTTATTTGCAAGAGCCATTCTACATGCACTTCCCAATGTGAAAACATCAAAAACATACTCATTCTCCCTATAAAAAGATCGTATAGTTGTAGAAATAACATCTTCAATATTTAGTAATAACCTTTGTGTGCACTGGCTTACTCTTAATGTGCATACTGTCACTATCACTATTGTCAGCAATATCCAAAATATATGGTCGATGATCCAACTCTTGGTAGCAATGATTGTCCATGAATTCTTTCAATCCTGTTGCCATATATATAGAGGCAGTGATGTGTGTGAATACACTTAGGACCGCCGGGGCACTTTTTTCCTCTTTAGGAGGTTTTTTCCCCCGGCTTGTATATACGCCCATCATTCTAGAGCTAACTTATCTTTTGTACATTGACACAATCTAATACACTTTGTGTTGTGTGCATTCTTGCTTCTTCTTCTCCAAGCTTTGTGTGCTTTCCTGCAACCCTAATTCCAACAATTGGTATCAGAGCAGGCATCGACTCCCAGGGCTACAGCGCCAGCACCCTCCGACTCACGTTCTTTGATTGAGGTGAGCTTTCACGAGCGCTTGCAGGTCCCTATACTTTGCAAATAGAACCGTAGGTCTATGCGTTCTCAGAATTTACATCTGAGGTCGTTTCGGGCTCCGTTTTTGCATTTCAAGTTCTGCACAGGTGTTTTCGTCATTTTCTGCAGAAATTTCGACAGTGCAGTTTTCTGCAAAACAGGCATACGTATTCTATTGTGGACCGTGCTACATAGCACGAGTTGTTTTCTGTTTAGTCTTTGCTTCATTACAGGCAACTTTTGCATCAGTTTCAGTCAGTGGCCATAGCTGATAACAACAATGATGTATTTCGCATGTTGTCTGCTGACGACAAACTGGATGGAGACAGCAACTACCCACTTTGGGCATACATGATGCAGCATGTTTTGGTTGCAAAAGGAGTGTGGAACATTGTGCAGGGTATGGATGTACGTCCCGGTTCTGTGGATGTAGGATCTGTTGAGGATGTTGCAGGTTCTAGTAGCTCTACTGTTGCTGCTGTTTTACCCACTGCTGAACAAGCTCGTTGGGATGGTAAAGATGCGCAGGCTCATGCCTTGATTGCACTTTCTATCAAACGTAACATCACCCCACATATTCGTTCAGCTAAAACAGCAAAACATGCTTGGGATATTCTAGCTGGTTTGTATGCAGGTCGTAACGAGGCAAAAATCGCTTACCTGCGTAAAGAGCTAAAATTGAAGATTATGCAAGAAGATGATGACATGAATGTTTTTCTTGCTGAGATTAAAGATCTCAAAGAACAGTTAATTTCTGTAGGTGAGATTATTCCTGATCATTCTCTTGTGTGCAGACTGTTCTTGATGCTTTACCTGAGACATATCAGACTTTTGCTTCCACGTGGAGACTTCTTAATGAGGACAGACCTAATGCTGTCAAGTATGATACTTTAGTCAACAAGCTCTTGCAAGAAGCGCAGTCCAGGCAAAACAGGGCCAGGCAGCGTGCAGTTGATCAAGCATTTATTGCTGCTCACCAGTATAGCAGAGAAGAAGTGGTAAGGCATCCCCTTCCACTGTTTCTTCTCCTATTAGTAGGTCTGTAACTTCTTCTCCTTCCACAAGTAGCAACAATAAGTCTGAGAAGGCTCTTGATAAAGGCAAGAAAAAGACCAGGTGCAACTATTGTAAGGCAAATGATCATGTCATTAAGAATTGCCCTAAGCTAAAGGCTAAAGAGGCAAAGAAGAAAGAGTCAAATGCAGCCACAATAGCGGATGCTTCTACAAATGCAGATTCTGCAAATGTTGTGCAGGATACAGAATGGGCGTTTAGCGTGTATTGCCAGTATGACCCATCTGTACATGATGCATGTTTGGCAGTTTCTGTTGACTCTAATGTATGGTATTTTGACAGTGGTGCTACAAAGCACATTACCTTGCATCGTGATATGTTCACTTCTCTTGAGGCTATCCCTAATGGGAATACTGTCACATGTGCCAATAATGCTTCTTACCCAGTGAAGGGCGCTGGTAAAATTATGCTTACTGCTGCAAATGGCAGCGCTTTCACACTTCCAGATGCTCTGTATGTGCCAGGGATAAAGAAGAATCTATTGTCTGTCTCTACGCTTGCTAGACTTGGATTTGTAGTCAAATTTGTGGATGACAGATGTATTGTTCATGATTTGACTTCTGGTGATACGATTATTACATCTGGCACCTTGTTTCGTGGGTTGTATAGGCTCAATTCTTATGACAAGTGTGTGGAAGATTCAGTAAATGCAGTTTCTGATGAAAAGGCAGTTTCAGATGCAAAACTATGGCATGCTCGTTTTGGTCATCTGAACTTTGCTAGTTTGCTGCGTTTGCAGAAATTTGATATGGTTGCTTCATTGCCCCCTCTTGAGGCACCATTGAAACATGTTTGTGAAGGCTGTATTTTGGGCAAAATGCAGCGTTCTGCGTTTCCAAAAGATGGTTCTGTGCGGGCCACTCGCAAATTGCAGCTTGTACATAGTGATGTATGTGGGCCTATGCAAACTCCGTCATTTGGTAAACACTTGTACTTCGTGACTTTCATTGATGATTACTCAAGGCATGCATGGGTATATCCACTGAAGGCAAAGTCCGAAGTGTTTTTGTACTTCAAACAGTTTATGCTTATGGTTGAAAACGTATCCAATTGTACTGTGGTACCCTCCGTTCTAATCGAGGGGGAGAGTACATGTCTAAAGAGTTTGATGCATTTCTGGCTAGTCGTGGGATAAAACACCAATGTACAGTGCCGTATACCCCTCAGCAAAATGGTGTTGCTGAGAGGAAGAACAGGTCACTTATGGAGATGGCACGATGTATGGTCAAGAGCCAAGCTTTGCCACATGCGTTTTGGCTTGAGGCTGTCATGTGTGCTGCATATATACTCAACAGGTGTCCCACTAAGGCCTTGCAGTCTATTACTCCATACGAAGCTTGGCATGGCAGGAAGCCTTCTATTGGTCACTTGCGTGTCTTTGGTTGCTTGGCCTATGCTTTAGTGCCTGTGCAACAACACAGAAAATTGAATGATAAGGCTGTCAAATGTATTTTTGTTGGTTACAGTGCTGAAAGCAAGGGTTACAGATTGTATCATCCGCAGTCAAAGCATATCTTGATTAGTCGAGATGTTGTTTTTGTGGAAGATGCTGTGCAGCCCTTGTTATCATGTACCAAAGAGACAGGTGTGAGCTCACGGGATGTATTTGATACGTTGTTGCCTCTCTTTATTACAGGTGGGAATTCAAATGTAAGTCCTAATGAGGCAAATATTCAGCCTATGCAGATTTCAAACGACATCATAGATCAGCCTATTTCTAATGCAGATTTACAGGACGTAATTCATGAGGATAGGGCTGAAAATGAGTAGGCTAGAGGTATGCCTAAATGGCTGGTGCAAACCTTGCGTGATAGTAAGATTGATGCACCTATGACTAGTCGTACTCGTTCAGGTTTTCAGCATGCCTCTTATACATCAGATTGTTATGCTTTGGCTGTGTCTAGTATGTGTGAAGAGGAAGAACCTCTTTCATTTGATGAGGCACAAAATTCAGAAAATTGGTTGGCTGCAATGCAAAGTGAATATGTGCTATAATGAAGAATGGTACATGATCTTTGTGTGATTTGCCTATTGGTAAAAAGGCCATTGGATGTAAGTGTGTTTTTAAGTTGAAATGAAAGCCAGATGGCAGTGTTGATCGCTATAAGGCTAGACTTGTTGCAAAGGGTTATGCTCAAGAAAAGGGCATTGATTTTGATGAGACCTTTGCTCCCACTTGTCGTATGACTACTATTCGTAGCATTTGTGCATTGGCAGCTCATAATGGTTGGAATCTACATCAGTTGGACATAAAGACTGCGTTCTTGAATGGAGATTTGCATGAGGAGGTGTATGTATCGCAACCTCGTGGTTTTGTTCAAAGAGGGCAGGAAAACAAAGTGTGCAGGTTGAAAAAGGCTTTATATGGTTTAAAGCAAGCTCCACGAGCTTGATATGAAAAGATACATGCATATTTGACTGCACATGGTTTTCAGAATAGTCCAACAGAAAGCACTTTGTATGTTAAACATGTGGATGATGTACATCTAATCATTGCTCTCTATGTCGATGACATGCTGCTCACAGGACCAAATGAGAGTCATATTGCTGATTTTAAGGCTGATTTGAATGCCTCTTTTGAGATGTCAGATTTGGGACATTTGTATCATTATTTGGGGATACAATTTAAGCAGTGTGATGGAGGTATTACTTTGTGTCAGACAAAGTATATTGAGACATTGTTGCGGAGATTTGGCCTTGAAGACTGCAAGCCTATTGCTACTCCAATGGAGACGGGTTTGAAGTTGAGTCTTCATGATGCTGGAGATCACTTTGATGTCACACTCTATCAGACAGCTGTTGGTTGCCTCATTTATGTATGCATTACGAGGCCGGACATTCAGTTTGCAGTCTCACAAGTGAGCAGGTTTATACATAGCCCAGGGTCTCAGCATTGGAAGGCAGTTAAACGCATCTTTCGCTACTTGAGTGGCACCATACATCTTGGGTTGTTTTATCCCAAGGGGGGATCATTGCCGCCAGATTTACATGCTTTTTCGGACTCAGATTGGACTGGTTGCTATGACACAAGAGTGTCCACAAGTGGTTTTTGTTTCATGCTCGGTAGCTCATGCATATCTTGGTTGAGCAAGAAGCAACCTACTGTGGCCACTTCTAGTTGTGAAGTTGAGTACAGGGCAGCTTTCACAGCTACGGTTGAGTGTGTGTGGCTCAGACAGCTTATGGCTGACTTGGGTGTTGGACAGGAGTGTGCCACCTCTATCTTCACTAACAGTCAGAGTGCATTGGCAGTTGCGAGAAACCCAGTTTTTCATGCTCGCACAAAGCACATTGAAGTGCAGTTCAAATCTCAGCCGTCCAAATATCTCGATCGAGATACAAAGATTCAATCTGCACCGTCCAAATATCTCGATCGAGATACGTAGATTGAATATCCACCGTCCAATTATCTCGATCGAGATACGGAAATGCAATCTATACCATCCATTCACGTACGTTGGAAGATGCGATCTCGACCGTTTAAATATCTCGATCGAGGTATATAATGAATCTTGACCGTCGAGATACCTTGTCGTGGTAATGCCTTTAAATCGTGGCTGTCCATGTACCTCGAACGAGATAGTAATATCAAATCTCAGCCGTCGATCCTTCCCCAACCCTAAAATTAGGTGTGTATCTTGGTCGTATGTTGCACTAACCCTAATATCCAGAGCGTTAATCTTGCAAACCCTAAATTGCATGATGTTACCGAACCTCGATCGAGGTTATAAAACCGGAAAACTTTTTTTTTGCCTCATTTTCACAAGTCGTTTTCACTCTCCTTGGTCTCTTGATTTGGATTAGTATTAGTGAGCCCATTAGCTTTGTTTTTAGCTTCATTAGTGCTACTTAGCACTAAGCATTAGACCCTTCACATTAGACCCTTCACATTGGACCCTTCACATTTGGCTTAGGTTTTAGCATGGAGGGCCACGAGGAGGGCCGCTCATCTATTGCGGACCTCATCGCGGAGATAGACCGCGAGTTAGCGGCTATTCGTAGGAGTGCTAGAGACACTCCGTCTACATTACATATCGTGGCAGACTTGGAGGCGATGCTTGCGTCCCTTTGTAGCCTTCACGATATTGTTTATGTAGATGAGTGGATAGCCCACCATCGCGCTGCTCCTGTGTCACATGGCCTGACATATCGTCAGGTCTGTGATCTTGCTCCTATTAGGGATGGAGCTTACCTAGATCTTTTCCTCGATAGTCGTGGGATGAGGCCTGGGGCGGGCAAGCCCCTCACTATTTCGCGGTGTTCGCATCCTCGTATGGCGGCACATATCTATAGTCGATATGTTGCCGCATATGGAAAGATGCCGAACAACCGCCAGATTCCCATATACTTCGCAAAGCAGTTATATGCGGAGTTTGTCTTAGGGGAGGAGGTCGATTACACCAGCCATCGTCCGGGTGGTGGTGCTGGCCGAGGCCGTCTCCAAGACCAGGGTAGGCGGCCTCCACCAGCCCTTCGTGTAGCACCTACCACAGATCCTTCATTTGTGCCATTGTCGACAGTAGAGGCTCTTGGCACGCAGGTCGGCATTGACGTACGGAGTACCACGGAGAGCATCCAGCACGTGGTGCGCCTATTCTCACGATCTATACCGACGACAGATGTGGAGGTATTTACATATATATTACGTCTTAAGTTTTTTTGGTCATTTATCTTCATGTTTATATGTACTTTTCTATATTTTTACATGAGCAGCATGGTTGATTGTGTCACGCAGGTTCCCACACCTACCACTCAGAGGCTCACTCAGGAGTTGGTAGAGGCGAGAGCGGAGATTGACCGCCTCCGAGCTGCATTACAGATGGCAGAGGCAGCTACTGCAGAGGCACAGCATCTGAGAGAGTCCGACATCCAGCAGGTAGGTTTCTCTTGCACGTAAAAGAGTTATAATTAAGGTCCTAAGTTATAAATTTCTTTAAGTAATACCTAATGAGAGACTAATCAATTATTTTAATGCTTTACTTTTTTGCGTAGGCTCGGACCGAGATAGAGAGCTCCAGAGCTGAGGCACAGCATCATCAGATTATGGAGCAGATTGCCCAGCACAGGGCAGAGCAGCTGATGCTGCATGTTCGAGAGTATCGTAGATCATCGGACGTGACAGTGCCTTACCTACCGTTATATCCACGGCCTGTCTCACAGAGGTTTTTCGACGACCTCTCCCGCAGGATGCACCACCCTTCCTACGTGATGCGTGCTGCTGTTTATGTATCGAGGACATTGATAGTACAGGAGGATATGCCCTGGGATGTGGACATATTTTACACTTGTCTTGCATCACCTAGGAGCTCGTCCGGTTCTCAGCATGCCCATCCTGCCGTGCACGCGTCGACCTAGCGACGTACAGGGTATTGGGCATCGATGATCTTCACCCAGGCCTTGTTCGAGTAGATGCCAGGACTGGCAGGCCTGTCGACTTTACATCAGCTATGGACTTGGGACTCGACGCCTTCGACGATAGAGCCCAGGAGCCTGAGGTGCCTCCTGAGATAGAGTGGAGCTCACATGAGTCCGACGCTTACCAGAGAGTCCTACATGAGAGCCAGGTCACAGCATATGAGCGCGTGGGTGGTGCTGGCCCTAGTGGCACGGGTGATGGTGCTAGCAGCAGTGCTACTTCTCATGAGCAGCGTGTCCTTACAGCAGAGGAGCTTACACGAGCAGAGTGGCAGACACGCACCATTGCATATTATAGATTTTGGGTTTACAGACAGAGGCGTCTTGCATTAGCACGACGTAGAGAGAGAGAGAGGGCCATAGCAGCTTTTGGGACTCGTGAGCTCCCGAGTACACAGGCACCCGCTCACGATCCTGCCTTTGAGGCAGACCTCCCCGCAGACATTCGACGACCCCTGCAGCCGGCACAGCCTCCTCGACGTGCACAGTAGCCTCGACGCGCACGTCGACCGGAAGTTAGAGATGACGATTTTGATTGGGTTGCTGTTGATAATGACTAAACTCAGACTAGCTGGGTTAGCTCATTTACATTGTACTTAGATTTTTGGGCAGTGACTAACCTCAGACTAGCTGGGGTAGCTCATTTTCATTCTGATGTACTTATTTGATGTTTATATCATTATGAGTTTTCTCATTATTGAGTATCATTACATTTTAGTTGATGTTCTTGATTTTATTATGGGTTTTTCAAGTCTCTTGGTGCTTAAGAGGCCATGGAAAATCCGGGCCTTCCCCATACCATCGTACCCAAACATGCTCCGATGCGGACCAAACTTTGCAAGCATGTGGGGGTGGGTCCCCCCCACATGTTTGCAAAGTTTGGTCACAATCAGAGCATGTTTGGGTACGATGGTATGGGGAAGGCCCAGATTTTCCATGGCCTCTTAAGCACCAAGAGACTTGAAAAACCCGCATGGGGCGCCAATTACCAATCCAAACATGCTCTGATTGTGACCAAACTTTGCAAGCATGTGGGGGGGACCCATCCCCACATGCTTGCAAAGTTTGGTCCCCATCGGAGCATGTTTGGGTACGATGGTATGGGGAAGGCCCGGATTTTCCATGGCCTCTTAAGCACCAAGAGACTTCAAAAACCCGCACTGGGCGCCAATTACCAATCCAAACATGCTCTGATTGTGACCAAACTTTGCAAGCATGTGGGGGTGGGTCCCCTCCCTATGCTTGCAAAGTTTGGTCCCCCCATCAGAGCATGTTTGGGTACGATGGCATGGAGATTTTCAACAAACAATATGATAGCCAAAGTGTTAAAAAATATAATAAAATCAAGAACATCAACTAAAATGTAATGATACTCAATAATGAGAAAACTCATAATGATATAAACATCAAATAAGTACATCAGAATGAAAATGAGCTACCCCAGCTAGTCTGAGGTTAGTCACTGCCCAAAAATCTAAGTACAATGTAAGTGAGCTAACCCAGCTAGTCTGAGTTTAGTCACTATCAAGATAGAGATCTAGTCAGCAGCACCCTCTCTAGCTCTCAACTGCTCTAGAATGCTCTCATGGTCATCCACTCGAAGCCGAAAACGAGGGTGAGAACTGTGTTTTCAGCTCTGTACACTCGAACAAGAGTGAGCCTGGTAGCAACCACTAGATGAGAGAACTGAAATGCCTCTAACTCCCACTTCCACTGCTGGAACTCAAGACTCCCCCGATGAAGTCGAATCTGCTGGTAGAACCGGCCTGCCACAATCATGCTATGGGCGTCATAAGAAAACCCATGATCATCCACTGTATCCTGGTCAAGCATGCACTTTGGCCTAGTGCAACTCATCAGATAGTAGTCTACTCCCTCGCTATTTCCCTCACTGGCAATAACAGCAAATACATCACCCTCCTGTAGCAAATCTGTCAGGTCATCATAACTGACCATGAACGCAGGACCTGTGTGCTCACCACTGGATGTGAAGGAAGCTCGGGGGAGAGGAATGTCTGTATCCATGCATCTGCCCATCCTCTCGAGGCACAATGTGACCAATCGGCCATCCATACATGCTCCACAGAAGCATGCAAACCGTCGTGTGTAAATCGTGGGGGCCGCCATGCACGTGCTCCTGATGGAATGTAAGCCCAAGGTGCCAGGTACTATGTCACAATCATGGGAGGCTCTACGGTCAATCGTGCCACCATCCACATGCCAAAAAAATCTCCTGACAATCCGAGCATCACGTTTGGGGTACGATGATGCTGCACTCCCACACAAATGTTGGGAGCACCACTCGACTACGTGGCCCGCATCTCTGAATCGCTGAGCATCCTGTCGTAGCTGATGACGCCTCAAGGCACGTTTCACACACGCGCCTGCACCATCATGCTCACCCTTCCCGTGACCAGTCTCAAAGAATGACCAAATCACTGGGATACTAGACTGCACATGCCACCTATAAATCCATAAAAGATAGTCTTAGTTATTGTTTTCTTTAAGATGTTCTAGTGAAGTTAGTTTAATTGTAAATGTAAGAAAGCCATAAGTACAACTTGTAGAGCCAATAGAATTGACGTGATGACTTGAACTGTGCGCCACAACCATCCGACCAAACCCATCGCTAGACATGTCTGATCCCACAATCTCCTAAAAAATCGTCATGGAGACGAAAACAGTGTTGCACAAAATGTGCATCATGTGAACGATCATCACTGATATAGAAATGATACTCTCGAATAATGACACGGGTCTCGGGGGTACTCGCTATCCCATCTACATGAGCCTCTGCATGTCGATAGCTAATGTGGACCAAAATAGCAACCTGGTGAGGTAAGCAATACATACGTTTAGGACACAAAAAATCAATTAAGTAATGTAGCTCAAACATAAAACAAATATTACAAAATATAACCATTACCTGCTCTGAGAAGTAATACTCAGATTGTATCTCCTGAAAAGGTGTGAAAGTGTAGTTCTCTGCAAAATCAATCACAGAGACGACCACACCAATAGGAAACTCTGCTAGGCATGCTCGGAACTGACGATCCTGCCACTTGGCACAATGACTGTGCCGTATGTAGGGGTAGATCTGCTCCCTAAATGTGGCTGTGAAGTGACAACGTGGTGTATATTTGTCCACGAGCTGCAACTTCCTGGACTGTCCACCCCACCACTCTGGAGCTGGTGTGTCACATACTCATAACGTTGCCATGCCACTATCTCTTGGTCACTTGCATCAAGATCTACCATCTGTAGATGTGCAAGTGAACCACATGATGTGCAATTGCTCTCCACACAAGGCATCCTATGGAACTGGGCATCCTCCGTGCGTGCACACAAAAGAGAGTGGATGAAATCACGTGGACTACGAGGCAACTCTCTATGCCCACTAAGAGAACGGAACACATCATAAAAAAGTTTGAACTCAACATGGTAGCGACAACATGTGTCACGCTGACGTGAGTACCTCACAAACCAAGGCTTACACCCCTCAAATGACCTTTGCCCAATTTTAAGCTCTGGATACGAAGCCACAAACTGAGAATACAACTCAGTTTGGGACATTTCAAGAAAGCAAGCACCGTGCTCAATGAACACTCCTCTTGTCACTCTCTTACGCAAAGCTTTCTTGAAAACTGGCGATGCACGACAATTCTCCTCCCAAAAACTTTCTATCAAGGTTCTAGTGGTTTCATCTAGTAGGCGATCATGCCTAGCTACACGACCACTACTCGCCCACATAGCACCAACCTCATTGGCATCTAAACTTTGTCGCCTAATAGACCCAACTCTAAGTGCGCGTGGTGCTATGGAAAGGATGCGAGATGTGGCACTAACCTTACCCTTCATTTGGGAGCTACTTATGGCTGCCACAATAGCCCATCGAGCAGCCAAAGCGTCCGCAGAGTTCCTCTTCTTGTTAACTATATAGGAATGACGAACACTTTGTAGCACCGCCATGCCAACTCTCCTCTCTTCCAATGTCGGAAAGCGCCCTGCAGTTGGCCATGTTGGGCAGATCAATCAAAGCATCAAGCACACATGCCTGTGATGAAGACGTGAGGTCTTTGAAATAGGATTGGAAGATTGCATGGGCACGACGATGTGCCCCTGACTTTGATAGTTCTTTCCTATCCACACGAAGGGCGCCCAAAGGAGGGGGGGTGGGTTCTTGTAGAAGAGAGGACTCAAGAAGGGCGGGTTCATGTGGATTATCTAAACTAAGGGGTAGTGGGGGGGAAGAGGGCGAAGGGAGAGGAAGTGGAAGAGGAGGAGCAAGGCTTGGATCATCGCCAACGGAAGGTGTTGCTCGTTGACGTGCTCTCCACTCTCTCTTTCTCTCACGAGCTACCCTTCTCCTCTCCTCCTCTTGAACTTGGTGGATGGGGGGGAGTCTAGTCCTATCACGTTTCCGACTCCTATGACTTTGAGAACCCATTCTCAAGGAAGCTAAGAGAGAAAATATTATAAAGGCTCAATGATGGGATAGTACTACAGATAAGTGTGGGATAGTACTAGAGATGTGTGATTATATAGGAAAAATAGGTTATCCACTTCAAATCTCACTCGATTTCCTATCTAAGATTGATTGGATAACTAAGATAAACATAAAGATAATTAAAGATAAACTATTATCCACTTAAAAATTAATATTATTTATAATATTTATTAACAAGTCTAAATATTTATCATTACTAGATATATAAATATATCTTTAAAGAAATCTTTTATTTTATAATTATATAACTGCTTTTTTTAAATAAAGTATTTTTTTCAAATTTTATTCAAAGGTTTATTCTACATAAAAAATTTTCAAGAAATATAAAAATTAAAAAAAAAATTAAATTAATAATATGATCTTTAATAATATTTTTATTGATCTAATCCCAAAATATAATCCTTTAAAATTAGTGATTTTAAATTCTTTTATTTAATAAGTTACATATATTTTATTATTTAAATTTTTATATTCTATTTCTCTAAATTACTAAATTAACTTTTCCAAAAATATATTTTTGAAAAAAGAGGGGAGGTGGGAAGGAGATGCCACGTGTCACAAGCGTGCATGACACGTGGCATTCTCTTGACATGTGGCACTATTATGGTTGATGTGGCAATTCCATGATGTGGCATGCCATGTCACCATGTGCGAGGTGGCATGCAAAGGTGGCAAGATGATGTGGCATTATTGATGACTAGGATGATGAGGTGGGGAGTCAACTAGGTTGACCATGTTGACATGGAGGGTGGAGGTGGCAAGCTGAGGTGGCAAGCTGCTTATGTGGATCCTCTCAATGCTCACGTGGACATAAAGTGGGATGCATATATAAGGTTTGGGCCTACCCAAGCCTCACACATGGAATGAAACCTAAGCTGTGAAGTTTACCAAGCCTAGATTTCCAAACCTAACTAGGATTGGTTTTAGACTTGAAAAGGGGAGAGTGGACACAATATGGGAATTTTCACTTGGGAGGATTGAAAATGGACCTTCCCATACTCAAATCAAGCCAAATTTTTTTTAATAAATTCATGGCAACAAGAGTATTGATCCCTTGAGTTTTTAGATTGAAAGATTCAATATTTAGTTTTCTAGAATTAAATTACTATTGATTTAATGGGCCTCTGACAGTCATAATAAATTTTCCAAAGTAAATCTACAAAAATCAAACCGTTAGATTTGTAATTTTATCTTATACCCACATTATACTAATCTTTCCCAATCTAATCATCACTAGATCCATACAATTTGAGCATTTTAAATGGTAGATGTGGTGGGAGGATAAAATAGTATGTTTTTTAACAATTCTAATATCTTTTAAATAATATAGAAAATAGTAGAACACATCAAAAATTACTCGATAAATCAAGTTAAGCTCTATGTTATTTGTATTTGTGATATGCAAAGTGGGAACATCGTATGAGTAATAATGTAAAAGTTATAGGCAATTTACTCACATTCACTATACCTGTCTAAATCTAGGACAGGGCCTGTATACAAACTTGGTTCCCAAAGAAAAGGGGATTTGCAATTATTGGATATTCGATCAGATTATAGTTTTAGGTGCCCAACTTTGCATATGATGTTTCATTAGAAGACCTTGAAGTGAAACTCCTTGGCTAACTATGAGAGATTGGCTATTCTTCTTAAAAAAATGCCTGTTTTTCAGCTAAAGCCAAGGGCGTCCACGACATGAAACTAGATAACCTCATCTTGCAACCACCCATAATTGTAATATGATCAATAATGGTCCGTAAATGTAATATGTTCAACCACCATAAATCATAAATACCAATCTAGTAGTTGCAAAACTGAAAAGCAAAACAACATATAATTCTCATCACATGCATGATAAGCACATTTAAGATGACGTGTGTTTCAATAGACATTGACAACAAAGCATATCAATGCTTAATTCAACAAAAATCTTAATCAAAAAATAATAATCCCTTATCCTAAATTCAAAAGTAACAATCTCATCTCCTAAATTTAAACTAACAATCCCCAAAAGATATTATCCACATGACATACAATCCAAACTAATAATCCCAAAAAGGCATTGTCCACATGACTCTAACAATCCAAACTATTTTATTTTGCTAGGGCTTGGATAATTCTTTCTCTTGAGATTGTGTGTGTTACCGCTTTGAAGCTTCCTCTTGAGAAACTTATTATAAATTTCCTTGTGTTTTTCGATACACACAAAAGAGCATCATAAGTTCAAATACTCTTGCCATACATACATATATGGACTGCAAGAATATCAAACACTATGTCATTCTTCGCGGTAAAGGTTGCCAAAAACCATTTATAAAAAATGGTCACAAGATATACATACAAGGTCACACACATGTAAGTACTCTCCTATACATAAAAGATCACACACATATACTCTCGCACATACTCTCGAGACCACACATACAAGGTCACACACATGTAAGTACTCTCCTATACATAAAAGATCACACACATATACTCTCGCACATACTCTCGAGACCACACATACAAGGTCCCACATACAATCACATACTCTCGAGACACACATAAAAGGTCCCACATACATACAATCGCATACATACTATTGATTCATCATAAATAAGTGATTAAAAAAACAATACTGAGAGAACACATCCTTGGCAAACGAATGATGACCGTTCAACCCCTCCAAGATTGGATCGCTTAGGCCAATATTTGGATTGCATGTTGGATTAATCTTAGGCAGCAACTCCAAAATTAAGCCTTTGGCTGCACAAAATGATTACGCATCAATCTTTTCTCCTTCTTCTACGTCCATCCATAGCCTTGGATATCCTTCTTGATGGAAGAAGCCAACCACCTTGGTGCACTTCACGGCCATATGCATATGCTCCATGATGGTGGTGATGGCCACAAACACCCTTGGTCACACAAAAACCAATCTACTAATCATAAAAAACCAACTTCACAAGCTCTCTACTATGAATATTCCATGAAGGAATGCCACCCTCATTATGAAGATTTTTGGGTATCAATGATGTTGATAGATTAGGCCAAGTAAACTTTACTACACACTTGCTTGTGGTGATCCCTTCAAGGTTAGTCCCTCCATGGCATGTGCATGCAAAAACCATACTAGTTTCTTCATTGATCTATCATGCCAACAAAATATAATTTTATAAGAAGTAATGCTTTATAAACAAGGGAGAAAGGAGAGGATGTAAACATTAATAAATATTTGTGATCGACACTTATATTAACATACTTATTTGGCTGTTAAATCAAATATGCCATCCGAATGATGCATCTACGAATAGGGCATACAAAAGTAAATAGTGCTTCAAGGTCTCTTTCAATAGTACAGCATGATGACAATTTTAGAACAAGCTAGCTATGGACCTAGAGGTGACCATAAAACAAATCCTACTATTAACATTTTCAGTTTCCTCTCCGAATATCGTAGCCTAATACAAACATTAATTGGTGATAGCTACAAGCCATCTCAAAATTGTCTTATGAAAACATAATCATGAACACTAGAGTTAGCTAGCTACCTTAATTATCATCAGGCATACTTGGCCTAATACAAACATTAATTGGTGATAGCTACAAGCCATCTTATGAAAACATAATCATGAACACTAGAGTTAGCTAGCTACCTTAATTATCATCAGGCATACTTGAATCCATGCTTTCATGCCCCTCACCACCACCCTGTGATGCAATCCACCAATTCCAGCTCCAAAAAATTCTCGGTCCAATTTCATTTTTTTGTTCTATATCTCTATTCACATCTGTAAATACAACTAAAGTCATGTACACTCAATATGATCGATCAATCATCCATGGGAATGAGTTCACATGTGCTTCCATGCATACCTTGAAAATGAGCCTCCTCACTTTCATGCCTCGTGTTGGGAGGGTCCTCAATGGGGCAACAAGAGAGAGAGAGAGAGAGAGAGAGAGAGAGAGATACCTAAGTAGCCTCCATGACTCGTGTGCAAACGAGCCACATCCCATCGTTATTCTCCCAGAAGAGTCCATGCAGTTGTGCCTCAGCTCCACGAGAGAAGAGCAGGAGCGCGGTGTCTAAATTACGAGCCTCACAGATCCGTGTGATGGTCTCGGCAATGGGCGATTAGGAGAAGACGAAGCTCAGAGATCACACGTGGAGAGAGCATAAACGTCTTTAACGGATTCTATATGTTCATCCTAGCTACTAGTGAATACTAACTGATGAGATGATCTACAATAGTTAACCCCAATCTCATGAGATGAGATGAAGGCCTTACAATTACAAAAAAATAAAAATAAAGATAAAAAATCACACCTTTTCATCCGACCACATCAATCTTGCTAGAAGCCCATATAACCACCATAGAGACAAGCACTAATGCGTGGTTACCTTACCTCTTTAGAGCTCCAAAGCCTAATATGCTCAAATTAATGCCAATTGCAAGGGAAGGTTCCTTGGCACACCAACAAGCAGGCAAATCCAAACCTAGTAGATCTACTAGATATCAAAATTATATTTTACACAATCGATTACTACTACAAAAGATGGCAGATCATGCAAAACAAAGAGGAGGATATGAAGAGATATATCTCACAGTATCCAACCAGCATGGAGATCACCTTTTCTTAGGGAGATACGAGGGAGATACCAAAATTGGCCACTATCTACAAAATATCACCATGGGTACTCAGGATGGACCCACTGTATATGCCACTATGAAGAAGATTACACGAATTGGAATTTAAAGCTCATAAAGAAAGGGATTGCGATTATTGCTTCAACTTTCCCTTCTTCGAGCATAATTACTTTGCTTAGTCTAAACGGATCAATAGGATGATTATATATACACATTCAATGCAGGGAACGATTAAAATTTGATCTTAACAAACAAAGACCGAGAAGAAGATGTCATCATGTCCTACTACCATAAACTTCAATGCATGCCCGACTACATGCATACAACCTTTTTGTTTTAATGATCGATATAGGATTCTGGATGCCATTCTACTACCTAAGACATACCCTATGGCAGTAACTACAAACCCAAAGATCTAGATATAAAATCTACCTTGGATTAGATGGCTTGAAAAAGTAAATATTATGAGGATAGAATCACATCAGGTAGGGGGGATGTTACCCCCATTTTGGATTAACTATACATCTCTTATCTACACATGAGACGGGTTAACTAAACATCTCTTCTCTACATATGAGAGATGGGTTAACTAAACATCTCTTCTCTACACATGAGAGATGGTTTAACTAAACATCTGTTCTCTACACATAAGAGATGGCTTATAATAAGTTTCATCAATGGCACTTTAAAATGTTGTATTATGAGAGAAGTTGGCCAATGAGACCAAGTTTACTATAAGTTTTTGGGCACCCAAATGTGAATAAGGGCCAAATGTATATAAATAAAATTTTCTCATAATCAAGGAGAACCCCTCTTTTTGTGCCAATTCAGTTTTGTTTGCTTACTTGCCTTCTTGTGCTTTAGTCTTATATGAGAGAGGGTTTTGAGAATATTGTGCATCATTATTGGTGCATGTGCCTCTTATCCATTGTGTGAGAGTGATTGAGAGTGGGAGGAGTGAGAGGAGTGAGAGCCCTTGGAGGTGTATGCGGAGCTCCTTGTAGTGATAACAAGGAGTGGATTTGGGGTAGGGAAAGCTAGCACCAACTAGTGGAGTTTGGAGTCTTCGAGAGATACGACAAGTCCCTATATGATGAGTTAAGATAAGCATGACTTGATGTTTTAATCTTACAAAGGGTGGTGCAAGCCATAACACTCAACTGGAAATGGTTTTATTTCTTGGCTGTTAAAAAAACAATGCCCAAGAAACAACCCACAATAGCCTTAAGCACTACAGAAGGAGCATATAAAGCTTTAACACAATCAGGCTATCAAGCTGCATGCATAGAACAATCAGGCTATCAAGCTGCATGCATAGAACAATTGTTTTTACAAATTTGGAGATAAAGTTTAAGGAACATGTGCCTATATACAGTGATAATATGAGCTTGATATGGTTAGCTGAGAATCCAATGTTTCATGCACATACCAAACACTTTGAGGTACACTATCATTTAGTGAGAGAAAAGGTTCTATAAGGACAAGTAGATCTATTGTTTGTAAAGACTGAAGAGTAAGTAGCATATATCTTCACCAAAGCATTATAAAGAGAGAAGTTTAATTTTTTTGAAGACCATTTGGAGTTGAAGACATGAACTTGAGATTAAGGGGGAGTGTTGAAATATACAAGCTCAAGCCATCTATGTAGAGGATGCAAGCACGAGTCTAACATATCAAGAACAAAGGCAAATGGATACCTAGAACAAAAGATACACAATTTTTTATGTTGTGTAGAAACACACTTACATTATTTTTTAAATGCTTATTAGGGAAAGCAATAGAAAGCATTAAGGTGATTTTATGGAGTTGTAAATAAAGGCATGAATCCTCAATTTAATACAAGTTGAGATTCTTTTGTGTTTCCATGTTTTATATTCCCCTTGGTCCATTAAAACAGTCCATTAAAAGGGGATGTGAAAATTATGGCATCCTTCCAACAATCACTTTTGGTCCCCAATGAAAGATTTGATTTGTGTGGAAGAGTTTTAAATGGAAAAATCATAAAAATGAGAGAAATAACCCTCACAACATTATCAAGAGGACCTACAAAACTTATAGAAATCTCTTTGCATTTTTAAGATCTCAATTGTTTCAAGAAAATATAAGAAATTCATGGGCAGGACTACTGAAGATTTAGACTCAATTCTTGTCCAAAGGAAGAGGTTGTGAAGCAGCAATCTCTTCTTGGTGGGAAAGGGATCTTATTATTCCATTAATTTAATCTTCTATATTCTAGCATCATGTACATTAGTGGGCTACATATTTTTCCACTCCCTCATATTGCTAGTTTAGCTAGAAGTGCAGCCATCTCACCTATTGATCCTCTTGGAATGTAAGCTAATGATACCAAAAACAACCCCTAGTATTATTCTCCTTTTTGTTTTGTGTGCCACACTTCTCTTTTAAGGATAGCTAAATATAACAACTCACTTATTATCACTCACACATTATCATCTACACATTTGTGTGCCACACTTCTCTTTTAACGATAGCAAAATATAACAAGTCACTTATTATCACTCTCACACACTATCAATTACATCCTCCCTTACTACCACCCAAGAAATAGAAGGAAACCAATATAGAAGAGATTTTATAGATAAAATGATTTTTCTACAAGGAAGTAATATAGACTTCAAGAACAACTATCTCTTTTACCTCTCGGTGTAATGGAAGAATATAAACTTCAAGACCAACTATTTCTTTTACCTAACAAGGGAATTGCTTTACTGGCCTTGCTCCTTCCATCATGGGGATGGTGTGTTTAACCACTTCATGAGGTACACCTTTCATATCAGTGTATTTCTAAAAGCAAATCAATCTTGGAGTTTAGCGAGGAGGTCATTAAGGTCCCTCTCTTCTTCTAAGGAGAGGTCTTTCCCAATATAGATGGGTCTCAGATCTTCCCCTAGACAGCCAAGTGGATTTCCTTAACTTTGGCTGGATCATGATAAGATGTTCTTAGCTATCCATCATGGATTCTTTGGGCCTTTTCATATTAAAAATGTACAAAATGGTCTCCCACTTTGTAGGCTTTGAAGTGTTCAGGGACCTATTTGGTCTCCTCAACTTTAGTGCTTTCCTCCTCCATTCTCTTTTGGGCCTCTCGCTCTGTTTGCACCAAATTTTGTTTTGTGTTCTACACATAGAGCGACATAGTTTTGGGGTTCAGATTGGGAGTCAACTGACTAATCTTTTTTTGTGGTCATCGTGTTCACCAGAATGGGGAACTTGCCAAGCTCCTTTTGCCAAACTTGGTAGAAGTTGGAATATGCATTTATAGCCTCCACATACCTCAGCCAATGTTCTTCTGATTCTAGTGGAGCTTTCTTTCTTCTGAAGCCATTTGTTTTAAGGGTCTTAGAGGTGGATTTTTCCCATAATGGCCTTACTTCTTTGGTGCTTACAAGTTCATGGTTCATAGCATGGGGCATGCATGCGGCACTTAGCATGTCGAGGGATGTGATTTCTTGCCCATCTACCATGGCAAATCTTGTACTTGTGCATTTTGGAAGTATATCCATGGTAGCAAGGATGTGCATCTAGTTCTTAGAGTCTTTCAGCTCTGGGAGAGGTGAAAATTCCATGCTATCCTTTTTGTCTTCCAACATTTTGTGGCATGTTTGGCCTAAGTGCACTGCTGTAGACCTAGCAGTAGTCACTGAATCTTCCACGCAAGGGTCCCCCGCTCATTTGATGGATCTTCCAACTTAATAGGCTCATCTTTAGTACCTGGTCTTTTTCTTGAATGAAGGTGTGATCCGTGTTCTAGTTATATCATCTTGTTTTCTCTCTTAAAGGGCCATCCTAGGATGCAATCGTAGGAAACAAGCTACTTGGCCAAAGTTTATCACCACAAAGGTGTGTTAAAAATTGGTTTCGAGAATCTTAATATTCAAATCCCATAGGAGACCTATGGGCTTCACGGTGGCTCCATCGGCTAGTTTCACAATCAATACAGTGTCATCCATGGGAGGTTTTTCTCATTTTTTCCAAGATTTCTTGGTAACAATGCTCACTCCTGCCCCACCATCTAGGATGGCGGTGACTTCAATTTCATCAAGTTAGGTGCAGTGCTACATTGAGTTTATCTCCTTTAAAATATTGCCCTAACTTGTTCACACAAACTGTAGGAACGTCGAAGATTTCATCTAGTTCTATGGATCCTTAAGAACGTATCCTATGAACCCCAAGTACTCCATGATGGTCCGTGAAGAAATTGATCGACTCATAGATGCCAAATTCATCTACAAAATAGAGCACATTGAATGGGTCTCATCCATCATGATAGTACCCAAGAATAATGAAAAAGTGAGAGTGTGCGTGAACCTCAAAAAGGTCATTGACCCCATGATACAACACCACTATCTATTACCCTTCACAAAACATATGCTGGATTGGATCGTAGGAAAGGAAGCCTACAGCTTTCTTAACGGGTTTTTCGACTACAACCAAGTGCTGATAGACCCAAAAGATCAACATAGAGCAGCTTTTTCCACTGAATGGGGCACATATGGATACCATTTCATGCCGTTCGGTTTTGCCAATGCCCCAGATACCTTCTAACACCTAAGTGTATAGCCTACAAAGAGTATCTACCAAATTTCCTTGAAGTCTTTATGGATGACCTTTGTGTCAATTCTACATGGAAAGCACATTTGTGGTGTTTGGGAAAAGCTCTAGAGAGATTCCGGCTCTACAAAATCTCTCTTAACCCTCTGAAATGTCGGTTTTGGGTTCAGCATGGAGTGACCTTGGGACACATTATCTTGGAACACTGTATTTCCACAAATGACAAGGTGTGACTCATTCTTTAAATACCATCCCCTACCAACTTTAAGGAAGTCCAGTGATTTAAGGGGCATGTTGGTTATTAGTGGCATTTTATCTTCATGTATGTTGACTTAGCACACCTCCTGTATGGGCTCTTGGTTATTTTCTAATAGACAGAGGAGTGCCAATAAGCGTATGATACCCTTAAAAAAGCATTAGCAAGCGCTCTTATGTTGAGATCCCCCAACTGGGAAATCATATTTCATGTCCACATAGATGCTTCTAATTTTGCAATAGGTTGTGTATTAGCTCAACCTAGAGAACACAAAATGGGAATTCCCTATTAGCTTTGCCAATCACCCAATAATTGAACAAATAGAACAAAATTACACCACCATAGAAAGAGAAGGGTTGGGCATGGCTTATCTTATGCGTTACTACAATTCTATTTCACATTGGGAATAACCTCTTGGAAGAAAAGTTCTATGTCATGCCTATAAGGACAATGAAAGAAGAAATCCTCCTAGTAGGAAGAGGATGGATGGGCCACAACCAATGTCACATCGATTGGGATACTAGGACAACAACACTGCATGTTAATATCCTCATGACAGATGAAGAGATGAGCCGCGGATCCCACCTCCACAAAGTATAAAATCCTCTTCACCAACCATAACCCCTCTGACTACCAAAAAAATAAATAATCATATCGCCAAAAAAGAGGTCTATCCTTTACCAATATCCCCCTTCCAACAAAGCCTCATCAGCAAAACTCCACAGCACGTCAAACCTCACCAACAATGCCTACTAACCCAACTAACATAGCTACCACTACTAGCTGCCAGTAGGTATCGCCTCAAACCTTTTCCACCCCAGATAAGGTTACTATGAAGGTGCTACCACCTGGTGGATCCCTAAGAGATCCCACCTTTATCTTTAAATCCGACGACACCAAAGGCTCTAACACATAGATACACTACCAGAACCTCAAAATTTTATAAAGATGTATTTACCTCCAATAGATACAGAGTAGGCAAGTAAATCAAACCAAACCCATACTAAACCCACCAAAGTGCTACAATCTAACAATCACATCCTATGACTAGATTTAGATACAAAAGAAGGGGCTGCAGGTGTTGTAGACTACAGTCCAAAACCACACTCCAGAAGTGCAGTCAGGAAGTATTATGAGATGGATGAAGAAAAACCTACAAAAGTCAAGAAGTGCTAACTACAGAAGAAGAACCTACAAAAGTTAAGGACCCCTTGATGTTGAATCAAAGTCAGCATGAAAGTTAAGGACCCCTTGATGAAAATCAAAGTCACCAAAGTGCTACAATCTAACAATCACATCCTATGACTAGCTTTAGATACAAAAGAAGGGGCTGCATATGTTGTGGAGTAGACTACAAAACCACACTCCAAAAGTGCAGCCAGGAAGTATTGTGAGATGGACGAAGAAAAACCTACAAAAGTCAAGAAGTGCTAACTGGGAAGAAGAACCTACAAAAGTTACAAAATAGATAGGTCATGCTTAAGTAGAAAAATACATGTAGCCAGCTCTGATACCAAATGTAATCATAGAGAAACTTGAACAAGTGTAATGCAGCATGACATTTTTTTTCCTAGTATCAACCATTTTGTAGGTATGTTTTAATTGTTGGGTAGTCTACCATTTGAGAATCTACTATTTGTCATTTTAGTCTTGGATGATAAAACATAATTTTTTACCTCCATTAGTATCAACCATTTTGTAGGTAAGTATTAAATGATGGGTATCATCTACCATTTAAGAAATTGTTAGAATATGTATTACCATTTTATAGGTATGTATTAAATGGTGGGTATCTTCTACCATTTAAGAACATGTTAGAATATGTATTGCCATTTTGTAGGTATGTATTAAATGGTGGGTATCTTCTACCATTTAAGAACATGTTAGATTATGTATTACCATTTTGTAGGTATGTATTAAATGGTGGGTATCATCTACCATTTAAGAACATGTTAGAATATTGTTTACCCTTTTGAGAGTAAAGCAATGTTTGGATTTTATTGCCATCATTTTGACCAATTTTGACTCTAGTGGTGGTATACATAAAAGCAATGCCAGATATCCAGGTGGAACTTGAAAGCACATAGGTTTTTTTTAAGGACATTAAAAACCCCTCAAATTCACTTTGGCAACAATCTAATTTTTCATGCAAGAGGAGAACGCTATTAATACCTAAATTATCCATTATTTTCAACATTTTTAGTTCAAATTTCATTTCATTTCCTCCCATTTATCAACCTAAACATACCTTATTCCCTTCCATTCCACATATTTTAAATACCCTAATGCTTTTTTCTATTTTTCCCTTAATTTTTTTATTAATCTGAATAAATTTTTTCCATCCAATTCATATCCAAGTATCACCCACATATGCCACATGCCTAATTAATTTCCAATCATTTCCCAACCTCAAGCACATTTTTGATGTTTTCGATGTTTTACTATTGTACCCTGCTTACATTGTTTTGATGTCGCTCAAAGCTAAATATTGTTCTCTCAATCCTAAAACACTTCCTCATAATTGTATAGACATTTCTCCTTGACCAATGACAGAAGATTCATTTATTTATCCCCTCAGACTAAAGTTTTAATGTGGTGGCACTAGTAGGGATAAGACATGAAGAGGATCACTATATGTCATGGGACACCCCTTCACATAAAATGACGTTTATGGGACATTCAAATACAAGTTTTGGTTATTCTTGTATGTGATTGAGTGAGGGATATAGATTCATGCACTTGCTTTGAGTGATCAATCCTTTAAAAAACCCAAAATCCATGAGAACAATGTATTCCTATAATGATTTCAATGCAAAAGACATGGAAGATTGATGGATTGCTATCAAGATTCATGTGCCAATGTCAAGAATAATAAAGAATGTGGTGAAATATCTATTTTTAAATGGTTTCTCATGAGAATAAGAGTTTACACACAAATAAATGGCATAAATTCATTATTTAATGAAGCAAATCCGTGGGAGGGATGTGTCCTTGTTTATTCTTTGATTATATCTATCATTAAAATGTTCTCTTCATTGATTGGATCCTTCACTAACCAAACGTGTCTCATAAGAGTAGTACCATATGGTGCACAGCTGAGGAAACTATAATCAACAATCAAGAAGGAGTGGATAGAAAGTCTCCCAAAGGAAGGATTTGATGACAAGAATGAAGTACAATTAGCAAAGTAAGAAAAAGAAGAACAAAAGAAGAAAACTAAACCTGATTGGTATGATTCTTACTCCCCCTAATATAGAATTCTCCTATGGGAGAAGAGAGAAGGAGACTAAGATAAGAAAATCTTACTCCTATGGAAGAAGAGAGAAGGACATCAAGACAAGAAAATCTTACTCTTGACCTTATTAAGGAAGCCATTATGTGGAGTGATTTTTCTTACTTATATCCTAGGATTAGAGCCTAGGATATTCACACGTACCTATGTGTACCATTGAGCCCTATTTTGGGTCAAGTAAAAGGGAATAGGTTCCCTAGTTAAAGATGACTCTTCTCATAGAAAGTGTTGAAACATGTTGAATGTAGGATGAAGATCTTCACAAAGTATGATTCAGGATGGGGTACTATGGTGTGCATAAGTCCATTCCATGGTAACAACCCATCACCTAGAAGCTCCTCATTACCTCCCTGGGTTATGTGTGTAACCTCTACGTCGAGTTTCCTTCTAATATGGTAACAACCCATCACCTAAAAGCTCCTCATTACCTCCCTGGGTGATGTGTGTAACCTCTACGTCAAGTTTCCTTCTAATATGGTAACCTCACCAAAAAAATGTATTACTACCTCCTTAGGTGGTTTCTTTCACGCTTTATACAAATCACCTCCCTAGGTGGTTTTATTTTAATGTTACAAGTAGTGGGCACATGGCCCTACTATGCCATTAGAGTGTTGCACAATGTTATGAGTGGTGGGCACATGGCATTAGAGTGTGCTACAATGTTGGTTACGGTGTTGGCAGTGGTCCAATGACTCTCACGAGGTCCGATGGCACTTCTCGTAGGGGTCAATCTAATGGCTCAATCGAGACTGAGTATGAGCACATATTAGTGTAAGAAAGGGAGAAGAAAGTGTTGATTAGTCTTAATAACACCATAAAGATCTAAAGACAAGTTCACAATCTGAGCCACAGAGTTGCTAGGCATTACTACATGTGTGCCTCATAGAGGGTACGACAACCACATGACCCACAACACTTGCATCCACGCGCTTGTGGATGACACATCGGCTACTAAAGTGTAGTGCCACACACACACACAAAGGCCAAATTCCAAAGCTTACGTGCATTTAGCCTTTTCCCAAACTTATAATATTTTGCACCCAAAAAGTGTTAATGAGCTAAATGCTAGTTCCTATATGTAGGGTGTGCAAGAGAATTTCATCGATGCATAAGTATGTTAACCATCATGAGAAAGTTTATACACTTGTCGGTATACATGAAGTCTACACATGATACATATGCTTACAATCATTACATGATACATACACTTGGTATACATGAAGTCCACACACAATGATACATATGCTTACAATCATTACATGTTACATACACTCAGTATATATGAAGTCCACACACGATACATATGCTTACAATCATTACATGCAAAATATGGCAATATGAATGATTGTTGCTAAGTTTGTTTTAATAATTGTGATCGTTTGTTGTATTCAAAATAGGTAACAATCTCAAATGTTACAAAAGCTTTAAAGAAATATCCAATAGAAATCTCTTTCTCCTCTCTAAAATAGATAGCTCATGCTTGAGCAGAAAAATACATGTAGCATGCTCTAATACCAAATGTAATCATAGAGAAACCTAACCAAATGTAACATATGACAAGTATGTTTTTCCCTAGTATCAACAATTTTGTAGGTATGTATCCATTTTGTAGGTATTTTTTAATTGTTGGGCACTCTATCATTTGAGAATCTACTATTTGCCATTTTAGCCTTGAATGATAAAACATATTTTTTCCCTCCATTAGTATCAACCATTTGTAGGTATGTATTAAAGGATGGGTATCGTCTACCATTTAAAAAAATGTTAGAATATGTATTACCATATTGTAGGTATATATTAAATGGTGGGTATCTTCTACCATTTAAGAACATGTTAGAATATGTATTGCCATTTTGTAGGTATGTATTAAATCGTGGGTATCTTCAACCATTTAGAATATGTTAGATTATGTATTACCATTTTGTAGGTATGTATTAAATGGTGGGTATCATCTACCATTTAAGAATATGCTAGAATATTATTTACCCTTTTGAGAGTAAGGAAATGTTTGGATTTTATTGCCATCATTTTGACCAATTTTGACTCTGGTGGTGGTATACATAAAAGCAATGCCAGATATCCAGGTGGAACTTGAAAGCACATAGTTTTTTTTTTAAAGGACATTAAAAACCTCTCAGATTCACTTTGGCAACAATCTAATTTTTCATGCAAGAGGAGAAAGCTATTAATACCTAAATTATCCATTATTTTTAACATTTTTCATTCAAATTCCATTTCATTTCCTCCCATTTATCAACCTAAACATACCTTATTCCCTTCCATTCCACATATTTTAAATACCCTAATGCTTTTTTCTATTTTTTCCCCTTAATTATTTTTAATTAATCTAAATAAAAAATTTCCATCCAATTCATATCCAAGTATCACCCACATATGCCACATGCCTAATTGATTTCCAATCATTTCGCAACCTCAAGCATATTTTTGATGTTTTCGATGTTCTACTATTGTACCCCGCTTACATTGTTTTGATGTCGCTCAAAGCTAAATATTGTTCCCTCAATCCTAAAACACTTCATCATAATTGTATAGACATTTCTCCTTGACCAATGATAGAAGATTCATTTATTTATCCCCTAAGACTAAAGTTTTAATGTGGTGGCACTAGTAGGGATAAGACATGAAGAGGATCACTATATGTCATGGGACACCCCTTCACATAAAATGAATTTTATGGGACATTCAAATACAAGTTTTGGTTATTCTTGTATGTTATTGGAGTGAGGGATATAGATTCATGCACTTGCTTTGAGTGATCAATCCTTTAAAAAACCCAAAATGCATGAGAACAATGTATTCCTATAATGATTTCAATGCAAAAGACATGGAAGATTGATGGATTGCTATCAAGATTCATGTGCCAATTTCAAGAATAATAAATAATGTGTTGAAATATCTAATTTTTAAATGGTTTCTCATGAGAATAAGAGTTTCAACACAAATAAATGGCATAAATTCATTTTTTAATGAAGCAAATCCATGAAACAATGAATAAGATGGATGTGTCCTTTGTTTTAATTTTGGTTTATTCTTTGATTATATCTATCATTAAAATGTTCTCTTCATTGATTGGATCCTTCAGTAACCAAATGTGTCTCATAAGAGTAGTACCATTTCGGTGCGCAGCTGGGGAAACTGTAATCAACAATAAAGAAGGAGTGGATAGAAAGTCTCCCAAGGAAGGATTTGATGACAAGAATGAAGTACAATTAGCAGAGTAAGAAAAAGAAAAACAAAAGAAGAAAACTAATCCTCACTGGTACGATTCTTACTCCCCCTAATATAGAATTCTCCTATAGGAGAAGAGAGAAGGAGACTAAGATAAGAAAATCTTACTCCTATGGAAGAAGAGAGAAGGACATCAAGACAAGAAAATCTTACTCTTGACCTTATTAAGAAAGCCATTATGTGGAGTGATTTTTCTTGCTTATATCCTAGGATTAGAGCCTAGGATATTCACACGTACCTATGTGTACCACTGAGCCCTGTTTTGGGTCGAGTAAAAGGGAATAGGTTCCCTAGTCAAAGATGACTCTTCTCATAGAAAGTGTTGGAACATGTTGAATGTAGGTGAATATCTTCACAAAGTACGACTCTGGATGGGGTAATATGGTGTGCATAAGTCCGGTCCATGGTACAACCCATCACCTGCAAGCTCCTCATTACCTCCCTGGGTGATGTGTGTAACCTCTATGTCGAGTTTCCTTTAATATGGTAACCTCACCAAAAAAAAATGTATTGCTACCTCCTTAGGTGGTTTCTTTCCCTCTTTAATGCAAATCACCTCCCTAGGTGGTTTTATTCTTACCCTCAATATCAAAATGCTATGTTTCTAAATTGGGAGGCCATGGTGGGTGTAATTACACCTAGTCCATGGTATGACCCATCACCTGGAAGTCCCTTGATGACTAAAGTGCCATGATGCATCATCGACATGTTTCTTTTGGTGGACATTGTTATAGCCTCATCCTCAAGTCCCTCTCTTGCTTCAATAACCTCCCCAAAAGTTCTATCATCATAAGTTTCTACATCACCAGCCTTGGCTTACACTTCCTTGGGTGGTTCTCGATCCGTGACATAGCACCTCCCTAGGTGTTCTTCCAAATTCATCATCTATTTCCAATCCCTTTTACCATATTAGTTCCCCAACATACTTCCTTACCCCTCCTAGTTTGCTCAAAATAGTTTCTAATCCCCTCTTTTTGGGATAATGAAGATCCTTCTTAGGTCCTAGTAACCTCTTCCTCACCCTCTTATATGCATTTAGATTGATTACACCTTCCTTGGTGATGTATCCACATATCAGATTCTTGCTTGCACCTCCCCTACATGCCCTACCCCCTATTCACATTGAGATTTTGTCCATCCCTATTCAAATTGAGATTTTGTCTACCCTTATTTATCCTTTGACTATCTTCTGGCATTACACTTCATAAGCTCAAAGATTTCCCATAATCATTTACATGAAGTGCTTTGCGTGGTATAAAAAGTATGGCTCTAAAAGTGATGCCGTGCACATTCGGAGTAATGTTACAGACAATGTGGTTAACATAGTCTCCCAATCATGGTTCCATCCTCAAAATCGACAATGAAGCACAGTAGGAGTTAGCAAGGTAAACGCCAATGTAGGTCCAATAGAAGTCAAAGCGAGACTTTAGATACTGGGTGGTGTGTTGGAAATCTTCGTAGGGGGTCCAAATGGTGGTCTTAAACATATCTTTGAAGGTGAGCAGCCACCAATCTTGCATCATTGTACTCGTTGTAGTAGGTCGAGTACTCGTTGTAGTAGGTCGAGTACCTTCAAAGTGTGGGGCCTTTGTTGATGTTAAAGGCAAGGCCCTGAGGTCTGGAAATTCCACCAAAAGGACGATGATGAGGTGGAAGAAGAAAATGGTGATGATGATATCAAGGCCGGACACTTGGTCATAATCTTAGATGAATTTTTGCATGGTACGAAGCATGCCTAAGGTGGAGGTATCCATGGGAAGTTGAATTGTAGGTTTGGGTTCTTCTCCAGCTCTTTATTAAAGAGATCCTAGGCCCCACCATCATTCAATGGGAAAATAGATGGAGCTGACTCAGAGGTATCGGGGAGCATAACATTATTCTTTCCAAAACTTGGGCTAGAGAAGGTATGGCCACACCACCAAATAGGTTGCTCCCCTATGAGGGCATGCGTGATTAGATTATAGCTATTGAGACGATGGTCTTCTATATCCACCATGGTCCCTTTTGAGACGTGCCCTTAACCACCATTGGTTAAATTTTGTATCCAGAAAAAGCTTGATTAAGTAGACATCTAGGTGATACGTGATCCTGTTAAGATCTCGTGTGGGGTTTTGTCTATTATTTGGCTTAGTTAATGTCAAGGGCATCCAATGGGTATCCTGTTAAGATCTCGTGTGGGGTTTTGTCTATTATTTGGCTTAGTCAATGTCAAGGGCATCCAATGGGTTTAGTTAATTTTGGTGGTTGAAAGGATGGTCAAGGGGAAATATCTGTTCATGCTCCCTAATTTTACGTCCTAGGATTTTTCTTTCTTTTAATACTCCCAAAATGAGGCAATTACTTGTGGGGTAAAAGGGTGATAGCATGTGCAGTGGAGGCCTTTGTGAGTTCATTTAGGACTTCTCCTAAAAGGAGGTAAGGGGCAGGGGTGGTTTGGGAGGCAAAGGTGGGGATGATGGTGTTGGAGGGTATCTTGTGTTTGGCACATGATGTTTGAAGGAGGAATGCATTGTTGATGAAGTTCGTGTATCCTTAGATGCAGGTGCAGTTGCTAGAGTGTTACATCTCCCTTAAGATGGTTCTCTTATCCCCACTGGCTAAATAAATATGCTTTTGAATGATGGCATCCTTCATGTACTTGGTCTCTTGGGAGTTATTCCCACACGACCATGTGTATAAAGAACATCATTGCTATAAGCTTTGTGAAATATCCTCTCCTTTGGCAAATATTTTTAGTTTCTTATGCATCATTTTCTCGCACATGATTAAGGGCTCCTTTTATCACAAAGCAATCACTATAGCGGTTTCAATCAAAAAGAGGGCCTCTAATTGAATTGGGTGGGGTTTTTTTATGCTAAGATGGTGGATCATTTTGAGCGGATCGCTCAAAATCAATGACAATCACCATACTATCGCTCATACTTGACTTTGATTCTTACATCCTAACTGTCCCTGTTATCCTAGTCTAGAGCCCACCCATCCATGAGATCTAGCACACTTTCCCTAGCATGGTTGAGCCTACTCAGACCCCTATCGGGCATAAGGGGAAGTTGGTTTCTCCTGCCACTTAAAAAAGAAACATTCTTCTTGTGGGAGTCATGCGAGCATGCTTCCTCCAAAGAAGAGTGCCCCTACCCCCTCTGTTGTTCTTGCCATAGCTAACTATATTTACCTCCCCTCTTTCATAGATGAGACCGACTTATTCCTTAGACATCATGTCAAAACAAATGGTCTCTTAAATAGCTTTCCCCAAGCTTGAGACTTGTTGGACGTCAATGCCATATTGCTCATGATGACCAAGGCCATGGAGGAGAGCCTCACATCCTTTCTATCCCCCTTCATAATAACCTCTTCCCTTATTATAGCAAGACGCTCACCACTACGAAGAAAAATTTGATTGATCTTATGATTCAAGCTGAGAGGTTGACTTTGGGACGTAGTGAGCAAGGATGCCTTCCTTGAGAAACACATTTCCTTACTTGATATTAAGGATGAGGAGGTGGCTAGGCTAAAAGCTGAGTTGGGGAAGTGTAGAGAGGAGGTAGGTAGATCCTAGGAGGAGGTAGCCACTTAGTCTCCAGAGTTAGAGGGTCTACATGAGAAAAATATGTCTCTAGTTGCACAACTGGAGGAATAGGCCTCGTCAATACACATGCAAGTTGCTTCCTGAGATATTTAATCCTTTTAAGAAACTCATCTATTAAATCTCCCTAATTTATATGTTTGGACTCTAAATGTTTGTGCAAGGAAGCCACTCATGCCTCATTATGCACCTAGTAAGGTGTAGTAAGCGGTTCCCAAGCTGGCTTGGTAGTTTTACATGAGCAAATATGAGAAATAATGCTCCTTTTCATGGATAGTGCTGCCAATGCATGTGTGTGGGTATCCTTTCCATCCCACTTGGCTTGTTTTGTTGTGGGAGGTGTGGAGGTAGATGCCATAGCTACATTTGAACTAGTATCACCATCTAAAGTGATTGTACTATCCTATGCTAACAAGACAAGGCATGCCTCCATGCCAATAATAACATTCCAAAGCCCTTTGTCAACCAATACATACAACCATTTTAACCTACAAATAATGAATCTCTGGTGCAAAATGCAAATATCCCAACTACTTGCAAGTGCTATCAAGCCCAATGAATGCAACTAAGATGGCTGCCAGTAGATTACTAATTGATGAAGGAAACTTGTATAGTGTATGAAAAATGGTAGAGTGTATAAATGTTACTAGCTAGGAATGAAGAAATCGATCACAATGATGACAATGCGGTCAAAGTTATTGATAATGTCCTCGAAGATGTGATTTCAAAGATGATGAGGAGCTCGAAGATGTGATGTGAAAGATGATGACGGCTAGTCTACACACCAAATACTGATGCCACTTTCAAAATGTCAGTTCAAAATGTCACTTTCCCGAGATGTCTTCAAAAACCTTATAGCATGCGAACGGGCCCTGAAACATGCAAAAAAATTTGTTAACGATGATCCTATAGGGTTTACCTTCTCCACCTAAGAGGATAGCTCAATCTGAGACAATCAAAGGAGCAGATCAAGGAGAAGATAAGAAGGGGTGGGGCCAAGAGAACTTGCTCTAGTACCAATTATTAGAGTCGAGAGGAAGGTAGTAACATACACATAGATACAATAAGCAAGGAGATATAAGAAGAAGTACAACACTCAAATTATATTGATGAGAATGAGTGAAGTACAAGTGAAGTGACATGATAAGGTCACTTACACATACTCATACAAGTGTATAAGTATGAGTATGTGTAAGTGACATGATAAGGTCATGTACACATAGGCTCAAGGGAAAAAACCTCATAAGGAGGGAAAAAGTATTCCCACCCATTATTAGCCTACATACACACATCACTACCATATAAATGGCGACAATAGGAAGGTGTGAGATCACATACTCAAATAGTCCCTTAAGCATACTATCTAGTCATGGTAGCATACTATCTAGTCATGGTGCATACTCTTTTGCAAGAGATGACCAAGACACATGGTAAAGGAGGAATCCTCAATGGGTAAGTGTTGAGTAGTCTCAAAGTACTCTGAGATACAAGTTCTCCTCTAATGTAATCTTCAATGGGTGGTAGTCTCAAAGTAATCCAAGATACAAGTTCTCCTCGCTAACTGAACCCAATAAAGGAATGTGTGGAGGAAGCCCAGATACTATAAAAATCCACCTCATGTGGGATTCCCAAATCACTCCACATGAAAACATGAAGCTCATAAGAATCATAGCATCATTCACTCGAGATCCTAGAACTTGAAACACATGAGGTATATGTTCTTCACTCCAAGGGTTTTCCTAAGAACCCTCGGGTGGTAAGATATCATTTGATTATAAACACATGTATAAAATGAGTTTCTCATGGGTGATAGTTCACCCAAATGGTGGGGTGAGGAGAAATAATAGAATAAAGGGACTCCCAACCACTACTAAGACCATCCATCTGCTTATTAGTTCTCGGTCATCTCTATCAAACCACAAAGTAAGCACGGTATAGCACATAAGAAGGCTACCAACTCTTGGGCACCCTAGATGGTGATAGAGAAGTAGGGGCAGGGGGTATAATAGGTGTGCTCAACTTCTCCTTGAGGCAAGCAAGCTCAGCCTCATGAGCCTCACAAAATAGTTCATTAATGTCTACTATTCTCACAACTTTACCACATTCATACTAGGGTTTTGCATCCACACTTTGGATCATGATAAAGGGTAATCCCAATGCGCTTATGTTTGATGAGGTGGTTGTAATACTCCCTTGAGTTTTCTCCTCAAGGAGGCGTAGTTACATGTACAAATAACTCCTCATATCCAATGAAAGGAGTTAGTAAGGTTGTGCACACTACAACAAAAAATGGTAGTACATTCACTCTCCAAGAAGTCTTTTTTATAGGTTGTGATTCTCTCTCTCTCTCTCTCTCTTTGCTTATTGTCATGTGTGTGTGTGTGTGTGTGTGTGTGTGTGTGTGTTGCTACCTTCGTCTCTGCTAAATGGTAGGACATTCACTCTCTCAGAAGTCTTGTTTATAGGTTGTGATTCTCTCTCTCTTTCCTTGCTTACTGTCATGTGTGTGTGTGTGTGTGTGTGTGTGTGTGTGTGTGTGTGTGTGTTGCTACCTTTGTCTCTGCTCCAACACCTATGGATGTGTTGATTTTTATCATGATGTGGAGTAGAGGCACACATCTTATGAGCATGTGGAGAGTCCTGACTTATATTGTATTAATGAACTACTATACTCATTAATATATGTCCTTACTTTGAAATATTTCTCACATGTGCATGAGTCTAATCATGTTATTGCTATTTTTATTTCCACTCCATTCATTACAGATATTCCCTTGTCTCCTCCATTCCTCCCTCTCCACCTCTGTGTGTTCCATTCCACTTACCTCCCTCTTTTTGTGTCAATTTTTTTTTCATAGTGTGGATGTGCCATTTTTGTGTCTTTACCATCATTTGTGGACTTTAGTTTTCCCATGCTTTTGCAATCATCTTTTTTTTTTCATAGTGTGGATGTGCCATTTTTGTGTCTTTACCATCATTTGTGGACTTAAGTTTTCCCATGCTTTTGCAATCATCTTTTATGCTTTTGCAATCATCTTTTATGCTTGTCCCATTGTCATATGATTTCCTTTTTGCACCTCCACCCCATATTACACAAGATTTGATTTTTGATGCTTTGATTCCTCATAGACATGCATGGGTGGTTGAGGATTCATTCTAAGGTCCATTCGTTAATTGGCCAATTATTATGGGTCCAATTGTGCAACTGTGTGCATATTTTTATAGGTCCTAGCATATTGCCATAAAAAACACAAACATAATTATCAATCTAACACCACATTGACTGTTGATCTTATGGATCTTCCGTCAACACCAATGGAGCCATCACTGAAGAGGAGCTTGATATTTTGTAATACCATGTGTCGTCATGAATCTGAGGTTTGGCATAGTTTGGGAGCGTGTGTGCTCTTTACATTTTTAGAAATGGTCCTCCCTTACTATGTGGGAGATGATGATGGTATTAATTTTTCGGGAGATGATGATGATAATGATGATGGTATTAATTTTTTGGGAGATGATGATGATGATAATGGTATTAATTTTTTGGGAGATGAAGATGTTGGTATTAATTTTTTGGGAGATGATGATGCTGGAATCAATTTTTTTGGGTTCCTCCAAACAAATCAGGATGGTATTCTCTTGTATGACAAGTTTTGATGAACTTTGGTGGGATGGCATAACCTCTTACTTGATTTTCATAATGATGTTGTTCATTGGTGATAACTTGTTCTCTTTATACAACCATTAATTTGGTGGTCAACTTTATCTTGCAAGAATTCTATATAGCTTCAAGAGCTAAATTGTCTCTTGTTTCATTCAAGATGCTATTGATATGCCCATGGAATGTCTTGCTATTAAGCATCACACCAAAGGTATGCCAACAAAGGGCTCTTTTAATTTTCCACTACCTAGTTATTTTGATGACCCTCTATTTAAAAATGCCAATGTGCAAGTAACTTCCAAAGTTTAATCGCACGCCCCTAAGTACACGTAAGATTACTTAACCTATAACTTGAAGATTCTTCTAGAGCATAATGGACTTTTCAAGGGCAAGGATTTTCATGTCTACTATAGCTTATGAGTTGAGGAGTGGATCAAATTTATATCATCATGTAAAAATATTTATTATAAAGTGAGAGTGAATTATCTCAATGTGCTCCTGGCACTCTTACAACCCACATTTAGTTAGGAAATGTTCTTGCAAAGAGATAAATTTGTTATAAGATATGCCATTGAATTGTGTTCGAGTTACTATCATTAAACATCAGAGATTTCACCTCATTATTTCTTATTATTGACATTTGCACATAAATCTTGATAGAAATCCTTCAATTTTCCATGTCTTTTGCACATTGGAATGCACTATTCTCGTGTAGTTTGAGTTTTCTAAAGCGCTCAATCACTCAAAGTTTTCTAAAGGGCTCAATCACTTAAAGTAAGGACATGAATGTATATGCCTTAATCATATCCAAGAATGAGTAAAACTCATGATTAAATAGAAAAAACATGGATAGTCAAAGGTGGTGAAGGGTAGAAATTAGGGTATGTATAATATATGGAATGGAAGGGAATAAGGTATGTTTAGGTTGATAATGGTAGGTGGTGAAGGGTAAGAATTAGGGTATGTAGAATATGGAAGGGAATAAGGTATGTTTAGTTTGATAAATGGGAGGAAATTAAATGATACAAAATTTGAATGAAAAATGTTAAAAATAATGGACAATTTAGGTATTAACATTTTTTCCACACTTGGATGGTTCTACCCATTTTATAAATTATTGTGGTCATCGTACATGTTTTGGGAATTATTAATATCTACAATTGGTAGTATTATACCATAACATGGTGATATATTAATATAAAGGTGTTGTGTCAAGATGCACCTTTTTATTCTTGGACCCTACTATTTTCCTTATATCGGCATGCCCTTACTGTCAAAAGCTATAAGTGTCCATGCCTCTTTTTTGCCTATTTATTGGCAAAAAAAAAACAATGCATGATGTGGGAATCCTTACAATGATAGCTTTATGTTTGAAGAAGATAGTTTAATTTGTAATAATCAAATATATGAAGATGAGCATACTTTTTGCGAGCCATTAATCAATTACATTAATCCAAGGTTAACGAGCACCACCAAAAACACCTTCTCAAGACCTTGTACACAATGGATAATGGAGAAGTCATCGTCAAGCATTTTCCAATCCCTACTTATTAGCTCTTGCATGCATGCATGCATGTGCATGTAACTTGGCTATGATGTTAAAAGACTCATCCCACATGCATGCATGCATGTGCATGTAACTTGGCTATGATGTTAAAAGACTCATCCCACATGCATGTGTACGTGCAAGTGTAACTTGGCTATGATGTTAAAAGACTCATCCTCTCTCTCTCTCTCTCTCTCTCTCACACACACACACACACACACACACACACACACACACACACACACACACATGCACGCATGCACACACATGCATGCATGCACACACATAGAGGCGCCTAGACACATGTGCATAAGCCTGCATGTGTGCCCCTCGTGCACACATGCACTTGCACATGTGCTCAATTTCACACACATGCACATGCATACACACATTTCCCTTTCGATTAGTTCTTCCTCCACATTTGAGTAATAAATTGGAAACTTACACAAAAGGAAAGATTTATCTATATCATTGCCTTTTCATAGTTTCTTCCACATTTCAACATTAATGTAGAAACATACTCAAAACAAATATAATAAAAATAAAAGAGTGATAATGAAGAATTAGCCTTTTTTGATACAAAAAAGAAAAATTTTAAATCTATTTCTTTGATCAAAGACCACATTTTGAAGCCTTTTACTTGTTAAATGTCTTTTTTTGAGATTAGTCTCATATGCTTACGTCATCAAAACGATGTGCCATACATGCATGCATGTGTGCCCTAGCACACACATGCACACGTGCATAATTACACACACAAGCACACATTTGCCTTTCCATTGTTTCACCCACATTGGAATACTAATGTGGAATGATACACAAAATTAGAGATTTTTGTTATTGGGTGATATTTTTCTCCTCCTACACTCACCCTTCCATGCATAAGCTCTTCTCCATAGCCTTACAACTTTCAAAAGGTAACTCACCCCCATGATGCACTTAGCATAGGTATTGAATCTGAGCCTTCACTTAGCAATGCACACCCTCAACCACCGTGCTACAATGCCCATCATTTAAAAAAAAATCAATATTGCCTTTTCATTGTTTGAATAATGAAAAGTTGAACAATAATGTAGAAACATAAAAAAAAAGATTTAAAAAAATATTTAAAAAAGATAAAAGAGTGATAATGAAGAAACTAATACAAAACAAAACCATTTTATAATCTTTTTCTTTTATAAAAGCCCAAATGTTGAAGCCTTCTACTTGTCAAATGTCTTATTTTGAGATTGTTGTGATGCATAGGTCATCACATTGATTTTATTGAAAAATCAATAGAGTTCTTATGCTAGAGCTTGGTGCCCAAATGTTGAAGCCTTCTACTTGTCAAATGTCGTCTTTTGAGATTGTTATGATGTATAGGTCATCACGTCAATTTTATTGAAAAATCAATAATATTCTTATGTTAGAGCTTGGTATCTCTATACTAGAATCTTGTCATTTTTTACCTCTTATCAAATTATTGCTTTAAATCTCACATGGTTTATTCTTGGTGTGCTCTTAGTATACAAGCAACCTGAGTAGAGGCACCATAGTTTGGGTGGTCGCATAGTCATAGTACAAGGGGGTTTGTCGACATTGGTAGGAACATGGTGGATTTGCACTCATTGTCTTTTCACATTGAAACTTGGGTGTGAGGTTCACTTTGATAAATCCTCATCGTGGTCACAATATTGTGTGCTTGGTGTGCACTTCAGTGTAGCATGAATGGCACATGATCAATTTATTATCTTAGGGGAATTGCATATATATTGACCCATCACCTTTTGTTAGAACATCTGATAATGGGTGGGGGCTAGGATTGATAGAAGGGTAATCACTCCCATTCAAAGATGGACCATTTGGAAAATGTGGGGATGATGTGTTATGCTCCTTCGATTCAGTTGAAACCGCTCAGTTGATCATGAAAGAGATGTTTTATTTCATAAAAAGGTTTTTGAGAAGTCAATGTCACTCACACTTTAAGCAAACTAGCTATTGAGCTGGCAACTAGCTAGAGTTTCACAAAAAGACGGGCAATCACAAAAAATGCCTGGAAAAATAAAATGAGTTTTGAGCTTCTAACTAGCTTTGTCCTAGGGCACAATCAATCCATTTGTGAAAACAAGGCCCAATTGTGTTGCGACCTTGTGCTACACTGTCTGAATCCATTTGAACAGTTGTGACCTTGCGCTACATTGTTTGAATCCATTTGAACAGTTGCTTCTTAGACTAGGGTCATTTGGCACGGGCAAGATATAGACTCTAAGGGAGGGTCATGATGGGGGTGGGAACAATAGCCAGGTGGTTAAGGTGATGCTCGTCCGGAGCGATTCCCGTCCACGCGTGTGTCTTGCTCCTTGGAAAAAAAGAAGATGAAAAAAGGGAGGTGGGTCCCTCTGGCCTAGAGTGCCCACCAACAAGCACCATGGTGTGATTGGTGGCAAATGCCATTTGCAAATTGTAGGTGCTGCATGGATGATGGCAGTCGAAATTCGAATCTTCTACTCACATTATCATGTAGCACCACGTGTGCGGACGTCATCTCTCTCTCTCTCTCTCTCTCTCTCTCTCGTGGGCTGCTCTCCTACCTTATCCTGTCTTTGTCAGCAGAAGAAAACGCTGAAAGCCGTCTAACATGAACATCCTCCGGCGCAGGACAGGGGGCGACAACAAGCAAATTGTGAGCGCAAACCCGTATGTGTTGTCGCGTGAAGACGAAATAGCAGAAGATAGAGGAGGAGATGAAGAGGCGTCGTCTTCATTGCTCAGTGAAAAGCCCTCAGATATGGTTATGGCGGAGCAGAAGCTTGCTTCCCATGGAAAGTTTGAACAGGCAGCTGAGAAGAATTCATCATCTGAACACTCAGAGAAGAAGCCATCAGATGGAAATCTCGAACAAGACGAGAAGAAAAATAAGAAGAAGAAGAAGCCCTCGCCTGAACCTCCTCCGTCTCATCCTTCTTCTTCCGTGAAATCAGATCGCGAAAGTGAGCTGAAAAACCATAGCGACGCCATATCCAGCTCCCCTTCTACGATCAATGGCGACTCCAAGGTCCCCTCTTCAGCTTCCGCTGCAAAGCCTTCCTCGCCGAAGAACAAGAAAGCTTCAAAACGTCATGGCTGGGGATGCCTGGACACGTGCTGCTGGCTCATTGGCTACATCTGCTGCGCGTGGTGGATCCTTCTGGTGCTCTACAAGGCGCTGCCTTCCCTCTCTGAGGCCATTTCGGGGCCCCTCCCAGACCCCCCAGGCGTGAAGCTCAAGAAAGAGGGGCTCAAGGCCCGGCATCCCGTTGTCTTTGTTCCTGGCATTGTCACTGGAGGTTTGGAGCTCTGGGAAGGGCACCCTTGCGCGGATGGATTGTTCCGTAAGAGGCTTTGGGGTGGGACTTTTGGCGAGGTTTACAAGAGGCAAGTGCTCCAAAATCAATGTATATGCTAGGAGTCTATTTAATGGATGTCAGAGATGAGTTTGTTTAATGGATGTTCTGCCCAAGAACTCTAATAATAAATGCTGCATAATTTCAATGGATCTTCTAGGAGTGTATTCAATGGATGTTGTAGGAACAGTGGCCAAGAACTGTAGGAGTCTATGCAGCATAATGTGAATAATGGACTGTGTGCGGCCAAACTTCCTGTCTTACATTTTCTTGGAGTGGGCTGCTTCAGTGTTTTAATGGGCCAGTGACCTGCTGCCTGCATGTTATTAACCTAAGAGCCCCCTAGGGGGTGATAGGTGCTTCACAATTCATCTCCATAGGAGGCTTGTGAAGTGCTAGTTTTTGTTTCCACTGGATAGATGCCGATCCAGGAGGTTCTTCGATGCCATAACATGCTTCCATCACAGAGGCCAGATATTCTGTCGGTCATTATTAGTTGATCTTGGCTAGTTTCTCCTGTACAGGGTAACATGCTGATATCATATATGTATACACTAGTGATAGTCGTTTTCCCTTTTCTCTCTGTTATTTTTTCCATGGCTTAGTATATCCATGGTATCATTGTATCACTTATGGTCTCATAGACCCTTGGGGTCTTTTGTAGACGTTAATATTACTTTCTTTCTTTCTCTCTTCCTGGTCTGCAGGCCCCCTTTGTTGTCCACCAGTGTGAGCAACTTTAATTGCTTTGCCAAGCCGTCGAGGATGATGTCCTTGATGCTTTTCACCATTAAACAAGATGCCTCATGAATGGTTCCATGGCACATTTGTGTGTCGTCCTGTCTGAGAACGATTAAGATATGGCCTAACCTAGTCACATGAAGAGTGCTGTGGTGCCTTGTGGGGCAGGAAGGGTGGAGCGTTCTAGAGAGTCTATGTAACTATTTGGCCCTCCTAGCACTATTCACATGATGGAACCCTTGGCCGGACAGGTAGAAGTCTGAAGAAGGCATGGGAACAGGGACCATAAAGTTTGCTCATGGAAAAGCACTAGTTTTGGTCAAAAAGTAGAGAAAAGCAAAAAGTCAAAGTGAGTTGACCGCGAGCCAGGGGCACCACTGGCAAGAGGAGATTGAACCGGACCAAAAAGCAAAAAGCCGCTTTTTCAAAAAGTAGCTCTAGGGCCAAAAAGCAAGGCTCTAAAGCCAGAAAAGCAAAGCACAAGAACTTTGATAAAAGTTGGCCTTATTTGAGTAATATTTTATTATTAAAAAGTAAAAGGAGGAAAGCAAAGTGGAAAAGACTAAAAGCATGGATAGCTTTCTGGCAAAAAGTAAGATCCCCTCCTCAGGTATAAAAGAAGCATGAACACCTCTTGAAGCACCATGGACAAGGCGTGAAGAACATCATTGAGGTGTAGTTTATCATCGTCAAAGTGTGGAAGTCATCATCATCATTATCAACCCACTTGGGTTTTTCATCGTCATCATCATTGCTGCTGACTTACTGTGCACCGCCTCTTGTACCTGAAGCCGTCGCCTATGCTGAACCAAGCGCCACCTGAACCGCCAGCGCGCCGCCCATCTGCGCGTGTTTGTGCCAATTGCTACCGCCGCCTCTCTGCGCTGCTTGCGCTAGCCAGCGTTGCTTGTTTGTGTTGGTGGCAGTCGTTGCCTTTTGTCAGCACTGTAGCCAGTTGCCTGTGTGCCACCCAGCTCCGCCAGCCGCTTGTGTGCCGCCTGAAAGAGCTGCCAGTGCCGTGTGCCACCTGTCAGCACCACCCGGCTGTTGTACAACCTTGTTGAGGGCTGTTTCTACTCCATGATTGGGCTGAACATCATATACTACTCGTATCTACTGTGTACCTTGTTTACAAGCTTGGAGTTCATTGGATTTTGATTTGGACTTGAATTGGTACTAGCCCGGTGAGAGATTCTTGTGGGCCATCCTCGTGGTGTGCCCGGCATCAGGTTCTCGTGCCTCGACATTGACTACATCGGCATAATTGTTTGCTTTTGTATTCATTGATGTATTGATCCTGGCTTGCTAAGCTTGTGGATTGTTCCTAAATAAATTCCTGAAAGGGGACGGGGTTTGTTCCCCGCTCAGTGCGTGTGTCTTGTGCAAAGTTCCCTAATCCCTTCTCTCTCTCCCTCTCTCTATCTTGTCTCTCTATATTTTTCTCTCTCTTGGATACGTGGTGGAATTGTCATAGCACGCCCTGCTGGGCTTACAGTGGTATTTAAAGCTTTGGATTTCTCATGAGGAATCTTTCTTGGGGTGATAGAACCATGTCGAGAGTAGAGGGCAACCAAGGACCTAATGAAGGGAACAACTATGAGCCCGATCCAGGACTTGAGGTGGGAACTAGGGTCGTTGATCCATTACTCATGAGACCGTGGCCATATCATAAGGAGAGTACCATGATTTTCAGCAATTCAGGAGTTTGCTGATAAGAGTCGAAGAATTCCTTGCTTGGAGAGCCAAAAGGGAACAAGATCAAAGAAGGGCTTAGATGTTTGAAGATTTCATCAAAGATAGAGTCATCAAAGTTGAAGGAGTTGAAGCTGCCAAAGCCTATCTTCATGCCAAAGGAGCTACCATTGCATAAGGATCTAGAGCCACCAAATCTGCTTTTCGTGGACAAGACAGGGAGGCTACTCCTAGGCCTGCTCTCTCGGATGCAGCCTCTTCGGGACAAGTAAGGCAAAGGAAGGCAAATGAGCCTTCAACAACTGGCAAAGTGGACTTCAAGCCAGTAGCGAAGAGTGTCAAGTTCGATGCTTTTTATGGTAAGCAGGACACTTTATCCTTTGTTAATCAATTTGATGCCGCTTTTGGAGGAGAGGACTTCTCCGAAAAGTCCAAGCTTCGTATGGTTCGCATGCATTTGAAGGATGCCACCTTGAATTGGTGGCTAAAGGTGGTACAAGAAGAAACCGAGCCAAAGACATGGACCGACGAGGCCTTGCACATTGCTTGGATGGTGGGCAAGGCGACGAATGACAACCGAGATCTGTCTCAAACGAAGAGGTTTAAAGCGGGATCCCAATCAAGAATTGCGCCTCAAGAGACGAAGGATAGGACTGGGGACAAATGTCCACTCTTTCGAAGGAAATTGTCCCACAAGCAACTTGAAGAATATGTCAAGGAAGGAAAGTGCTTCTAACGTGGAAAGAAGGGACACATGGTTGTAAAATGTCCCAATAAGCTAAAGCAAGAAGCGAAGCCGCCTTAAACCAACGCACTACTAAAGGAACTTAAATATTAGGATGATACACTTCTAGAGAGAAGGCAACTTTTCAAGGCTTGGGGCAAAGTGGCTAACCAACCCGTGCTTATTCGTTTTGATAGTGGTGCTACCCACCACTATATCCATCCCCGAGTGGTTGAAGCCATGAACCTCCTAGGAAAAGGTGGAATTCAAGCATAGAGGCAAGAAGTACGAAATCCAAGCTGGAGTAAGCAGAGACACCATACCAATGGTAAGCCATATGCAAGTCTCTCGAGCCATTAAAGATTGTGTGCATTGTTGTTTGATTTATGTGAATGATGCTCATAATAGAAAAGAAAAAATGAGTGTTCAAAACCAAGAGCAAATAAAGCTTTCGGAAAAGTACAAAGATTGTTTTTCAGAAGATCTTCCTTATCAACTTCCGCCAGAAAGGCCGGAAGACCATCAAATAGATATCATTCCTCGTAGCTCTCCTCCCAATCTTGCACCTTACCGTGTAAGCCGACCACAACAAGAAGAGATAAGGAAACAGGTGGAGGACCTACTTAGCCGTGGCTTGATTAGGCCAAGCAATTCTCCTTATTGCTCCTCCCGAGTTCTCCTTGCTCAGAAGAAGGATGGCACAGTTAGAATTTGCATTGATTATCGATCTCTCAACAAGATCACTATGAAGAACCGCATCCCAATTCCAAGAATCGATGACATTTTGGATCGATTAGGAGGCTCCAAGATCTTCAGTCGGATCGACTTAAAGAGCGGCTATCATCAAATTAGGGTGGTACCACAAGTTGTCCATAAGACTGCATTCCGCACTTCATTTGGTCTTTATGAATTGTTGGTCGTTTCTTTTGGATTGACCAATGCACCGGCTACCTTCAACCGAATGATGGAACGCATCTTTCGAGATCATCACCAACATGTCGGTACATTCTTTGATGACATTCTTGTGTTTAGCAAGAATGAAGAAGAACATCACCAACACTTGGAAGAGGTTTTGCAACTTCTTCAAGAACACCAGCTTCTAATCAATGGTAAAAAGAGTAAGTTCTTTATGGATAAGATAAATTATCTTGGACATGTCATCTCTTCTGAAGGCATTCAAACGGATCTTGAGAAGATTAGAATTATTCAAGGATGGCCAGATCTTCGACATGTGCATGAGGTATGATATTTTCTTGGATTGTGCTCATACTACCGCCGATTCATCAAGCATTTTGCACACATAGCTTCTCCTCTACATGACTTGACAAAGAAGAAAAGCTCTTTTCGGTGGATGGAAGGTGAGAAGGCAACCTTCACAAAGCTGAAAACAGCCCTCACTTCAAGACCCGTACTTATCATTCCCGATTTGCTAAAACCATTTGTGGTGGAGGCAGATGCTTGCGGAGATTGCATTGGAGCAGTTCTCAATCAGAAGGCCATGCTGTGGCTTTTGAAAGTCGTTGGCTAAATGATGTAGAGAAAAGGTATGACATTTATGAAAAGGAATTATTAGCTATGGTACATGTCTTAAAGATTTGGAAGCATTATTTGTTAGGCAACGAGTTTCTGGTTAGAACTGATCATCAAAGCTTGAAGAATTTCAAAACTCAAAGGCATCTACAAGAAAAACATGCGAAATGGGAAAACTTCCTATCCATGTTTCATTTTTAGATTATGTATACTCCTAGAAAGCATAATGTAGTGGCAGAGGCACTTTCTAGAGTCCCTCAAGATGCACTTTCTAGAGTTCCTCAAATTTCAACCATGATAGTGGCCCATCATGAAGTGTCTCAGGAGATGCAGAACACATGAGAAAGATGCTGATTTTGCAGCTGTTTGGGCAAATTTACAGCAAGGAGGGTCTTATACAGATTGCTTTATCAGAGACGGTTATCTCTTGATGAATAATCGCCTCTGTATCACTCTTCCTCTTTGAGAAAAAGTGTTGAGAGAAGGCCATCAGCCTCCATATGCAGGTCATCGAGGAAGGGCAGCCACTTTGAGTGCACTAGAGCGTTTCTTCTACTGGTCCACACTTCGAAGAGACACCCATGACTTCATAGAGTCATGCTTGGTTTGTCAAAAATCGAAGTATGACAAACAAAAGACTCTTGGTTTGTTGCAATCCTTACCAATTCCAGATGCTCCTTGGGAATCCATCACTATGGATTTCATCTCAGGTATTCCAAGAACTCCACAAGGTCATGACATGATTTGGGTTATTATTGATAGATTCAGCAATCACATTTTATTCCTTGTCATAAAACACTAAAGTCTACACAAGCTGCACGACTCTTTATCCATCACATTTTTAGATTACATGGGTTGCCTTCTGAAATAATATCTGATAGAGATTCTAAGTTCACAAGCAATTTTTGGCGGGCTTTATTTGAAAACTTAGGGACTACCTTGAAGTTTTCTTCTTCTTTCCATCCTCAAACCGATGGGCAAATAGAGATCATGAATCTCACACTCCTCGATATTGTCAAAGCTTATGTTAGTGAACATAAGACTCAGTGGGAGAAATACCTTCCTTTGTTGGAGTTCGCCTACAACAATACAGTGCATTCATCTACAGGAAAAGCTCCAAATGAGGTTATATAGGGTAAAGTGATTCCACCACCAATTGTTCGCACCAAAGATAAGATTTTTTGTTGCTGATGAGTTTGTTTTAGATTTGAAAACAACAATGAATCAAGTTTGCTCCACAATCAGGTTGGCTTAGGAGCGACAAAAGAAGCAAGCTAACAAGCGTCTAAGGCATTTGGTCTTCGAGAAGGGCAACTATATTTTGCTGAAATTTGATAAAAGCCGTCTGAAGCAGGGAACTGGCCAAACTTCATCTTTTCCAAAGTTGTCCAATAGATATTATGGGCCATTCAAAGTTATTGATAAGATCAGTGAAGTATCTTACAGGCTTGATCTTCCACCTCATTGGAAGATCAAGCCTGTAAGTTCGCTAAAGCCTTCTGTTGGACCGGAACCAAAAGAACCCATCATTGAAGATCCACCTTTGGTGGAGGAAACTGAACAGGTGCTAGAACTAGAACATATATTGTTTCACAAGGACCAAACCACCAGAAGTGGCCTTGTGACTTGGAAGTTTTTGCTGAAATTCAAAGATCTACCCTAAATAGATGCAAAATGGGTAGATGAAAAGTTCATGCAATCTTATCCAAGGATTCTTCAACCATACGAAGAAGCTTTTCAGCTAAGGACAGCTGAATGAAAGCCAGAGGGCTGTCATGACTCAACGCAAAATGAAAGAAAGAATTCTTTGTATCCTTTGTAATAATTATACTTTCTTCTACGTTTTTCATGTTTTCCTTTGAATTTAGATAAGCAAGAAAATCCATTCATTTGGATAGAATCGTGCATAGGAGCTGGCTACTAGTGAGTGGCCATAGGTCATGGTGGGTCCACGCAGTGGGCTAGAACATGGATAGTACACACTTCCACCTATATGACCTGATTGGGCGCCTATAGCCGGAACTCAAGCATACCAGGGTCAAGCTCGCACACAGAAGGATTGATGCTTGGGAGTGTGGGCTAGATTTGCTAGAAGAGACAGTTACAATCGATAAGATGGCATGACCAATTAAAGTCTATGTTAGAGTTGCTTGATTTTCATTTTACATGCATCAGATTGAAAAACCATTACTGTTTTGTGAATGTGGACGGAAAGAGCTTTCATTTGACTTCCATATTTGGGGGGGGTCCCTAAAATATAGGGCTGGGCCCAAAAAATAGGGACCTCGGTTTGCCCTAAGAAGGCTAACCCTAAAAAATAGAGATTTCCTAAAATTTAGGAATCACTTACTATATTTAGTAATTTTTGCATCCTAACTGTGCTTGCTAAATTTGGAGGTTTCTATTTTTTGGTAGGTGACACCTCACCACAGAAAGTTCTAGACGAATGGACAAGTGTCCCAACACTTGTCACTTGAGCTCCAAGTGTTTTAGAAGAATGGACAAGTGTCCCAACACTTGTCACTTGAGTTTCCAAGTGTCCCTCCACTTATCCCACCTTCTAACATGTGGCTGGATACTTGTCTTTTTTAGCTTTACTTTCTCTCTTAAGCTTTGAAGGTCTCTTTTCCTATAAATACAGCCCTTTCCCTCTCATTTTACACACAACTCCCTTGTTGTAAATCAGTCCCTACTCACCCTAAAGCAGCCCGCACCACTTGGGTACAACCCCTACCTCTCCATCGACACTTTCACATGATGTAAGTACTCCGTCTTCCACCTTTTCCCATGCTGTCCATTATTGCAGCAAGTCTGTAAATGAGGTTTCAGCTCTCTTATTACTCCAATTTTAGCTTTATAAAGTCTCTTTTCCCTTCATCTTTGGATCAAGCACAAAGTTGCAGCCATTGTACAGCTCTACATCAACAAGAAGGCTGATTACTCTCTCTCACATTCGGGCTTCTCACTATCTATGTATTGTAAGAAAATGCATTTGCATACTTGCTTGTTTTTGTATGTTCATTAGCATAGACTTTTGCATGGTCTGTGAGAGTGAAGATTACTTCTTCTTCACTCTTAGGTTGATTAGAAATAAATTCCCATCTTGGGGGGGTTGCCTATCTTCAACCCTCAATCTTGCTCCATCGTATGTCTTTCAACTTTACTTCCAATATGTACTGCTATCTTATGCACATGTGTTGTAATTAATTTCAGCATTGAGTTATTTGAAGTTAGTTTTGTTATTCATCTATTTGAAGTGTGGAATAACCATCGAAAATAAACGGGAATATTAATTGTTAAGCATACCACGTTGTACGGGGTGCTTACAGGTGCATTACTCTCAAGGGTTTTCGTCACTTTATTACTCTATGCGGATGACATCATTTTGATATCTGACTCGTAAGAGGCACTACAACGCCACATGGACGCCTTAGAGGCCTTTCAGTGAACCTTGGGAAAACCAAGGTTATGATCTTTCACACTTCGAGACGGGTTACGAAAGATACAATGATCACATATAGAGGCAGCCAAGTGGAGGTGACAGAATTATATGTATACTTGGGTATTACCTTCACTAGTAATGAGAGCCATTTCTCCATGAGATAGGCATCACAGGACAGGCTCACCCAAGGTTATGTTGCTCTTGCATTGATGGAGCGACATTATCATTAGGCTCACTTCCAGGAGCCTCGCACCATAGGATGGCTATTTGACACCTTAGTCAGCCTAGCTATGATGTATGCAGCACCGGTATTGCCCCCTAACCTCTCCACATATGATTGGCGTGGGATGGAGAGACCGCAGATCCTCATGATCTCTAGGATGATTTGTAGCAAACCATCAGTACCACATGAGATCATCAGAGGCATGGGTCCAGAGAGACTACCCCGCTTGGCCATGGAGTCCTCATAGAGTATTACCACAGAGGACCATCATGGTGTGTTGCAATAGATGAGTGGTTCTCAGTACATGGGCTCGACATGGATAGATTACCGCCCTTCCAGTATGATGATGACTCCCCATACTTTACACTCTCCGGAGAGGAGAGGAAGGTCCCCTTCCCACCAAGATTCAGTACTACAGAGATTCACAGAGGATGGATTTGTTGATGCCCAGGCTATGTGGATGTACACATGTCTCACACTGTGAGGGTGACTATTGGTCAGATTAGAGTTTCCTCTCACACTCTGAAGATTGAGGCAGGAAGAGTAGCACAGACCCATAGAGAGGATAGAGTATGCAGATTATGCCACAGAGAGGTAGAGACAGAGGAGCATTACATATGCAGATGCCCTGTATATTATGAGATCAGAGGAAGACACCACTGCTTGTTGAGATAGGGTTTTAGCCCACTTAGTCGGGTGATGGAGTATCCTGATCAGAGATGCCTAGGACTTTTCCTCCTTGAGCCACACCGACATAGAGAGAGGCTTCTACAAGTGCAGAGCCAAAGATCCCAGTCGCGGATCACCAGCTTCTTCAGGCCTATCAGCGAGCCACATCCCCCTCCCCCTGTATCAGCTACCTCTCGATGAGGGCTCAAACGACAGAGAGCCTCGGAGATCAGAGCTGCCAGGAAACCGCGACTACCCGGACGTAGACCACCACTACACCATTAGGCCCAATCTGCCGAGATCCAGGCACGATACCGCAGAGCTATGGAGGAGAAAGTCCAAAGGCTATACCAGGGCACAACAGATGTGAGAGTCCTCCTCGCCCCATGCCCCATGTATGATGTACTACACCCCAGCATCTCCACTGGGTGGAATTAGTAGTATACCACCTATCATGATTGTACATCTATAGCATGCTAGACGATGACTACATAATGAGCTGCATATGACTAGGATTAGCTTTTCATTTCAGTTTTTCTTTCCATGATACTCAGGACATGGACTTGTTGGTTATAGATTTGTCTCATAGGCCAATCTGGCCTTCCGTAGACGTTAATATATCTTTTCTTTCTTTCTTTCTTTCTTTCTAGCTCAGAATCTTGTGATACAGGGACGATCCAAGCATATTGAGGTGCATTATCATTTTGTACATGACTAGATCGAGTTGGGACTTCTTTGGTTGGCCTACTGTTCTAGCAAGGACAATGTGGTTGATCTCTTCACCAAACCACTTCCGAGAGCGACTTTGGAGGTGTTACTTTAGCGTGTTGGTATTGGACCGCCCCTTTGGCGCTAAAGAGGAGGTGTTGGAATGTATCATCTCCAAAGGGTCTACATCACCTTTTCATGCTTGTACTGTTCATTTTATGAGACCCTGCATTGGCATATTTAGCAGATATTATTTAGGCATTTTTTTTACCATTTTTAAGGCATTTCATAGCATTTTATGCTATTGGACAACTGTCGGCCTGCAGTTGGCTGACCAGCTTTTTGGAGGGATATATAAGGGTTCTCACCCTTCCCCTCACTTTTCATCTCATTCTTGCATATCTGCTGGTCCCTGCTTCACCCCTATCGTGCTGGTCACCTATCAGATAGTCCGCCTGGAGCTCGGACTCTGCCTGTCATCACAGACTCATACAAAGCATATATCCCCCACTGCATATCCTCGGGTACCTCAAGGTCATGCAATTTGTGCATAAGCCTGGCACGTGGTATGGTATCGAAGGCTTTGCAGAAGTCCACAAAGCAGCAGTATATCCTTCTCTTCTGTGCCCTGCCCTCTTCAATAAGTGCCCGAAGTGTCAGTATGTGATCCAAGGTAGTAAATCCTCTCCTGAAGCCAGCCTGTCCATGTGCTCGATGACCATGCCTCTCTGCCCATCGGCTCAGCTCTGACTCCAATATAGAGCCATATAGTTTGGCCAAGTAATGACCAATCATGATTGTCCTAAAGTTCCCTGGTACCATGGGGTCCCCACTCTTAAAGAGTGGTACAATGATATGCTTTGTCCAGCTTGTCGGGAAACCCTCACAAATGGCACGATTAAACACATGTACGATGAGCGGAGCCAAAGTGTCTCATGCATATGAGAAGTGCTCTCCAACTAGCCCATCATGATCTCGTGCCTTTCCATTCTGTAACCTGTCTATCGCATCTAGCACCATCCGCATAGTAAAAAAGGTGCTGCTAGCCGGTCTAGCTCCCAGTGGAGGGGGGGGGGGGTGGGGGGTGCATCATATAGCTCTCTAGCATAAGTATGCCATGCCTTAGGTGCAGTAATCGGAGTACCAGGTTGTCTCTCCTGAAACATCTTCCATGCCCTCTTGCTGTCCTTCCCTAGGAAGAGTTGGTAGCTCTCCTCCTCTAGCTTAGCCAGATAGGCTCGTTTCTTCCTCCGCACAAGGTGCCGAAAGATCATCCTGGTCTGTCTATGCGTGTGAGTCCCAATGGCAATCTCACGCTGTAGCTGTGCTCGTCTCTCACGATACTCATCATCATACCAACTGTTCTGTGGGGCAGTGCTGCTGGCGTTTGTGGAAGGGATCATAGTGCAGGGAAACGCATATGAGGCGGATGCATGTAGTACACCTGCCAATCCTCTCGTGATCTCGTCCGGAGGGCTATGCGGGTCTAAAGCGAACAAGCCATCAAATACTGCATCTCGGTAAACCCCAACTGTCTCACGTGTAAACTGATATCTCGGGTACCTAGGTAGATGAGTGGCTGGCCCATCTCTTGGGGATCTACCTACTAGTGTGAAACTCAGGTATGCATGATCGGCTGCTATGCCAATGGGCCTACTGGAAATCGTGAAACCCCGCACATTAGGTATCAATGAAGGAGATCCCATCAAGTAGTCCACTGTGCTCGCTCCCCCTTTAGAGTTCCAGTGTGTGAGAGCATCTGATCCTTGCCATCTCGATAAGCCATTGTATATGACCAACCCATGTGCACTCCCGAGAGTGAGAAAATGCCTGCCATAATCTGTAATCTCCCCCCTCATCTTGTGCTGATGTTTGCAACCCTATATCCTCTGCCGTGATCTCCCGGCTGGTGAACCTCATGATATCATCATATAGTGGTATATAGGGCGACTCTTCTGAGGGTGCAAACCTCGAGTGGACTGGGGGAAAGTAGCATACCGCCACATATAGCTCGCGGAGCTCCTCTGCGTATTCGGACCCACATGTACCTTGCATCTCCATCTCTATGTACCACATGTATTTTGTCATGAAGCTCCTCCCTGTAAAGTATTGCCACTCCTCCAGATCCTCTGGTACCTCCCACTGTGCGTGGCTGAGGGTGAAAAACTGATTCCCATCTATAACCCCGTACGTTAGGAAGCCTCTTGTTTGTGCACTTATGGGTCTCTGTATACACAGCAATATCACTGTGTCTGAAAGTATCCTGCATTTGTTCTAAGGGCTTTGTTGCAATTCCACACCGTGAATCGCAAGGTCTCATAGGCCGCGCACCGTCAAGCGGGCCTCCTCTCCGTAATGATGACTTAGCCATCTTTGTATACCGCCCATTTCCCCTCTTTCCTTGCCTCAAGCACATGCGGCATGTGTTCCTTGCGGTGTGCTATCTGTGCCGGTGTAAGGTCCTCATCCAAATAAATCTTTTCCCCCTTAAGGGCCATCCTTTTGGAGAGGAAGGCCTTCTTCTCCAAGTCACCAAACCTGATGATCAATATCTTCGCCGTGGTTTCATCTCTGCCTACTCACCATGCTCCGGTAATGGGTACATCAGTGGCTCCAATTTTTGTTGCAAGAGCTTTTGCATCCTCTTGGGGATTTCCCTTATCTTCCCACCCAACTACGTGTACATGTAAGGCATGTGCCCGTCTCTTGGCTTCCTCTTCCAATGTAGCATTCATCACCTCTACTTTATCGACTGGTGTATCCTTCTGTTTTTTTACTACTTCAGTCCATGGGTTGACTTCCTCAATTTGTTTCTTTGTGGCATTGGCAATTTCAGCCCATGAATGCATTTCCTTCTCACCTGCAGCCACTTTTGCCTTACATGATTCCAAAGTGTTTTGCATTTCTGTGATGTCTTTTTCACGGTCAGCCATACGTGTCTTCAAAGTGCCTTCGTACGATGCAACTGTTGTGCCAATCTCTCGGAGCATGTCATCCTTCCATTTTTGGATCTCTTTTTTCATTTCCGTGTGCATCAAGGCTTGGGCTAATTCCATCTCAACCCGTACTTGGGCTTGCATTTCTCCCTTCAATTGGACATATATCTGTTCCTTCAGCGTTTCGTATATCACTTTCCTTTGGGCATGCATCTGCTCGGTCCATTCCTTTTCAAGCTCCTGTCGCATGGTGTTCATCTCTCTCCTTATGTGAAGCTGTATCTCCTCATAAAGGGCCTCATCTCGTCGGGCCATCTTCGCAATCCTTTGTGAGCCAGGGGACATGATCCCTTTCCTCAGTCTTTTGTGGTAGGCATTTGGTGCCTTCATGGGGGTGTGAAAGGTTGTCTCACCATCCTGTTCTCCCTCCAGGGGTTGAGACATGTTTTCCCCTACTAGTTGCTACCTTGGGGGCCTGAGCAAGGGGGGTGGGTGCGTGGGTGGTTGCTTGGGTGGGGAAAAAAAGGGAGCAACTGCCTGAGCACAAATCAGAGCAGAGAGGCAGGCAAAGGTGTGTAGGTTGGTGCGCATAGGGCAGCGAGGCAGGCCACAGAGGTGCGCACAGAGTACAGCAGAGAGGCGTGCAGGTGGGTGCGCATAGAGCAGAGGCGCACAAGTCAACTGAGCAGGCGCAAAGTTGGGTGCGCATAGAGCAACTGCGTGAGCACAAATCAGAGTAGAGAGGCGGGCAGAGGTGCGCACGTTGGTGCGCACAGGGCAGCAAGGCAGGCTACAGAGGTGCACACAGAGTACAGCAGAGAGGCGTGCAGGTGGGTGCACATAGAGCAGAGGCGCACAAGTCAACTCAGTAGGCGCAAAGTTGGGTGCGCATAGAGCAATTGCTTGAGCACAAATCAGAGCAGAGAGGCGGGCAGAGGTGCGCACAGGGCAGCGAGGCAGGCTACAGAGGTGCGCATAGAATACAACAGAGAGGCGCGCAGGTGGGTGCGCATAGAGCAAAGGCGCACAAGTCAATTCAGCAGGCGCAGAGTTGGGTGCGCAGAGCAGAGGCGCACAGGTCAAAGAGGCATGCAAGTGGGTGTGCAAAGAGCAGAGGCGCACAAAGAGGCGTGCAGGTGGGTGCGCATAGAGTAGAGGCGCACAAGTCAATTCAGCAGGCGCAGAGTTGGGTGCGCAGAGCAGAGGCGCACAAGTCAAAGAGGCATGCAGGTGGGTGCGCAGAGAGCAGAGGCGCACAAATCAACTCAGCAGGCACACAATTGGGTGCGCATAGAGAGAGAGAGAGAGAGAGAGAGAGAGAGAGAGAGAGAGAGAGAGAGAGAGAGAGAGAACAAGAGGCCAGAGTGGCCTATGAGAAAAGTACCAATACATGAGAAAAGTACCAATACATCCAAAACTCAAGGAAACTAAATGTCTCGAGTAGAAAATGAAAAGCATAAACTGAAAAACAACTAGCTATAACATGTGGCCAAAGAGGAACTAGTGGCCTGATACAACTGCCAGAAAAAGGCATATGTGATAAAAGTGTGGAACTGGAAAAATGGTAGGCTATGGGAAGCGGCTGAGATAGACTCATCCCATAATGTCTCGCATAGTCGATCCAGCATAGACAGGCTGAAGTGCCGAGGTTGTGCCAATATCGCATGTATCCTCTAATAATGTCTCGGTTGGGGCCGCGGCCCAACGGGTCGTGGACGCCGTGCTCTACATAGCTCTCCAGCTTGTCTAGGGTGACTCCTCAAGGTGGTTGTGTGGGCCTAGTCGACTCGTGGTCAACGGTGCATGGGGTTAATCTAGGTACATGAGCAGAGAGCTCTCATATCACCCTAATACATCCCTCATGGGCCGTTGTGACATGGTGCTCAAGGTGGTAAAACTGAGCTGGCATGAGAAGCTCTTGCGATGATGGGAGATGATGGCCCGGATCCTCTTGTGGTGGCGTGGCCATGGGCGAGGGCCATGGGGTGTGGGGCGTCGAGCTCTGCATAACTCAGTGGCTCTGTCGAGTGTCACACCTCTTGGCTGAGCTCCTGCACTAGCTTGTGGTCTGGGTATGATGGGTGGATTGGCCCTCGAAGTGCTGGTATGAAAGAAGTCGGTGAGAGCTTTTTGTGCTGGTGCTCGAGCAAGTACAGCTGATTTGGATCTCTCTAAGGACTCCTTGTGTCTACGGAGCTCTAGAAGAAAAAGTCCCAGGTATCTTTCATCTGGGAAGTCCATGATCCTGGAAAGTGGTCCGAACTCAGCTCGGAAGAGGCAGTGGAACCTCCCCCGAATCTCATAGTACACAGGGCATTGGCATATATAATGGGCATGCTCCTTTGTGTGGCATAATCGGCGGATCCTTTCCTGTCTGGGTCTCCGTATGACCTTCCTGGCTCTGAAGATGCGCTCAGCTCTACCTGTCTCCACTTTGAGGCAGTGGGATGAAACCCGTATCTAGCCAATCGCAATCCACATGGCATGGGACATGTGAACACTCAAGTAGCCCGATTGTTGCATGAATCCATCCTCAGTGAGTGTGAGGAAGTGATTTATGTAGAGAGAGAGAGAGAGAGAGAGAGAGAGAGAGAGAGAGAGAGAGAAATGAAATGTTATATTAATGTCTTCAAAAGGCCAAAGTGACCTATGAGACCAAAAGGTTACATCATATCCATGAGGTACATCATCCTGGGTACAAAATAGTAATAAAGAAAGATAACAAAAATCTAGAACTATAAAATCTGATCTAGGTACATGAGCAGAGAGCTCTCATATCACCCTAATACAACCCTCATGGACCGCTGTGACATGGTGCTCAAGGTGGTAAAACTGAGCTGGTGCGAGAAGCTCCTGCGATGATGGGAGATGATGGCCCGGATCCTCTTGTGGTGGCGTGGCCGTGGGCGAGGGCCATGGGGTGTGGGGCGTCGAGCTCTGCATAACTCAGTGGCTCTGTCGAGTGTCACACCTCTCGGCCGAGCTCCTGCACTAGCCTGTGGTCTGGGTATGATGGGTGGATCGGCCCTTGGAGTGCTAGTATGGAAGAAGTCGGTGAGAGCTTTCTGTGCTGGTCCTCGAGCAAGTACAGCTGATCTAGGACTCTTTGTGTCTATGGAGCTCTAGAAGAAAAAGTCCCATCTCTGATCCGGAGTCCATGATCCTGGAAAGTGGTCCGAACCTAGCTCGGAAGAGGCAGTGGAACCTCCCCCGAATCTCCCCCGAATCTCATAGTATACAGGGCAACGGCATATGTAATGATCCTCTGTCTCGGGCTCTGTGTGACAGAGCTGGCATATCCTATCCTCTGGTGCGGCCGCCCTAGGCCCATATTTGGCAGTCTCCACTCTCAGCTGGTGCGACGAGGTGCGGATCTGGCCGATCACACATCTCACCCCAAAGGATAGGTGTGTGTCCATGTAGCGTGGGCGGATGATGAACCCATCCTCTGTCAGGCATAGGAGGTGATCTCTGTAGAAGGCCATCGTCGTCCCCAGTGGGGACGACTAGGTGAACTCCATGTGCTTTGGTATCCAGTCTGATAATGTCCTTCCTGATAACCCTGTTCCGCTCTGTGCAGCTGAGAGCAAATGACGGACGAGGCCTCTATGTAGTACTGGAACGGGGGGAGTGCCTCCATCTGCATACCGTGCATGCCAAACCAAGTGCCTACCTGTGCATACTAGCACTCGGTAACTCCCTTAAGTGTCAACTGTCTCGAGGACTCCAGGGCTAGCCGGGAGTATCTATCAAAAGTGGAAGCTCCCATAGCCTGTGCCAGTATGTCACTGTTCGGAATAGAGCCTCTGTCACTATTGGTGCAGCCCCCATCTCTGCCTGCACAATCTCATGTGGCACTGATGGCTTACTCCTAATCATGCGTGAGATCATCGCCACTAGGGGCCTCTCCATTGGCTTCCACCCATCATACACCTCCTCTGTATCTGTCTCGGTCGGCTCTCTCCTCTGTCTCCTTGTGTGGTATAAGCTAGGACCCCAGATGGGGGCACCATACAGTAGTGCAGGTGTAACTAGAGTATCAAATAGCCAAAGGTTCGTCCTCGGCTCCTGAAACTGTATCTATATCCCCTCATCAATCTAGCGTCGGCCGCCTTCCGCATCGAGAACTGAGGTCCAGCAAAAGTGATCCCAAGGTATACACATGAGGTAACATATACTCCACAGGCTCTCCACTGTATGTAAAGGAAAAGGAAAAGATATATTAATGTCTATGGAAGGCCAGATTGGCCTAAGAGACAAATTTGTATACAACAAGTCCATGTCCTGAGTATCATGGAAAGAAAAACTGAAATGAAAAGCTAATCCTAGTCATATGCAGCTCATTATGTAGTCACTGTCTAGCACGCTATAGATGTATAATCATGATAAGTGGTATACTACTAATTCCACACAATGGATATCCTGGGGTGTAGTATGAGAACTCTCACATCTGCTGTGCCCTGGTGTAGCCTCTGGACTCTCTCTCCTCCATAGCTCTGCGGTATCGCGCCTTGATCTGGGCAGATTGGGCCTGATGGAGTAGTGGTCATTTGCGTCAAGGTAGTCGCGGTTTCCTGGCAGCCCTGATCTCCGAGGCTCTCTGTAGTTTGAGCCCTTGTCAGGAGGTAGATGATACAGGGGGAGGGGGATCTAGGCAGATTGGGCCTGATGGAGTAGTGGTGGTTTGCGTTTGGGTAGTCGCAGTTTCCTGGCAGCTCTGATCTCTGAGGCTGTATGTAGTTTGAGCCCTCGTCGTCGGGAGGTAGATGATACAGGGGGAGGGGGATGTGGCTCGCTGGTAGGCTTGAGGAAGCTGGTGATCCGTGACTGGGATCTTTGGCTCTGCACTTGTAGGAGCCTCTCTTTATGTCGGTGTAGCTCAAGGAGGAAAAGGCCTAGAGGCCGAAAGCTGGCAAATCGGAGTCTTTTTCGGATGGCTCGCTGGTAGGCTTGAAGAAGCTGGTGATCTGTGACTGGGATCTTTGGCTTTGCACTTGTAGAAGCCTCTCTTTATGTCGGTGTAGCTCAAGGAGGAAAAGGCCTAGGCTTCTCTGATCAGGATACTCCATCACCGGTGACCCGGCTAAGTGGGTCAAAACCCTCTCTGAACAAGCAGTGGTATCTCCCTCTGATCTCATATTATACATGACATCTGCATATGTAATGCTCCTCTGATTCTACCTCTCTGTGGCATAATCTGCATACTATGTCCTCTCTAGCGGTCCGTGCTACTCTCCTTGCCTCAATCTCGTGAGTGTGAGGAAACTCTGATCTGACCAATAGTCACCCTCATAGTGTGAGACGAGTACATCCATGTAGACTGGTTGTCTGACAAATCCATTCTCTGTGAATCTAAGGAAATGATCTTTGTAGTACTCCATCTTGGTTGGAAGGGGACCCGACCAAGTCTCCATCTAGATCAAATCTTGTCTCAGAACTCTATTCCTCTTCTCTCGGGAGAGGAATATGTAAAGTATGGGGAGTCATCATGATACTGGAAGGGCGGTAATCTATCCATGTCGAGCCCATATGCTGAGAACCACTCATCTACTACAGCATACCATGATGGGTGGTGGCCCTCTGTGGCTGATAGCGGTCTTCAGTAGACCAAAGGGTGGTGCAAAACAAACTCGCACACAAAACACTTCAACACCTTCGAAGACCTAGAAAAGGAAAACAAACAAGGGGAGCTAGAGTGCTCTTGCAAACAATACACGAACACCGATTGGCCCAAAAATGCAGTGGTGCCCCTTGCGGTTTTTCTTTAATTGATTATAAGAGCTTTGATTACAATAAGGCTGGAAACTTAGCCGTCATAGTAGAACTCCTGAAGCCTGCAAAGACCCTGCATCATGGCTTCATGTTCACTCGGCATCCACAAACAATTCCAGCTATTGTTTACATCCCAAAGACTCTTTCACATGAGTCCTATACACAGAAGCTTTCTTCCTTGGTCAAGGTTGCCACAACCATCCATAGCCTCTCACCCTATGGATAGCATCACACCTTGATACATCCAGTGCTCCTGCATCACAACAAAGACTCCAAACTGTTTCCCAAAAGAGAACTCGCATCACAGCACAGCATACTATACAGTCGACACACCTAGACTATCCCACTTTGCCGTCCAAAGGTACTATCCATCTCAATCATGGATTCCCCGACCCCTGTCCAATTAGTAGCAAGGCTGTACAAAACATGTGTCCATTCCTATAACCACGGCCCGCATGTGACCTATCTCCTGGAGAAACCAACAACTTGTTCACATGAATTCAAAGACATGTTTCCTCATGAAACCAAAGACTTGTTTCCACTTGAAACCAAAGACCTGTATCGCATACAACATAGGCCTGTTTCCCCGAAACCAGAGTCCTATTTCCTCTCGAAAACCAATGTCCTGTTTCCATGAGAAACTCACAGATACACCATCCGAGCACGGTGCCTAAACCAGGGCTGTTTTCCCACAGCAAACAGCATGTGCTTTTTCCATAACCATGAGAGAGAAAGAAGCCTGTTCAGACGTGCTGCCTCCTGCAGTCTTCTGTCCCCTTCCAAGAGAGAGAGAGAGAGAGAACAGTCCCTTGGCTGAGCGCCTGCATGTGATTCCTGCAGCCAGCCTGCCAGCAGCCAAGCGAGACAGAACAAGCTTGCTGTTCAGCCCGACTCCTGCTCACGAAGAGAGAGAGAGAGAGAGAGAGAAAGACAGAGAGAGAGAGAGACGTGCAGTCTTGCGCCGCCTTCCACAAGAGACAGAGAGAAGGTGCAGTCCTGCGCCTCCTGTCCTGCAGTCGTCTTCCACGAGAGAGAGAGAGAGAGAGGGAGCCGAGCATGCTGTTCAGCCCTGCGTTTCTTGCAGCCCCTTCCACGAGAGAGAGACAGAGAGAAAAACCTATTCAGCCTTTCGCTTCTTGCAGCCCTGCCCGCCAGCCTTTTGCAAAGAGAGGCAGCCCCCCCCCAAAAAGCATGGACAGCCCTGTGCCTCCTAAAGTGGAGCTCCTCCCATAATAGCGTAGCCCCCCAAAGGGCCACGATTCATCCCAAAAAGGTGATTGGTTTTTTAAACCTTTAAATCCTTTGTCTCCCCCCCTTCCACATGGGGTTATGAAAAAGGTCCTTATAACTGCCTAGATTCACCTTTGATGCCGAGTATGAACATTTACAAATATCCTGCACACTGACCACCATGTTCCCGTGCATACTTGCATAATGTCGAGGAAAACATAGGGCCATGACATACCCCCCTCTTGAAAAATGGCAAGCGTCCTCGGCAGTCCCCCCCCAAAAAGCGTGGACAGCCCTGCGCCTCCTAAAGTGGAGCTCCTCCCATAATAGCGTAGCCCCCCAAAGGGCCACGATTCATCCCAAAAAGGTGATTGGTTTCTTAAACCTTTAAATCCTTTGTCTCCCTCCCTTCCACATGGGGTTATGAAAAAGGTCCTTATAACTGCCTAGATTCACCTTTGATGCCGAGTATTAACATTTACAAATATCGTGCACACTGACCACCATGTTCCCGTGCACACTTGCATAATGTCAAGAGGAAAACACAGGGCCATGACATACCCCCCTCTTGAAAAATGGCAAGCGTCCTCGATTGCGCTCAGTGGCACAGTAAGGCATCCGTCCAGCAGAGACGCCTCATATAACAAAAGCAATCGCTCTGAAGTGCACATGGGTGATGAAACAATCATCTTGCACAATATGGACACACCATCACGTCAGAGTGACATACAACTCTTGCTTGTTCCTTCAGAACCTGCAGCAAAAGTCTAGAACCAAATGGAAACACATAACTTGTGTTAGCCAAAAACAAAACCATGCGTCACTCCACATATGACACACATATGCATTCGTAAGCAATATGCCCCTCAAGATGCTCTAACCACTCTAAAGTAACAGTCTAAGGGCTGCTCGCAAGCCTTACACCCATGGCCATCCCGGAGGACCCAGGATTGGTGGTACATCATGAGCATATGAAAGCACTCAATGCATCCAAACAATACATCCACTTTGTACTTTCCAAATATATCTCTCGTGATGCTTTACCCACCACATATATTCCTCACACAACACAATCCAGAGTATTTCCCATGTATTCCCAAGGGTACCAGGATCCAATGGCACCAGAATACAATAATATCTCAGAAAGTGTACGAATATATGCACAAGTAGAGTTCGATCCATATATCCATGAACCAAACTAACTCTAGCACTGCTCGCAAGATTTACGCCCTCCATAGATGTTGGGTTTTATGCTGTGTATGCACCCAAAGGAGTGCTAGTGATCATCAGTAGATTACTGGGGCACTTTTTACTTCAGTTAGTGGAGGTTTTTTCCCCCAGTTTAGCTTAGTTTCACTTATATTCAGTTTATAGGTGTTTTGGTCCACCTGGCACATTTTATGGCCAGACATGTGAACGCATCTCTTTAGGTCACTATTATGTGGCTATTGTACTTTCACTTTTATCAAGCATAATACACTGAAGTCGTGTTCTCTCTCTGTTGGCCTCCACGCTTGTTTGCAGCTTCTCCAAACCCTAACCCTAACACCCCTTGTACCTTCATTTGGTATCAGAGCATTGAAGGCTTGCCATTGCTGTACACAGTCGCTTTCACTTGTTACAACTGCCCGTACATCTGCCGTACCTGTTCGCCGCCGTCAGCAGAAACGTACATTTCGTATAGCCCGTACAGTCAGCGCCGACTGCATCTTGTCAGCGCCGACTGCGCCTGTCAGCGCACGTGTACCAGCTTCGAACTGCAGTGGTCGACTGTATTAAGTCGACTGATACTGTACCCGTGGTACCTGCCTGCAGTGTACCTGCAGTGAACCCGACTGTACCTGCCTGCAGTGTACCTTCACAGTACCTGCAAAGTATTAGCCTGCAGTCGCCTTCAGTCCTGTAAAGTACAAGTCGACTGTACCTGCACAGTACAGTCAACAGTACGTGTTCTTTTTGGTGGACTGTACCTGCATTTGTACCACAACCTGCTCAGTCAATCTGTGGTAAGCATTAAATATTTTGTTTTTGGGCAATACTATTTTCTCTGTGAAAAACTACAGGCACAACAGGCAGATTTTTAAATATTCTGTTTTTGGGCAATACTATTTTCTCTGTGAAAAACTACAGGCACAACAGGTAGATTTTCTAGCAAAGAACTATACAGGTTTTTTGCACAGTTTGGGTGCAGTAAATTTGCGCATTTTGGCATTGTGTACGCCATTTGCTGCTCTACTCAGTCATTGGTGCATTGAGCTGCACATTCAGAGGATTGAGAGTGCAGGCATACTTGGGTGAACTGTATTCAGTGGAGTACAGTTGTTTTCAGGGTTCTTGCTATTGGGTTTTTTGATACACAGGTACAACATTGTGCGTAGGCATAATGGCAAATCAACAGCAAAGTGATGTATTCACGTATTTGTCTAAGGAAGACAAATTGGACGGCACGAACTACTCCTTGTGGAGTTTTATGCTGAAAAATGTGCTTGTGGCAAAAGGTCTTTGGGATTTTGTTAGTGGTGATGAACCACGTCCAGGTCCATTGGCTCCAGAGACTCCTCCCCAAGGGGGTGCTCGTGGACGTGGACAACAGGTACAGGCTCCAGGGCAGCCATTGCTTGTTCAAAGAACAAATGCTCAAAAGACATGGGATGCCAGGGATGCACAAGCTTTGTCACTCATTGCATTGTCAGTACAGAGGTCTATTATACCTCATATTCGTTCAACTGGCTCTTCACAGAATGCATGGGTGACTTTGGAGCAGATGTATGCTGCTCGTAATGAGGCTAGGATCTCATTTTTGAAAAGAGAGCTGGAAAATCAGAAAATGAATGAAGGAGATGATATGTCTAGCCACTTAAACAAGCTGCAGGATTTGAGAGAGCAACTCATCAATGTGGATGAGATTATTCCTGAGACACAGCTTGTGTCCACCATCTTGCACTCTTTGCCAAGATCTTACTTGGCTTTTCATACCTCTTTGAACCTCAGCATGAGGAATGCTGTTGAACCCCTCAAGTATCAGGAACTTGTTGCTCTCTTGCTACAAGAAGAGCAAATGAGGAAGAATATGAATATGAACACAAATGCTGAACAAGCATTTACTACAGGTCAAAAGGGGAAAGGAAAAACTCAGCCAAAGAGTTCAAATCAAAATTCAGGTGATGGTGGTTCTTCACAGGATACCAAGAAAGGTGATGGACAGCCCAAGAAGAAGGGCAAATGTCATTACTGCAAGAAGCCAGGTCACTACATCACTGAATGTAGGAAGAGGATTGCCAAAGAGAAGGCAAAGGAAGCTGGGATGTCTGTTAATGATGCTTCTAAAGCTCCTCCAGAGACTGCTTCTTTTGTTGAGGACAGGGATTACTGTTTTTATACATGCAGCTATGATGCCTCTTGGTCTTCACAGGCACTCAGTATGACAGAGCATGCATGTACTTGGTATTTTGATAGTGGTGCCTCAAAGCATATCACATCTCGCAGGGATTTGTTTAGTCATGTTGGCCCTGCCCCTGTTGGCAAAACTGTTCAGTGTGCCAACTATGCTTCATATCCAGTTCGTGGCATTGGGGAGATTCAGCTCACAGCCATTGATGGCTCCATTCTCCGCCTTACAGATGCCTTATATGTACCAGGGATAAAGAAGAATTTGTTGTCCATTTCTTCTTTAGCACAGTGTGGTATGCAAGTCCACTTTGATGATGATAAATGCATGGTCAGAGACAAAGCTAATGCCTTGACCTTGATGCTTACTGGTACATTATGTCATGGACTCTATCAGTTGGATGCATTTCAGCCAGTGGATCAGTCTGCTTATAATGCATTCACTCTTACTCCAGCTATGGTTGATGCGGAGTTATGGCATGCTCGCATGGGGCATGTAAATTTTGGTAGTCTTATGCTTATGCAGCGACATAACATGTTTACAGATCTACCTCTCATGGAGAAGCCTCCAGATCACATTTGTGAAGGATGTATTTTGGGAAAAATGCATCGGTTTTCCTTCCCACGTGATCAGGCTCTACGAGCAACTGCAAAGTTGCAGCTTATACACAGTGATCTTTGTGGTCCCATGCAGACGAAGTCATTAGGAGGTTGCCATCTCTGTTAACCATAGGTGTAGACAGAGTTATCCATAGTTGGAGTTATAGTTCATGGTGCGGCCAACTGTGAACCATACACAACTTTTCCATCTCATGTGACTAGTACACAATATCATAGAAGTCCCATAAGCAGATGTACTGTCAGCGATCAGTACCTTCGGGTGAGGCAAAAGCTGCACCAAGCGACCTGTTGAACCTGAATGAGGCCCCATTGGGAAAGTTGGCGATTGTCCCGGCCAGAGCAACCACGGGCTCACCTTCTTGAGAGTCGACGATATCCTGGCAATGGAACCTTGAAACCGGCCTTCAGTAGACCAAAGGGTGGTGCAAAACAAACTGGCACACAAAACACTTCAACACCTTCGAAGACCTAGAAAAGGAAAACAAACAGGAGGAGCTAGAGTGCTCCTGCAAACAGTACACGAACACTGATTGGCCCCAAAATGCAGTGGTGCCCCTTGTGGTATTTTTTTAATTGATTATAAGAGCTTTGATTACTATAAGGCTGGAAACTTAGCCGTCATAGTAGAACTCCTGAAGCCTGCAAAGACCCTACATCATGGCTTCATGTTCACTCGGCATCCACAAACAATTCCAGCTATTGTTTACATCCCAAAGACTCTTTCACATGAGTCCTGTACACAGAAGCTTTCTTCCTCGGTCAAGGTTGCCACAACCATCCATAGCCTCTCACCCTATGGATACACCCTGACACATCCAATGCTCCTGCATCACAACAAAGACTCCAAACTATTTCCCAAAAGAGAACTCGCATCACAGCACAACATACCATACAATTGACACACTTGTACCATCCCTCTCTGCCGTCCAAGGGTACTATCCATCTCAATCATGGATTCCCTGACCCCTGTCCAATCAGCAAGGCTGTACAAAACATGTGTCCATTCCTGTAACCACGGCCCGCATGTGACCTATCTCTTGGAGAAACCAACAACTTGTTCACATGAATCCAAAGACATGTTCCCTCATGAAACCAAAGACTTGTTTCCACTTGAAACCAAGACCTGTATCCCATACAAAATAGGCCTGTTTCCCTGAAACCAGAGTCCTATTTCTTCTCGCAAACCAATGTCCTGTTTCCATGAGAAACTCACAGATACACCATCCGAGCACAGTGCCTAAACTGTCAGAATGCGCAGTGGAAGACTAACGCACGTAGGAGACGCATCACCATCGAGCTCCACAAACACCCCCAACGGGCATTGCAGCATCCCTCCACCGGGCTCCCATCTCCCGGTGAGCTGCCTCCCAAAACACCGGCCGGAGGAGATGATTATGACAAGGTGCCACTCTAGCCTATATATGGCTCTTCAACTTCTCATGCTTCCACTTATGGGATAATCCAAGGCACCTTCTAGCCATAGATCACACGCTCAAAATCGCCAACCTTCCAACACCCTCCCTCGATTCGAGCTCCGCAAGCCACCGAGGCGTGAGGGGGTCGCCTAGGACCACACATGCCCGGGCTCATGTCAGAATGCGCAGCGGAAGACTAACGCACGTAGGAGACGCATCACCATCGAGCTCCATGAACACCCCCAACGGGCACTGTAGCATCCCTCCACCGGGCTCCCATCTCCCGGTGAGTAGCCTCCCAAAACACCGGCTAGAGGAACTGAATATGACAAGGTGCCACTCGATCCTATATATGGCTCTTCAACTTCCCATGCTTCCACTTATGGGATAATCCAAGGCACCTTCTAGCCGTAGATCACACGCTCGAAATCGCCAACCTTCCAACACACTCCCTCGATTCGAGCTCCGCAAGCCACCGAGGCGCGAGGGGGTCGCCCAGGATCACACACGCCTGAGCCGCCCAGGACCACAGACACCCAGGCTCTGATACCATGTCAGAATGCACAATGGAAGACTAACGCACGTAGGAGACACATCACCATTGAGCTCCACGAACACCCCCAACGGGCACTGCAGCATCCCTCCACCGGGCTCCCACCCCCGGTGAGCTGCCTCCCAAAACACCGGCCGGAGGAGATGATTATGACAAGGTGCCACTCTAGCCTATATATGGCTCTTCAACTTCCCATGCTTCCACTTACGGGATAATCCAAGGCACCTTCTAGCCATAGATCACACGCTCGAAATCGCCAACCTTCCAACAGCAAACATGTGCTTTTTCCATAACCAAGAGAGAGAGAGAAGCCTGTTCAGCCGTGCTGCCAGAGAGAGAGAGAGATAGAACAGTCCCTTGGCTGAGCGCCTGCATGCGATTCCTGCAGCGAGCCTGCCAGCAGCCAAGCAAGAGAGAACAAGCTTGCTGTTCAGCCCGACTCTTGCTCGCGGGGGGAGAGAGAGAGAGAGAGAGAGAGAGAGAGAGAGAGAGAGAGAGAGAGAGAGAGAGAGAGAGAGAGAGAGAGAGATTTTATTAACGTCTTCCAAAAGATCGAACTCGGCCTATGAGACCAATCGGAGTACCTGTATGGGTATCCTTTGTCATCCCAACAAAATGAAAAAGTACTGAATAAAAAAGCTGAATCTGGGTGTGCAGGGGATGGAGCTCTACTACTAGGAGAATGCAAAGCTATATGCATGGAGTATACAATCATAGTATACAACCTAGCTAGCTCCATCCTGTACCATACTGGGGGTATAAAATGGTATACATCAGTGAAGGGGGTGTCCACAGCTCCCTGAAGAACATGCCTGGGTGTGCTCTGAAGCGAGCCAGTCGCTCCGCACCCTCTCTGTGAAACTGAGCTCTGATCTCTGTCATCTCTCTCTTGTATAGGCGTGGTGTCCGAAAGCCAGGTGTCCTCTGTCTCCTGCGGGCTCTAAGTGTCTCTGCTCTCTGGAGAGTAATTCCCTGCCGTGTAGGGGCTGGGAGGGGTATGGATCTCTGAAAAAATGTAGTAATCTGTGTCTGTCGCCCCCCTCTGGAGCTGTCTGAGCCTGTAATAATGTCTCTCTGTGGCGCTGTATGTCTAGAATGTATCTCCCCAGTATGCGCTGGTCTGCTGCCTCAAAGATCTGGCGTAGGGAATGTGGCTCTCTGAATAAAATGGGATATCTCTCTCTGATGGCTGTATATGCTCTGCATCTGCATACATAATGCTCCTCACTCTCCACCTCCTCTCTGCATAATCTGCATACCCTCTCCTCTCGGGGGATCCGTGCTGCTCTGCCAGTCTCAATCTCCAATCGGTGTGATGAAACTCTGAGCTGACCAATAGCCACTCGGGATCCGTGTGGTAAAAAGCCCTCCATGTATCTAGGCCTCTCTATAAATCCATCATCAGTGATACTCATGAAGTGATCTCTGTAGTATAGCATCTTCGGTGGAAGAGGCTGTGTAGGCGATATCCATGTCTCTCGTGTATAGAGCTGCCATAGATCCTGTCTCAATACTCTGTTCCTCTCACTATGAGAGAGACGGATATGTGGTGCATCCCTGTCATACTGGAATGGTGGTAGATGATCCATGTCTAGGCCATGCTGTGAGAACCAATGTGTGACCTGTGCATACCATGATCCTCTGTCTCCTGCCTCAGCCAACTGTCTAGATGCTTGAAAAGCTCTGTATGATAATCTGTCCTGTGGCATCTCTCTGAATCTGTCTAGCAGGCATATAGTCTGGAATATGGCCTCTACCATCATAGGAGGCGCAACAAACTCTGCTCGGATAATGTCATGAGGTACTGACGGTTTGCTGCGTATCATGCGTGCCATCATGAGGGCCTGTGGTCTCTCTATCTGTGTCCACCAATGGGTAGCAAGGCCTGGCGCCCATACTGCTGCTCCATACATCAATGCCGGTGTGACTAATGTGTCAAATAGCCACCCCTTCGTCCGGGGCTCGTGAAAATGCGCCTGGTGGCACTGTCTCTCTAGCATAGCCAATGCTGCATATCCCCGTGTCAATCTAGCTCTGGCTGCTGAACCCATGGTAAAGCGTGTGGCTGCTGCAGAGAAGGTAACCCCTAGGTACACGTATGATGTCACCACCTCCACCTGGCATCCTGCGAGGGTGAATGTCAGCTGACTCCTGCCCTGTCTCGATGTATGAAAGACCATAACCTTGGTTTTCCCAAGGTTCACAGTAAGACCCCTCTGTGTGCAGAAATCATCGAGTGCATGTAGATGCTGCTGTAGACCACCTGGGGACTCAGACACTAATACAATATCATCAGCATAGAGCATAATATGTACTGAGGTACCTGCTAAATCAACTCCATCTCCGCCTCCCCGTGTAATGAAGTCAACCACCTCATCAATGTATAACCCAAATAGCGTGGGGGAAAGTGGGCATCCTTGCTTCACACCAATGGTGCTAGCAATAGTCTCGGACATACCTCCTGGACATCTGACTCGCCCAAAAACCTGCTCATATAATGCATAGATGGCCCATGTCATATCTGCTGGTATGCCAAGAGACTGCAGGCGCTGAAAGAGCCTCTCTCGTGGTACTGTGTCAAATGCCTTGCGGAAATCCACAAAGTAGCAATAGAGCTTTCTCTTCCTCACTCTGGCCTGATCAATCATACATCTCAAAGTGAATACATGGTCAGTGGTTTGGTAGAGAAAGCCCTCCTGAAGCCTGCCTGCCCTGATGAGCGTAAACCTGCTCGCTCAGCATATAAGCTAAGCTCTTGCTCCAGCACTGCACCATAGAGTTTGGCCAGCACGTGGCCAAACCATAACCGTCCTGTAGTTGCTCGGATCGAGCATATCCCCTGTTTTGTGAATCGGCACAATGGTGTGCATCGTCCACTCCGCAGGCAAACCCTCTGCTAGTGCCCTGTTAAACAGGTGTGCAAGAAAAGGAGCTAAAGAATCTACTGCATATATGAGATGCTCACCCTGCAGGCCCATATGGTCGGCGGCCCATCCATGCTGTAGGCGGCGGATAGCTTCCTGTACCATCGAGTGGGTAAAGAAGCTAGCTGTGGTAGGTCGAGGCTCCTGTGGCTGAGGTATAGGTGGCTGCTGTGGGGCATGGTATAGACCCTCTGCATATGTGTGCCATGTCTGTGGGTCTGCAATAGGTGTCGGGGTCCGGGGCTCTCTGAAGTGCCGCCATGAGACAGGGCTATCTCTACTCATGAAGAAATGAAAGATCTCTAGCTCCTGTATCTCTGCGAAGGCCCGCCTTTTGCGGCGAGTAAGTCTCCTCATCTCTCTCCTCGACTCCTGCTGTGTGATGGCTCCCAAGGCTCTCTGTATGCGGAGCCGTGAGTATAGGGCTCTGCACTCGTCATCATACCATCTGTTCTGGGGCATAGTCCCAGGTCTCGCAAGCTCTCCTGAGTGTGCACGATGTGGGAAGCTCTATAATGCAGCCGTGTGTAGGAGTGATGCGAGCTGGGCTGTAATGGTATCCATAGATGCCAGGGGATCCATGAGTAGGAGCCCATCCTCTACTCTGCCAGTGTATATGTCTGCCATGTCATGTGTGAAGTAGATGGTAGTGTGTGGCGTCGGTATGTGGGGGGCTGGTGATACTGGTGATCTGGCTAGTGAAAATGCCAAGTATGTATGATCTGCCCCAATAGGACGAGGTGGAATGGAGAATGAGGTGACAAGCTGTGATGCCTCCAAAGACCCCATAATGTAGTCTACCACCGTGCCTCCGGTCCGTGTATGACCCCCATGTGGGAAGCATGTCAGCCCTCCTGATCCCGGCCACTGTAGCATCCCGTTATAAATAACGAGACGATGCCTAGCTCCCAACTCTAGTAAGTGGTCCCCATAATGTCCTCTGTCTGGTCCAGTGTCCTTTGATGCCCGACTAGCCCCTATCTCCTCTGGATCCACAGGGTGGAGGATCTCCATGTGATCATAGTCATACACCTCACACTGTCTGCTCTGTGTGTGGGCATTGAAGTCGCCCGTAAGAAATACTTCCCCTAGTGTAGAATAATGCATAATCTCCTCTGACAGACAAGTGTATGGCGAGGCTCCTGTCTCCTCCTCCTGTGGCATGTCCTCTGTAATGACATAGGAGGATCCTGACGGAGAAAAGTAACATAGAGCTATGTATATAACCCTGTCCTGTGAGAGCTGTAAGCTGATCCACATGTATCTGGCCTCTGGATCCTGTGCTACCACTCTCAGTCTCCCCTGTAGCTCCCGTCTGAATAGGACTGCTACTCCCCCTGACCCTCTCGAGGTACCCTGGCGTGTGGTCCTCCTGTATGCTGACTCCCACTGGAATCCCTCTACTCGAGGTAGCCCTCTCTGGGCTCTGATGTGTCTTTGTCAGAAGTATGATGTCTCTCCCCACCATAACATGCTCCAGTCGTCCAGGCTGCACCCATAGTGAACCATTACAGTTCCATACTGCTATGTGTACCTCTGTCAGTGGCCCGGTCTGTGTCCCATAGGCCCCAAACCGCTAATCCATGGGCCGGCCATCAATGATGACCCGACCATCTCGATAGAAGGCCTTCTTGCCTTCTCTCCTTGCGTGTAAGACTCAAGAAATGAAATGAAATGAAATGTTATATTAACGTCTTCGAAAGGCCACAGTGACCTATGAGACCAAAGTTACAACCATGTGACATTTGATACACTGTCTGGAAAAGAAAAGAAAGAATTGAAGGTAAGTATCTAGCCCCACAATACATCAGTAGGGGGCAGAGAGAAAAACCTATTCAGCCTTTCGCTTCTTGCAGCCCTACCCGCCAGCCTTTTGCAAAGAGAGGGAGGCACCCCCCCCCCCCCCCCCCAAAAAAAAAAAAAAACGTGGACAGCCCTGCGCCTCCTAAAGTGGAGCTCCTCCCATAATAGCGTAGCCACCCCAAAGGGCTGCGATTCATCCCAAAAAGGTGATTGGTTTTATAAACCTTTAAATCCTTTGTCCCCCCCCTTCCACATGGCGTTATGAAAAAGGTCCTTATAAATGCCTAGAGTCACCTTTGACCCCAAGTATGAACATTTACAAATATCCTGCACACTGACCACCATGTTCCCTTGCACGCTTGCGTAATGTCAAGAGGAAAACACAGGGCCGTAACAGTGGCAATACTCTATGAGGACTCCATGGCTAAGCGGGGTAGTCTCTCTGGACCCATGGCTTTGATGCGTTTGATGTAGGCAAATAGAGCCTCTTCCATCATGGGGGGCTTTGCTATGTCGATCTCATGTGTTACTGATGGTTTGCTGCGAATCATCCTTGAGATCATGAGGATCTGTGGTCTCTCCATGCCACGCCAATCATATGTGGGGAGGTTAGGGTGTTAGAAGTCATCTCCTGTCTATACATATACACCAGGGTCTTTGTTGTGGGTGTGCCCACCCTTATTAGGTGTTTTCTCATTTTTCCCCACTCTGTATTTTTCCCCCATTTTTTCCCTATTTTTCTTGGCTTGGGTGGTTGCCCTGTGGTGGCAGGAGGACCCTGTTGTTGGCCGACTGCATCAGTGTACATACTAGAGCTGGCCGACTGATTTGCATGAGTCGTGGACTTCACAGATGCTAGCCGACACCCCTGCTGCTGGCCGACTATACACATCAGCAAGTCGTGGAGTTTTTTGTCCTGTCAGCTGCCTTTCTACATGCCGACTGCATCATTGGGGAAATATAAAATGGTCCCACAGCCCCTTGCCAATTTTGTATCATTCCAGGATTCTTTTGTGTATATAGAGCAGAGTTACACGCCTCTACCTCTCTATCTCTTGTGCTGTTATTTTCTGCATTGCGTTTTGCTCGTGTTCCCAGATCTGGTCATCGTCTCCGTTGCGCATTCTGACATGGTATCAGAACCTAGGCTCTAGATAGTTCTTGGGATTTGTGTGAGCAAGAGGGGGACTGTCGTGTTGCTGATTGGTGGATTGTTTGGGACTGTTCGGGAAGAGGAGAAGCAAGAGGACGGCGGGCTGATTTGCTGGACAGCCACTTGCAAGTGTTAGTTCTTCTTTGTTCCCAGCCACCCACCCTTTTCAAAGTACATCCATGCAATGGCAGATCTGTTTGAGATGGCCGAGAGGCATGTAAAGATCCCGACACTCCCTACGTTCCCGGTGGACCGTCAGTTGGACGGGAACAACTACGGCATATGGAAGGTTTTGATGAAATCTGTTCTGGAGTCTTACGACCTCGTTGATTTCGTCGTTGTTGGGGTTCCACGGCCGGAAGTAGAGGAAGGGGAGTTACCGTCGATCCGAAAGGACCGGGAGGCACAGGCACAGATGTGGGATCGTGTCAACGCCAGGGTCCGTTCGTTTATCTTTCTCAATTGCACACCGCAGTTAATCAATCATGTAAAGCATATGATGTTGGCCAGAGGTATATGGCAGCATCTGGCCTCTCTTTATGACAGGGTATCGCCCATGAAGAGGATTTCCTTGGAAGTACAGATGCGGGTTATGAGCCTTGCAAAGTCGTCGACGATGCGGGAGCATATTAACAAGTTGCAGGCTCTTCAGCAGGAAGTTCTTCAGGCTGGGAAGGAGATATCGTCAGAAGACATGGCCATAACGTTACTGTCGCACTTGCCCTCTCAGTACTCAGCATTTTACTCGTCTTTGATTACCAGTGGCAGGCTTAGCACCATCATGTGGGAGGAGCTTGTGCCCATGGTCTTGGACCAGGAGGAACGATTCATGAACCCTCCACAGGGCGGAGGTTCGGAGGCCTTAATTGGCCAACGGTCGAAAGGCCGTAGCACAGGCAAAGGGAAGGCTTCATCGGAGAAGTCTTCTGAGAAGAAGTCCGTTACTGACCGCGAGAAACTAAAGGCAGAGAGGACCTGTAATGATTGTGGCGAGAAAGGCCACTATTGGAGACAGTGTCCCAAGCGGAAGACCGAGAAGGGTGAAGATTCCTCAGCAGAAGACTCCGCGGCTTTTGTGCACCTGGAGGTGATGGACACCGATGTTTCATTTTCTTCAGCCAGGGAGGAGGTTAGAGGATTCTCCGCAAAACGGATACTCGGGAGTGGATTCTAGACAGTGGTGCTTCGAGGCACTTGACTCCTTCCCGTTCTGATTTATAGGATCTTTGCAAGTATTCTGGTCACATTCTTACTGGGGATACATCCACTATCCCAGTTGACAGTGAGGGCAGGATGGAGATAGTTCCCGATGGCAGAGGAGGGAAGCATTCCTCCCAGGTGTTGTATGTTCCGTCACTTGGTTTTCATCTGTTGTCAGTGCATCAGGTTTGCAAGACTGGCGTACGGGTGGAGTTTGATGAGCATTTTGTTGCTCTTCGGGACAAAGCAACAGGCCAGGTGGTTTGGGAAGGCGGAGTGGAGAATGGAGTTTACAAGCTTTCAGCACTCTCTCTCCCAGGTCCTCAGGTTTGTGATGAGTGGCAGAGTGGTAATGGCCACTTAAGTGTGGATACGCTGTAGGTGTAGGCTTTCCAGGACCAGATGGTGGATAGCTTGCCAGTAACTGGCAGCAGTTGGCAGGAACTCTCTAGTACTGATGTTGGTAGTTCTTGTGTTTGTCAATCAGAGGAAACTGAACAGGTAACTTATGCTCTGATGTCTCATAGTATTTGGGACAAAGAACCTCCTGTAGATGAGGATGTTCTTTCCATGGGGACCTTTCGGAAAGCCAGGCAGGTGGCAGTTGATTACTTGCAGAAGGAGGTGCATTATCGAGGCTTTGTGGTTCCGGATTCAAAGGGGGTGGTTGACAGGTTTCAGAAGGCCTTGCGTGGTCTTCAGCAGGTTTCCAGGACTTGGTTTTGCACCGTAACAGGTGTTGATCCTTGTGAGCAGTGTGTTGCCTTGTCTTCTGACATGTTTTATTGCATGTGAACAAGTGGAAAGTATGATGTATTCATTTATTTTAATGTTTTTGATTCTAACCTTTGAATTTATAAGGCTTATAGGTTCACACATAATAATATGTGAGTGGACAATATTTTAAAGTGACCAAGGCCCAACTTATTAGGGTGCCCATGCTTGTGTCCAACTTACCCCATTTACGTGCAAGGAAGAAAGAAAATGGGGAAACTTACGTGAAGTGGCTACGTGGAGAAAGAAAAATTGACTAGCTGCCTTCTCCATTTGGGGACAGCCGACTTGCTATGGGGAACCATCTGGGTGTCGATTTGCTACGAAGAGCTTGGTGGGACAACCGACTAGCTTCCTTGCTGTTTCCGAAGACTTGGACCAGCCCATTTGCTCATACAAGAAGAGTCGACTGGTTCTTGGGAATCCTTTGAGACAGCCAACTAGCTTCCTTGCTGTTTTTGAAGACTTGGACCAGCCCACTTGCTCATACAGGAAGAGTCACATTAGTTCTTAGGAACCCTTTGGAACGGACGACTTGCTTCCTTAAGAGTTGAACCAGCCCGTCGAGTGCTACAGGAGAGAGCATCCAGCCCTTGTGGTTATCCGGGAAGGGTGTAGGTGAGAGTTAGTACGGGAATGCCAGTTTGTGCATGGTCTCGGAACACCAGGTGACCACCTAGCTCCACCCAGGTAAGGTGAAGATTGTTCGTGATCAGATTCTTCGTCCACGGATTCTCTACTCGACAAGAACATTTGCCTGGTTTGTGATTTTCATTTTGGATGGATTCTATTATGGCAAAATCTGGCTTGGTGTAAGCCCATGTACTTTGTACTTATAAATAAATCCTAACTGTTAAGTGAACTAAAATTGTGTTTTGGCTTCCGATTACATCCACAAGACCATTGGGGGCAGCTACATTGGTGTCAGAGCCCGGTTGTCTCTCTCTTTCTCAAGAAGGAACACGGTGTTTTGAAATCGGAAGCAATCACATAGACACTTGACCCAATGGAGAGCCAAGGCAATCCTTTGGAAGTGCCAAATTCAAGGGGTTAATCAAGTGTGTTTGTTGCGAGATTTTGATGCATTGTAGGGAAGGCACAAGCCCCTTGAGAGGGTTTATGACAGTGTTTTGTTTGGACAGCCGTCCTGTGGAAAGGAGCCTATGCATGAGGATGAGCCCGATGCATTGAGGGCTGAATTGGAACACATGAAGAAGCTTTTGCAGGCAAAGGAGCAAGAGCTGAAATTTTTGCATGAATATTCTCATGTACAAAGTGTCACTGAAGCAAAGAAAGTTGATGCTATGGTGGATATGACCTTTGAGTCCATGGCTCGCGAAGTGGGCAAGAAGCCAAGAGAGTTGGCACTTTCCCATCTCATCCGAAAGGGTGATCTCAAAGAGGGAGAGGATGGGGAGTTAATGTTCAAGAATCCACCTCGTTTGACGCATGGTGACCTAGCGTCACAACGATTGAGATCTTATGTGCACAGGAAAGAGGTGTCGGTCACTTCTCGCGATGCATCTACTCCGCATGGGACAGGAGGAAACATGTATGTGCATGTTGGAGCCAATGGAAGGCATGATGGCCAAGTGGATTCAAAGTATGTATTTCATGGTGAGAGTGGTTGGCATGCAAGCCGAAAAACTTTGTCCATTGAGTTATCTCGTGGTGAGATATTGCATCATCCAGGGAGGTCACATGCATCTAGACCACAGGCTCATAGAGCACATGCCACCGTGTTTCGTGAAACACTTTTGGTTGCTCATGAAGCCCATACAGAGAGGGCTAAGGAGAAGAGGAAGAGGGAAGAAAATGAGTCACTTGCCAAAAAGCTCAAGGAGTTTAAGGCAGGTGAGAAATCTGTCAAGTTTGATGCCTTTCATGGGGAATATGATGCATCTAAGGTGCTAGCATTTTTGGCACAATTTGACATTGCTTTCAGTGATGAGGACGTCACCGAGAAGTCTAAAGTCCACCATGCAAGCATGTTCTTGAAGGGGACAGCCGCGCATTGGTGTATCACCGAAAAGACTACCAAAGATCCCATTTGCACTTGGAAAGAGTTCAAGGACAGGTTTTGTGCGCAAATGCAGAGCAAACTCTCAAACAGAAGTGGGATAGACTTGAGCATAAAGACCATGAGAGCGTGCAACAATATGTGAACAAGTTTTGGAAGATCTTGCTTGAGGTTACTCCCTTTATGCATCTTTTCAAAGATGAGAAGGAAAGGAAGTTTCGCTCCTCCGGGTTGCAACCAGCCTACGATTCAGGCATTGAATTGCACTTGAAACACACCCTTCAATAGCTCATAGCATCTGCTCTTGATACGGAGCAATTGGTGCTTAAAATTAAGCAAGATAATGGGGGTTCCAAGGGCAAAGCGAGGGTTGTCCCAAACCTGCAAAAAGACGGACAGCCATCTAAAAAGAACTTTCGGGAAGCCCAAAAGTGAGGCAACGCCGATAATACCCCATCTAAGGACAATGGGATAAAGAAGAAGAAGTTTGGCTTGACTCCCGAGCAAAGGGAGCAATATGCGAAAGAGGGGAAATGTTTTTCTTGTGGTGGCAAAGAGCACATGCTTAGGCAATGCCCAAACTGTAAGCAAAAGCAAGAGGACAAACAACCTAAAATCAATGTACATGTCATTTCGGATGTGCAAGGTAACACTGAGCACGATGGCAAAGAGAGGGTGGTATGCAAAGCTTGGGGGTAAATCAAGGATTAGCCCGCCTTGTTTATGTTTGATGATTGTGCAATGGATAACTTCATCTCTACACAGATGGCAGCGGCCTTGGGCATAGAGGTTGGGGACATGAGACCCCAGATTGAGGCAAAGGCCCACCTTTGTTGACAAAGAGGTGCAGGATACTTCTCTTATTGGGAAGTTGCACTTACACATACAGGGTTATCTAGATCATTAGCACTTCTTGATTGCTCCTTGGAATGGATGTGATGTATTGCTTGGTAAGCCATGGCATCATCGGCTTGAGTCCCGCAAAGAGTACAAAACAAATAGGATTACTTTTATGCATAGAGACCGCATGCATGTCATTGATGCTAGCAAAGAGAGGGATTCCATCCCGGTTGTATCACACATCCATATTAATAAGGCAATGAAAAAGAGTCTTTCCGCATACTTGGTTTTTTGTTCGTGAGATAAGGTGGAACAAAGTAATGTGAATGTGGATGTATTGACTCAAGATAGGCTGAATTTTCTCGATGCATATATAGAGATTGTTTCGTTGATGCATTGCCAGGAGAGCAACCTCCTGAGAGGCTCGAGGATCATCGCATAGATCTTGTGCCAGATAGTTCCCCTCCTAACAAACCCGCATATCGTGTGAGTGCCACACAACAAGAGGAAATCATGAAACAGGTTAATGAGCTTTTGGACAAGGGTTTGGTTCAGCCAAGCTCCTTACCCTTTTGCTCTCCCGTGCTTCTTGTGCAAAAGAAAGATGGATCATTTCGTATGTACGGGGATTACCGAGCTTTAAACAAGCTCACCATCAAGAATCGGTTTCCGATTCCGTGCATAGATGACATCTTGGATAAACTTGATGGTTCAGCTTGTTTTAGCCGCATCGATTTGAAGAGTGGTTATCACCAGATTCGTGTGGTACCCGAGGATGTCCATAAGACCGCATTCAGGACAGCTTTTGGATTGTATGAGTTTTTGGTGATGCCTTTTGGCCTTAGCAATGTCCCGGTAACATTTAACCGTATGGTGGACAAGATCTTTCGAGCCCATCGTAAATTCACAGGAGCATTCTTTGATGACATCTTGGTTTTCTCCAAGAATGAGCAAGATCATAGGATTCACTTGGCTACAGTGTTTGAAGAGTTGCGAAAGCATAAACTCTTCATAAATGCCAAGAAGAGTGAGTTCTTTCTCTTAGAGATACACTATTTGGGGCACATTGTATCCAAAGAGGGTGTGAGAATGGATCCTGCTAAGGTTGAAACCATTCGGAATTGGCCAGAGTTACATAATGTGCATGAGGTCTGTAGCTTTCTTGGATTATGCTCATATCACAAAAGGTTCATAAGGCATTTTGCCAAGATTTCCTTCCCATTACATGAGCTTACAAAGAAGAAAGCCACTTTTAAATGGACCCAGGATGAGCAGGATGCCTTCTACCATCTCAAGGATGCTATCATATTTGGGCATGTATTGATCATTCTAGACTTGCAAAAGCCATTCACGGTGGAAGGTGATGCTTGTGGGAATTGCATAGGGGCTGTCCTCAATCAAGAGGGTCATGTAGTGGCCTATGAGAGCCATAGGTTGAATGATGCAAAGATCCATATGGACATTTATGAAAAAGAGCTCTTGGCTGTAATTCATGCCTTGAATATATGGAAGCATTATCTTCTTGGGACTGAATTTATAGTCAAAACCGATCACCAAAGTTTGAGGTACTCAAACAAACCTCTCGGAGAAGCAAATGAGAATGGCAAATTTCCTTTCTATGTTCCATTTTCAGATTTTACACACTCTAGGAAAGAAGAATGTAGTGGGAGATGCCTTGTCTAGGAGGCCATATGTGGCTGCCGTTTCAGTGGCCGCACATGGGGACTTGATTGTCATGTGTGATTTGTACCATTTGGATGCTGATTTTTGCCATATTAAGGGAATGATGCTATTTGGACCATTGTGGACAGGTTTAGCAAGCAAGCTCATTTCTTGCCAGTCAAGAAAACCATTAAAGCCGATCATATAGTGAAGCTTTTTCTTGCTCAGATATTTAAGCATCATGGTGTGCCAAAGTCCATCTTTGGGGACAGAGATCCCAGGACTACACTTTTGGAGGGCTCTATTTGACAACATGGGCGCTAAGCTTGAGTTTTGATCAGCCTATCACCCGCAAATGGATGGTCAAAGTGAGGCTGTAAATTCAGCTGTGTTGGATTTATTGAAGTGTTATGTGGCAGATCAAAAGAGTGCATGGGAGAAGTATCTTCCACTTGTAGAGTTTACCTACAATAACAGGGTGCATACCTCGACAGGAAAGGCCTTGTTTGAGATTATTTATGGTAGAGTGATCTTGCCACCCATCCTTCGTACAAAGGATGAGATTTTTGCACCTGATGAGTATGTGCGTGATTTGGATGTAGCCTTTACTCAGGTGCGGACAGCCATTGCCAGGTCTCAAGACAAGCATAAGAGGGCTGTCGACAAGCATAGAAGGGACATGCAAGTCAAGGAAGGTGATTAGGTATTGCTGAAATTTGAGAAAGCTAGGCTTCGGAAGAGGCTAGGATGAGAGGGATCATACCCTAAGCTTTCTACTCGGTATTATGGACCCTTCAAGGTGATTGAGAAGATCAATGAAGTGGCTTACAAACTTGCTTTACCCAGTCATTGGAAGATTCACAATGCCTCTCACTTTTGTGGAAGTATGTGGGGCCAGAGGAGATTCTCCAGCCAGAGGAGATTGTGTTTCACAAGGAGAGAAGGCTACCAATTGGAAAGCTTTCTAGGAGATACCTTGTGAAGTATAAGAATTATTTACCCATTGATGCAAAGTGGGTAGATAAGGATTACTTTGTTGATTACCTGCACCTTTGGCACGCGTATCATGAGGCTTTTTAGTTGAGGTCAACTGTTTAGAAGACGGGGGGATGTCACCATTTGGTCCATTTCCATTTCTGGTGCAACTTCTATGGGATTGTTACTCCATAGAGCGGCCAGATTTGTGCCATGTTTACATGAGACCAGGCCGATGTCTCATGTGAAAGGGCCAGTTATTTTGTCACATGGACGGGAGCTAGTTTCGTGCCACCTGTGTGTGACGAGGATCTTGTCATATGGATGGGAGCTTGTACCGTGTCACCCGTGTATGGCCAGGACAGTGTCTTGTCCATGGGGCTGTCACTCCATGGAAGGACCCATATTTGTACTACGTCTTGCTTTGCCTTTATTGTGTTGTTCCATTGAATCCTAATTGTTAAGTGAACTAAAATTGTGTTTTGGCTTCCGATTACATCCACAAGACCATTGGGGGCAGTTACACCCAACACTCAAATCATCTGACATCATTCCAGAGGGAGACTTACAGTATGGACCTGCACTGCTTCATGTGCAGGACAATGCACACCTGACCTTGGACGTTTGAAGTGGAACCTTGGCTGACTTGTCCTGGACTGGGCTCACATGGGACCAGTTTCCACTCTAGGTCCTGCACCTGCTTGTTCAGATATGTCCACGTGGCATCCAAGTGTGGGATGCACGTGACACCCAATTGGCGGTAATGGCTAGTGAATAATTTGAGGCTACGCTTATGACTAGGGTTGCCCGGGAAGAGACACATATGGAATAAGTGACTTATGGATGCTTATTGGCATGGATTATTGAGAAAGCCTATCGTTAACTATAATTGTCAATATTGTTGCGGCTGCTCGTAGCTCGCTGAAGCTCCCGCCTCCACCCTGCTCTGCGCACCCGCTTGTTCGCCCCCCCTTCCTCTGTCGCCTGTTCGCCCCTCCACCCCCCGCCTGCCTTCGCCCCCTTCTTCTCGCCGTTGCGCCCCCTCCTGCCTCGCTGCTGCGCCTCCCCCCTCCTCGCCATTTCGTCCCCCCCCTCCTAGCCGCCTCTTCGTCTTTTCGCCCCCCCCCCCCCCTCTTCGCCTGTTCGCCCCCCCCTCCCCTTTGTCGCCTATTCGCCCCCCATCTCTTCGCCTGTTCGCACCCGCCTCCCTTCAGCAGCGCCCCGCCTCCCCTCCCTTTCTCGTTGTTGCCGCCCCCCCCTTAGGGCTTCTCCTTCGTTTTCGCCCCCTCCCTCCTCTTTCGTGCTTTTTTTCACCCCCAGGGGGTTTTGTTTTTCTTCATTTTCATCCGGTCTTCCGCCTCTTTGTGTGCAGCCCGCTTCTTGCAGGTTTTCCGCTTTCGCCTCGCCTTCGCCTAAGCTTCAGACTCTGATGGAGACTCCTCCCGCCTCGCCTCAGAGGGACTCATCCGCAGCCCCCTTGCCCGCCCCCGAGGACATCCCCATCAGGCTTTCTCTTTCGCCGGAAGAGGAAGCGAGCCTCACCGCAGAGGTGGAACGCCTCCAGGCTCATTCCATCATCTGCCGTATAGTCGGCACTCGCCCCAGCAGAGGGGAGATCAGGGATCTTCTTCAGGCTCGCCTTCTTGCAGATGTGGGCAAGATCCTGGATGTACAGCTCCTGGGCCGGGGCCATTATCAGATCGAGTTCGAGGCCGCCCAGAGCGTTGCCAAGGTCCTTGCCATGAGTCCTCTGGACATCAGGGGTGCTCGGGCTTTCTTCAGACCTTGGCAGCATGGATTTGACCCAGCAGCGGCGGAGCAGGGAGAGCGCCTCTTCCATATTACAGTTTGTTTCCCTGGTCTTCGCCGGGAGTATCTTCCGCTCCTCTCCAGGCTCGGAGCATTGGTGGGCTCGGTACTAGAGACGGGCCCCTCAGCAGCTTCAGTGGTGGCCAGAGTAGCTGGGCTACCTTCGGTCAGAGTGTTGGTGTCTGACATCTCCTCCCTTCCTAAGGTCATTCAGCTACCTAGGATAGGGGGGGGGGTGGATAGATCAGAGAGTGGAGTTCTCGGGGCTCCCGAACCAGTGCTTCATTTGCAGGCAGGTCGGTCATCTGGCCAAGGCCTGCCCTCGCAGGAGACCTCAACCCTCACCACAGCAGCAGGCTACTGATGGCCCACCCACAGATTCGGCTCGGCAGGCTGCCTCAGGGACGCCTGCTCAGGCCACAGAGACCTCGGAGTGGCAGCCTAGACAGGGGCGCCGCCGAGGGAGACAGCCACAGCAGCACGCCCAGAGACCGCTGCAGCAGCAGCCACAGTCTCAGCCTCACTGGGTTCCCGTGAGGAACAACTTTGCTCCCCTTCAGGAGGAGACCCCTGCAGCGACCGAGGACCAGGAGATGCCAGCTCCCCCTCCTTCACCCCCCCCACCCCCGTCCCCTCCCACCGCCTCGCTTCCACCTTCGCCTCCTCCCGCCCCCGCTCCGGTTTCGGCAGCGGCTCCCTCCACACCTCCTTCGCCTCCCCCTCCTCCCCCTCCGCCCGCCTCACCTTCCCAGGAGACCCTGGCAGTTCCCTGGCGCTCACCTGCAGTCCGGAGAGCGCTGAGCACTGACCTCGCTCGAGCATCACAGAGGAGACCTATGCCGATTAGGGCCTCACGGATTTCATCTATCCGTAGTCGGCTGAGTTGCCTTGGCATTAGACAGCGCTCGGAGGCCTTTGATTATTCCTTTACACGGCTTTTTGGAGCAGAGGGCCCCCATGAGCCAGCACCCATTCGAGTCCATGTAGTGATACCTCCGGCCCGCGGGGAGGAGGCACTAGACTTAGCGGTGGCCTTCTCGTTCCCTCTATGTGGACCTTGTGATCGGGAGTGGACTCTAGAGCTCGCTCTCAGCACTTTGAAGACTCAGGCAGTTGAGTTTTCTCACCACATGAGCGATCTGGAGGTGACAGATGTGATAGGCCGACTTTGGGAGTTGGCTCATTTTTTCTTGGATCCCGGGAGTGTGGATACCTCAGGGATTCGGCATTTGGTCGTGCGCATAGTGGCAGACTTGGCACGCGACCCTGGATATGTGAGTATACACGAGGTTTCTCTGTCAGAGCAGGAGGTAGTCGCCATGGGCCACAGCCACTGGCGCCTGATCCGGGATTCTTGCATTACACCGGGTGGGCAGATTCGCAGCCGTTCGGATGGGGACTACTCTCCATCCAAGCCGCTTGCGAAGGCCCGCCGCACGGCTGAGACCGCATCCACCTCAGCAGGGCATCCATGAGGATCATCTCATGGAATGTACAGGGCCTTGGCGGAGCACACTTTATACAATATCGAGTTTGCTTGAGGCAGGAGCTTCAGAGATGCCTGGTTGGTGGCAGCATTGACATTTTGATGATGCAGGAGCACCACTTGGGTGAGAGCAGGATCCGGAGATATGGTTCGGTGATGCCTGGTAGATGGGACACTTTTTGGTCTGCAAGGTTTGGTCCTTTGGGTGGACAGGGAGGAGTATGCATGGTTATTGCAGATCTATGGCGGCAGGCCATTGTGGATCGAGGGATCATTGTGCCTGGTAGAGCACAGTATGTCATTCTGAGGATGCATGATGAGCTATTGGGTGTGCTCAACATCTATGCGCCCAATCATGCTAGTGCCAGAGCAGAGTTCTGGACTCAGGTTACAGATGCATTGCCAGAGGCCGCACATTGGTGTGTTGGGGGAGACTTCAACATGCTTGAGGACCCGGCAGATAGGGTGGGAGGCAGTCATGTTACAGTGCACGGCACGGAGCTTGCAGCTTGGGACCGGTTTTGCATGTCACTGAGGATCACTGATGCATGGCAGCATGGGGCTTTCTCCCGGTCTCAGGACAGTCTTAGTTTCTCTCGGTCGGATCGCCGGCAGGGAGGGACTAATCTATCACGGATTGATCGCTTTTATGTGGGCGATTGGTTAGGGGAGCGAGGGGGCTCCGTCGGCATTCTCGCTGGCACCTCATTTTCAGATCATGCGCCAGTTATATTGACATTGGAGGAGGTGATTCATGCTACTCAGACAGGATTTGTCAAGGAGCGCAGTATCCTTGACAACATCTTTACTTTCTGGGAGGCGACGGCCCGAGCTAGATTTCTTGGCGAGGACTTGGTCGTGATGCTTCTCGATTTTGAGAAGGCATACGATAGAGTTGATTGGGGATTCTTAGAGGGCACTATGCTTCGCCTGGGCTTTGAGCCAGGATGGATCAGAGGGGTGGCAGCTTTGTATTCCACAGCTCGCAGCCAGGTGTTGATTGCAGGAGGATGGGGGCCGAGTTTTGAGCTGACCAGATCAGTCCGTCAGGGGTGTCCTCTCGCCCCTTTCCTTTTTCTCTTCTTTGCGGAGGCTATGAGTATGTATTTGACAGCAGAGGAGGTTGGTTTGAGAGGACTTCAGCTCCCAGTCCGGGGGGAGGATTTGCTTGATGCTGAGTTTGCAGACGACACGGGCTTATTTTTGCATGGCCAAGAGGCCAATCTTATTCAGGCTGAGCAGTCGCTCTAGGTTTTTAGTGCAGCTTCGGGAGCATTGATCAATTGGCGCAAGACAGTGGCCTTTTGGATCAGTAGTGCTCCCACTCCGGCATGGAGCCCGGACCCCGGTTTTAGATGGATTCCTCCAGGCACAGCAGTGCGGTATTTGGGATGCCAGATTGGCCTCGATTTGTCACCTGAGCAGCAGATTGCCCCGCTTCTTCTGAGCATTCGGAAGAAGCTATTGTATTGGAGTACAGCTCGACTATCCTTGGCTGGGAGGGTGGTGGTGGCAAATCAGGTGCTGTTAGCGACCATGTGGTACATTACGTCTTGCTGGATTTTCTCGAGCTCTTGCATCAGCCAGGTACAGAGGCTGATCAGGAACTTTCTGTGGTCTGGGCGGGACGGTCAGCCAGCTCGGGCAAAGGTTGCATGGGCAGTTATTTCACTTCCGCTGGCTCAGGGCGGTTTGGGCATTATAGATCCAGTCGATCAGAGTAGAGCCTTATTGGGGAAGCTTATTGTTCGGGGGTTGCTTCCAGGCGCTGAGCCTTGGAAAGAGCTCCTCTTGCAGCGACTGCAGGCTCGGGTGCCCCCTGCAGGGGGTACTTGGGCACCAGAGATTCGCTGGATCTTCATAGAGATGAGGAGGACAGGCCTCAGTAGAGGATGGGAGGACAGATTTGCTTTGAGTATCCTGAGAGCTTGGGAGCTGCTGAGACCGGGGCTCTCTCAGCGGCCTCCTTCTTGTGTTGAGGAGCGGGCCCGGCAGCCGCTCATCTGGAGCCCAGCGGTTCGTACGGAGCAGGGTCATATGCTGGGTTCTCGGCCTCGTCTAGCTTGGGGACCTTTAGCGGCAGGCCCAGCTCGTAGTTTTGGAGATTGGCAGGCTTTCTGCAGTCTACCAGAGGAGATCCAGGTGGAGAGGCTGAGTCACTTCAGAGGGGGGTTGATTATGAGGGATGATATTCAGGAGGCACTTACAGAGGAGTGGTTCACACCTCTCGAGCCAGTGGCCCCACGGTGGATGGGAGCCTTTACGCAGTTGGAGATCCTGATTGCTGTTAGAGCTAGCACTGAGGATGGCAGATGCCTCTACTATGAGATTCAGGATGAGGGCAGACTCCAGAGAGTGGAGGTGGAGTCGCCTTTGGTTGCAGAGTGCACCTTCCAGAGGATTCGGGTAGTGGCTGCTGCTTCTCGGAAGTGGCATATTGACCACGACCCTGCTGATGTGCTCCCGGATTGGCGCATATGGGCATATGCAGCGCGCCCCTTGGCCCGGCTACAGTGGGACCCCGGGGAGTACGAGTGGCATGATCCTTATGCATCCCTTGAGGCCACAGAGATCACCTTTTTCCAGTATACTGTTCGGCTGGGACGGCATATTTTGACGGCGAGGAGGACGGTTTCTCCAGCGGCAGCGGGGCATTGGCGATTGCAGGGACTCTCACAGGAGTTCCTGGAGGATTTCTGGGCTCGGCTCTGGGCTAGTCGGCAGGCCCGCAGGATCTCGGCTTTTCAGTGGTTGGTCGCCCACAGGGGCTCAGCAGTTGGCACTTGGCTTGTTTACAGCGGTCTTCCGGCGGCCTGCGTCCGATGCGGCCACCCTATGGAGACACAGAGACATTGCCTTTGGGACTGCCCTCAGGCACAGCAGATTTGGCTGCGGATACTGCGTATTCTGGCCCCCCTCTCTCCAGAGGGTATGTTTACGTGGGGTGCCGCTGCTTGGTCGACTTCGTCAGGGCCTGCTATGGGCTATGAGATGGAGCAGGGCAGTCAGGCCATCAGATTTATTAGGGGCCAGCCTCGCCTGGTTCCGGCACCGGATTTCTCGTCCGCCAGCTGGACACAGGAGAGGGATTTACGATGGGAGCTCCTTAGCAGCCTCACCATCTGGTTCACCTGGAGGGCCCGGTGCTTTACGGCCTTTGAGGGGAGATTAGAGCCACCAGCAGAGACTGTTCGGGGGATTTGGCAGGAGTTGATCCACACCCTGCGAGGACAGTACGACCGCATCCGGGGAGACTCGGATGAGGCGATCTTACGGCGCCAGGCCTTTCACACCACTTGGCGCTGTGGCCCGTTCTACACCTTACACACGGGATCCCCCCGTTGGCACTACAGGCCACCTGTTTGGCTCTTCCCCCCCCCTATTGTATGATTTAGCCGCTCAGTTTTTTTATATTGATGCTTGTATTTTGCAGCACCTAGGGAGAGTCTCCCGGGCTGCCATGATGTATTCACTGCTCTTCTCTCTCTTAGGAGCAGGAGAGATCTTTTGTAGCCCTTCGGGCGTTTTTATATAACTAATGAAAGGATCTTTTCTCGGAAAAAAAAAAAACTATAATTGTCAATGTGTGTGCCTTCTTGCTTTATTATTATCGCCAAGGCTATATAAGTCAGTTACTGGCTCATAAGTGCACATCCCTTGTGTGATTGTATGTAAAGGACGCTCGAGAGATCAAGGGGCAGTCTCACTTGCAATGTCCACCACTAATGGGGGTGTTTCTCTATGTTGTGGATCTCGAGCTGCCGTGTGGAGGGCTGCTGCAGTGTGAGAGGGGGCATGGATGTCAAGTGCGCTTTAGGTGGTGAGCGCTGTCTAGGGTGTTTTAGGAGGTCAAGGTGGGCAGTGGGTCGGTGTAGTTAGTCCGCTGAGGTAGTCTCGAGAGAGAGAGAGAGTGAGAGAGCTTTTGTATTTTTTGCAAAACGTGGATAATAACAGTAAGCTACGTATGCCTTGTATGAGTTGGATTCCAAGATTGCAGCAGATGTGAGATCTTTACAACCTACCACTTTGTAGAAGCTGAAAAGACTTGCTGAGGCACTTGCATCGAGTTGTAATATCATCATTACTAGGGCACTTGCATGCATAGTTTCATCTGGATGTGGCGTCTGTGGCAATTTCCATGCAATTGCTACCCATAGACTTTCATGTGCCAACTGCCTTGAAACCTTCTGTGGGTCGTAGGTAGCACTAAAACATCTGCAGGACTGCAGTCCAAATGACATTTTTCTTTTGAATGCTGTGCCCAGGAAGAGAACCACATGAGTTTCTCTAACCTGCCGTCATAACTCTGTGTTGTATGTATGATATTTAACACAATGGAAAATAGAGATTCAAGTCCATCCTCTCAATGCCATGCTCCTTGCAAGTTCAAAAAGTCTACTAAACTCATGGAATATGGTGTGATTATCTCCATTTTAGTGTTCCACAGTGGTTATGATGTGGCCATTGTGGCTAGAATTCTACATTGATGGTGTGATTATGTATGTCATTTGCTCTATCAGGCCTTATTGTTGGATGGAGCACATGGCATTGGACAATGTAACAGGTTTGGATCCACCAGGTGTGAGAGTAAGACCTGTCTCGGGATTGGTGGCAGCTGACTATTTTGCCCCGGGATATTTTGTCTGGGCTGTTTTAATAGAGAATCTGGCAAAGATTGGTTATGAAGAAAAAAATCTCCACATGGCAGCTTATGACTGGCGGCTTTCCTTCCAAAATACTGAGGTAATTTTTTATCTCATATTCATGTCTCAGACAGCAAGTAAATGCTGGCTTATTTAGGAATGGATTTGATTTTTATATTTGGTGGAAACAGTTACGTGACAGAACTTTAAGCAGACTCAAAAGCACCATTGAACTTCTAGTACAAATAAATGAAGGGAAGAAGGTGGTAGCTGTTCCTCATTCCATGGGGACTCTGTATTTCCTTCACTTCATGAAATGGGTTGAATCCCCTGCACCAATGGGTGGTGGTGGAGGTTCTGATTGGTGTGCTAAACACATAAAAGCTGTCATGAACATAGCTGGACCTCTGCTTGGTGTCCCAAAAGCTGTGTCTGGGCTCTTCTCTTCTGAAGCTAAAGATATAGCTGTGGCCAGGTGAAAACTTGCAAACTATTGGTCTGTTTGTTTCGTACATATTAACTTTCTTTGTTTTAGATGCTGGTGGGATGTTGCTGTGCATGCTTTACTATCTTTTTCAATAGGTGTGAACATTGGTTATAACGATGATGTTGCAATATAGCAAGACCTGTGAAGCTAGACCATGTGTTTTCATACCTATCGAGCAGGCTTTACTCATATTGAGTGGTTTAGTATCTGATTGCTACCACTATCATGCTCAGTATGGATGGGACATTCTGGAGCTGTTGTAGGAAATCATGATAATGATCTTTGTACAAGCATATGTGTGAATGCATGTGCCCATGTTAGAAATCAATGCCTAATTTCTCAATTGCCCTGGTTTTGGCCTTGCTGTGGTCACAAGGCCTTCATTATGAGGAGAAGATTCAGAGTCGTGGTCGAGCCACCAATGCCTTGTGCTTGAGCTATATCAATTATTTTTGACAGGTGAATCATCACCATAATGCATGGAAGCACCTCCATGTGGATCCTGACAGCATGGCTCAGTGCAAGTGCTAGACATGATGCTGAACAGCCTACAAGCATGGCAGGTCATGGGTGTAAACACCCTCACCTCTCTTTTCTTTGTGGAAATTATGAATTATCTTTCAAGCCATGTTTCACAGAATCTGACCGATTTTTTAGGGTGGCCGGACCAGCTGCTGCTAAACCGAAATGGGGGAGATGGTCCATCTGTATGTCATGTGCATGAGGCCATTGAACTACCTGCGAATACCATGCATATGTAGGGTGGTTGACATGGCTAGCTCCTCTGACCCCCTCCCACTCCCTCTCCTGATGTAACTGCATAGAGGACTCTAGTAGGCTGTGTCAATAGTGTGTATTTGCTGAATGTAAGTGATTGTCTGAAAGAGGGCATCTGTAACCAGTGGGGCCACCCCAAACTCTGCATGTATAATATCATGCGGTACTGATGGCTTACTTGTGATCATGCATGACAATATCTATGTTCCTCCACTCATCTTTCCCTAGGCTTGGCCCCCAGAAGGCTGCACCATACATAGTTTTTGGTTGTGCTAAAATGTCAAAGAGCCAACACTTAGGTACAGGGCTCCTGGAAATGTGCCTGAAAACACTGCCTCTCCGGATGGGCTAGAGAGGCAGCCCCCTCGCTATTCAGTTAGTGGCAGCGGTGGTCATGCAAAACTTGGGACCTCTAAAAGTGACTCCAACTTCCAAGGTATGCCTCTCTATATACAAAAGATTATCGTGAGGTGACGGGTTGAAGACCTTAACCTTAGTTTTCCCCAGATTTGAGAAGTGGGTAACACTAGGTTCGGGTTGTTGAGGGAGACATCCCCAATACAGCCTTCCATACGGAACGGGCCCACTATGAATTTGTGGCCATGCCTTCTAGCTTGACGAACGCCCGAGCCACGTTCTGATGTGTACATGTGACTTGATTGGAAAGTGTGTGTTCATATTTTTGGACGACATACTTGTATTTTCAGCTACGGTCAAGCAACATGACATTGATGTGGAGAAGGTTTTGAAGTTGCTAGAAAGCAACGAGCTCTATGTCAATGAGAAAAAGTCAGAGTTTTATGTGTTCGAGGTTCACTACCTTGGATACATAATCAGTGCCGAGGGCATCTGACTTACCCAGCCACAAGTTCTCTGACCTCTCGGTGGATCTTACAGATGTGCGTAAGGGTGTGAAGACTAGAAGGCAGTGGATCCGAATGACTCCATGAGCTTTGGAGGCATTCAAGAACCTCAAGGTGGCCTTGTCAGATGCTTCTTGTCTAGCGCTAGCCTCGTGGAATGAGCCGTTTCAAGTAACCACCGATGCGAGTAACATCCCAATTGGAGCTGTTTTACAATAGAATGGCCATCCAGTAGCTTACATATCTCGTAAGTTGCTACCCGAGAAAAGAATACTCAGTCTGTGATGGGGAATTCCTCGTAGTGATTCAAGTCCTGAATCATTGGAAGCATTTCCTTTATGGGCGAGACTTCGAGGTTTGCCTTGACCGTTATACATTGCACTAGATTCAAACAATGCTAAGTGCATAGTGGAGTGAGTCAGCATCGCTGGAACCAAATTTTTCAGAAATTTGGTGGCATGATCGAGTACCTTTGAGGAAAGGCCAATCCAGTGGCTGATGCTTTGAGCATAAAGGGAATAGTGACTACGATTCAGATCACTAAACTAGATCTTTTTGGTTGATATGAAGCACATGTATGCGGATTCTGAGAAATTCGGTACACAATGGGAACATGCATTGGATGCCACAGGACCAGGCCACTTTTTGATACGGGATGGTTGGCTTTTCTACAAAGGCCACCTTTGTGTCATGAAGTTGTTCAGGGCAGCTCTTCTCCATGATGCACCACCGGTGGTCACAAGAGCATGAACTTGACTTTGGAGAAGTTAGAGCGGCAGTTTTATTGGCCAAGAATGAGGCGAGATGTGTTCACTCATGTGCAACACTGTGAGGTTTGTCAAAAAGTGAAAGCTCCTCGTGGGAAGACGATAGGGTTGTTATAGCCTTTACCCATTCGTGAAGGACCTTTTTAAGGCATTTCAATTGATTTTGTGATGAACCTACCTCCTAGTCTCGGTCATAGTTCCAAACATACACGAATCGTTTTTTTTTTTGGGTAATTCGAAGTACGTTTTTTTTGCGCTTGTTTTTCCGTGCCCACTGCTGGTTGCAGCTCGCCACACACTCCCACGACTGGTTAGTCATGACTTCAACTCTCAAGTTTCGCTTCTCAAGTTCTCGATAAGCGTGCGCCGTCACCTGTGAACCTGTGAAGAGACTTGAACTTTGAAGTTTTATTTTATTTTTAATACTGCAGTCTGTTCGTTAGCCGTCTAGCGCTCCAGCCTCCAGGGCCCCTGCACATTTGCCACCTGGCTTGTATGGCCTGTACTTGCAGGCTGCCACTCTGCCAAGGCCTAGGACTGTATGGCCTGTACCTGCTAGGCCTGTACAGCCTGACAGCCTGTATGTGCAGGGCCCAAGCTGCATCTTGCAAGTTGCAAGTGGCTGGGAGCTGCTGCACCCGCCTGGGTAGTGGGCATTGGAGGCAGTTTGCAGTTTTGGGGCTTTTTTTACATTTACAGGAGTTAGTGCTCAGGACCCATCACCCTGGTCTCTGATGCAGGAGTTTTGGGGCTTTTGTAAAATTTGCAGATTTGGGATTTTGCCCAAATATGGTGCTTGATATTCAGGTTTTTTTTTTCTAGGTTTGGACTCCGGAGATACATAGGCATTAAAATGCGAATACCTAAAGGCCTCGAATGGGAGCATGTGACTATTGTAAAATTAAATGGCAAGGGTATGTTTGGCTGCAAATGCAAGTACTGTGGACATGAGTGGAATGTAGGGCCATTGCGCATAAGGGCCCATATCTTATGTATTACTGGCCATGGTGTTGGCAAATGTCCTAGTCTCCCCAAGCTGCAAAGGATGCATGTAGGAGATTGAATGTGGGCTTGACTCCTTCAGGATATCAGAGAGTGATATTGATGCTAGTGTTGCAGACTCAGGGGACACAGGTGGCTCCTCCTTTATTGGTGATGGTGCAAGGACTACAACCAAGAGACAGAAAGTCTCTAAGAGTAGTCAAATGCAGGGAAACTTGGCAAATGCATGGCAGTTGCAAGCATGAAAGAATGCAACTATGGCTGTTAGGAGGTTTTTTTATGTAGAGGACATCCCACACATTAAGGTGCAAAGCCCTTACTTTCTTGATATGGTAAGGGCCATTGGAGATGTGGGATCCAGCTTCAAGCCACCAACTTATGAGGCACTTCGTGTCAAAGAATTACAGGATGAAGTCAAATGTGTGGACAAAGATTTGATGGGGGTGCGGGATAAGTGGAAGAGGTATGGTTGCTCTATTGTGTGTGATGGCTGCTTGGACACTAGGCGAAGGCCTATTATCAATGTACTTGCCTCTTCCATCCATGGCACAGTGTTCCTGAAATCTGTGGACACTAGTGGCCAATACAAGTCAGGGAAGTACATATTTGGCATCTTGAAAGATGTCATCCTTGAGGTTGGGTCTACAAATGTTTTGCACGTATGCATGGACAATGCCTCCAATTGTGTGTGTGTAGGAGACCTTGTAGAGCAAGAGTGGCCAAGTATTTTTTATACTTGTTGCACATGCCATTGCTTGGACTTGTTATTTGAGGACATTGGCCAGTTGGATTGGATTTCTCCAGTCTTGGAGAAAGGCAAGAAGATTGTGACTTTCATCACAAGAAAGCAAAAGGCACTGGCTATGTTTAGAAAGCATCGTACGAAGGAGCTCCTTAAGCCAGCTCAAACACGGTTTGCATACATGTTTATAGTGCTGGCAAATCTGTTAGATGACAGGGTCTACAATGGGTTGAGGAGGTTGGTGGTTAGTGATGTGTGGGTCTCATGGAAGACTTAACGCACATTAGAAGTGACTAGTATCATCTTGGGAAACTCTTTTTGGCAAGATGCCAAATTGATTGTGAAGATATGTTCACCCATCTTGAAGATTCTCCGAACAGCTGACAAGGAAGGTGCAACCATGGGGCTTGGCTGTCCTGCTCCGTCTCGTATCCCAGAGCAGGCCCTGACGAAGTCGACCAAGCAGCGGCTCCCCACGTATACATGCCCTCTGAAGAGAGGGGGGCCAAAATGCGCAGCATCCTCAGCCAAATCTGCTGTCCCTGTGGACAGTCCCATAGGCAATGCCTCTGTGTCTCCAATGGGTGGCCGCATCGGACGCAGGCCGACGGAAGGCCACTGTAGACAAGCCAGGTGCCAACTGCAGAGCCCCTGTGGGCAACCAGCCACTGAAAAGTCGAGATCCTGCATGCCTGTCGGCTAGCCCAGAGCCTGGTCCAAAAATCCTCCAGGAACTCCCGTGAGAGTCCCTGTAGCCGCCAATGCTCCGATGCAGCTGGAGAGACCATCCTCCTTGCAGTCACAATATGCCTCCCCAGCCGAACAGTGTACTGGAAAAAGGTGATCTCTGTGGCCTCAAGAGACGCATAAGGATCATGCCACTCGTACTCGCCAGGGTCCCACTGGAGCCGGGCCAAGGGGCGCGCAGCATATGCCCATATGCGCCAATCAGAGTCCACATCTGCAGGATCTGGATCAATATGCCACTTCCGAGAAGCGTCGGCCACTACCCGTATCCTCTGAAAGGTGCACTTTGCAACCAAAGGCGACTCCGCCTCCACTCTCTGAAGTCAGCCCTCATCCTGTATCTCATAGTAGAGGCATCTACCATCCTCAGTGCAAGCTGTGACAGCAATCAGGATCTCCAATTGTGTAAAGGCTCCCATCCACCGTGGGGCGCTGGCTCGAAATGTGTGAACCACTACTCAGTGAGTGCCTCCTGAATGTCATCCCTCATAATCAGCCCCCCTCTGCAACCATGGGGCCTATTTACGAGCTCACAGATCGCATGGTGGAGAAGATTCAAAGTTTGGATGGTGTTGATGTAGACAAGCTTGCCGAAGTCAAGAGTTTGTGTAGATCGATGGGACATTCTGCATTCACCCTTGCATGCTGTAGGTTTTGTGTTGCATCCCATTTGGAGAGGCAAGGGCCAAGAAGCTGATGGGGAGGTGCAAAATGGATGGATGACTGTCATAGAGCGTTGGAGTGGGTACAATGAGTTGGATGACTGTCATAGAGCGTTGGAGTGGGTACAATGAGTTGGATGCATATAGATCTGAGGGGGCTCCTTCGCTCGTGAAATTGCAAAGGAAGAGAAAAGAATGCACCAAGCAACAAAATGGGGGGAGTCATTTGGAGCAAGTACACCAAAATTGCAGCAGCTTGCTCTTTGTGTGCTTTCTCAAGGAAGTTGTGCAGCCCCATGTGAGAGGAATTGGAGCACTTTCTCTCTCATACACACAAAAAGAAGGAATATGTTACGCTCTCCAACACAGAAAAGTTGGTTTACATACACAAACGTTAGGCTCATTTCTAAAATCAAGGCAAGAGGGTTTGAGAAAATGGAGGTTACCATGGAGATGATCAACAAAGAGAAAGATGATGAAAGGTTGATTATTATGCAATAACTTCAAGAGCCTCAGGATGATGAGGACATTGTGGGGAATGCAACCATTAATGCTCAAGTGAATGTTGATGTTGAAGAGCAGGAGGATGATGACTCCGATGATGATGATGATGGTGCTTCTTCTCCCTCTCATGTGGCAGAAGAGGATCAGGAATCAGGATAGACTCTAGTGTCATGATTCTGTCAAGAATCTTGTCACGGAAGCGTTACACACACGCACAAGTAGAGAGAGAGAGAGAGATAGCCGAACAAGCTTGATATTAATTAGCAATGAAGTTTTTTGTTTACAATGGTGGGTATAGAGCTTATTTATATGCTCTCACAAGGGTGACCGACCTATACATGATAATTAGTTAATTATCTATAAAGGTGGTTCCCACATGAGATGCATAACTTTAACACGCCCTCTGCAGCTCATAGTGGGCATAGATGGGAAAGCCAAGTCGATGACGATGCAACCATGGACACCTCAGCATTTGCAACTACTGAGTACACCTCGGAAAATGCACCAATCAACCTGTCTTCACAAGAAAATGCCATCTTGAGCTTCAGCTGCCACATAGAATAATGAATTGTAGACAACTCCACATTCATGATCCCCCATTCGTTGAACTGCGAACACACACGTCCAAGAGATCTCCTGAACATTGAACTGTCAACACATGACCTCCAAAGTCCTCTGACAATGAACTAGGAACTCATCCCGTCCATAGTCTTACCACAATGTGTAACGGGAGGCGGACGCGTGTATTGGAATCGTATAAATGTGAACAAGATTCTGAGCACTTAACACTTGAGCATTACAACCACAAAGCTGAAAATGACAGTACACCACATAAAGGGGCCGATGATAGGCTGACCCCCCCCCTTTAGGTTATATTACCAAAAGAGTCTGCAAAGTACAAGATTATGGGTGCCTGGGGATTCACCACCAGCCTGCACCTGATTCTTCCAAATACATCATGAATGAATACATTTCAAACAAGAGAATCTGTAGGTACATCCTCCCTACACACAGGTACATCCGCCCTGCACAAGCCTCTTCATAGGTACATCCGCCCTGCACAAGAGTATCACAATCCTTACAGGTACTCCGCCCTGCACAGGATGTAAATGGATCTTTAGGCCCTGTTTCCACGCGAGAAACTGATCCAGAAACCTGTGTTCTCCGCGAGCAAGTGTTCCCAATGCTTGCCCTAAGCACCTGTTACACCAGGAAACCTTGAGACACATCCATGCTCACATATTCCATTGCTGTCCGGCCTGTTTTGTGCAATAACCAATCCAAAACAGCAACTTTCTATCGCGAGAATTCCACCTGTAAAGGGTCCTACAGCCCTGTGGAGGTCCCTAGAGCTGTCCTGCACTGTCCAAGTTGACTTTGGACACCTGAAACCAGCCCAAAACTCGCAATAACCGGAAAATATAGGTCTGAAATTTACCAACCAGCCCTTTAGAAGAGTGTGGGGATCGATATCCAAGCTTGTGTGAGTCCGGGAAGCAAGCAACCAGCCTTGTAGCAACTCCCAAAGCTTCAATCAGCTCTCCAATGTGTTGAATGATGAATAAAACAGCCCAAATGGCCTCTTGAAGGGGGCGCCTTTCTCCAGTGCCACCTATGGGGCTTGGTGGGTTCACATACAGGCTGACAAGTGTCCCCATAAGGTGTCCAGGTAGGTGTCCAGCCCATAGTGCTCCATTTGTCCTGTTTGTATAAGTTTAGGTCCAACCAAATGGGAAATGGCCGTAAGCTGTCCGGACTTCATTAATTTTGGTCCAACCAAATGCGAACGCATTATAAGTTGTCCGGCCACTTACTAATGAGTGTGGACCTGCAAATCAATAAACTTTAGTAGTAAATGAAATAAGCTGTAAATTGAGTGTGGACGCACTTACCACCTGCAAAACCCATAAGCCCACAATTTTAGGCCCAAGCAGGAGTGCACACACGTGTCCACAAGGTGCCCGGGCGTCCCCGGTCCCTCGGGCTTCACAAGCCAAAATAACAAGCATTGTCCAGGCAGCAAGACAATGTCACACAAAGTAAAATAAAGTTATGGCATGCATCATTTATGCATTGTGCACATGTAAACTTGGAGAACCACCTATCATCATTCTTGTACTTGAAAATATTTCGCCTGCCATCATAACACACCATGTGTGCATGGCCGGAATCCACACGGGCACCGCCCGAAAGTCCACAAATGTCCTGCCATGTCCTTGGACTCATATGCATCCACTCATATGATCCATACACATGCCCAGGTATAATACATACATGCATCCGCATGTTTCTAGGCCTGACACGCATCCGCATGTCCCTAGAATATAGGGATTTGTGACATCCCCCCGGCTTCTAATCAGTTGACCGCAAAAAAGACTCCAGATAGGCCTTCAAAAGATCTGGGTAATCCTCGAAGTAGGCCTCATTCATCCATTTCGCATCCAAAGCTGAATAATTCTTGAACTTCACAAGGTACCTACGAACAAGTTTGCCTCCCGCAAGCTTTCGTTCCTTGTGAAAAACAATCTCTTCAGGTTGAAGAATCTCTTCCAGCTCATCCACCTCGGGTGGGTCTTCCAAAACCGGCTCAAACGGTGTCGGTCCCATAGTTGCAAAAAAACGCGTTTCAAACTTTAGGCTACTCGTTTGAAACGTGCAAACGTTTCAAACGTTTGAAACGCGTTTTTTTGCTGGGCCAGTTTTTTTTTATGATAGAAAACGTACGATGCAGTATCTCCTGGCATTTCAGTTTTGAAAGTGACGCTTGAAAGAGACGTTTCCAGCCTTTGAAGTCTTCCAGGTTTGCTTGCACCCCTACCTACGCACCAGTCCTTCTCCCCCGGCCCCTACGCACCGTAGGTAACAGGTTTGTACTAACCCTAAATCCTGATTTTTTCTGATTTTGGACCAAATTTCAGATTTGAAATTTGGGCATTTTTTGCCAGGTTGCCTACATTGGTGCATGCACACCTTGCCTACGCACCAAGCCTACTCCTCCGGCCCCTACGCACCCTGCTTCTCAGGTTTTTAATAACCCTAAATGCTGATTTTTTCTGATTTTGGACCAAATTTCAGATTTGAAATTTGGGCATTTCTTGCCAGGTTGCCCAAATTTCTTCATTCATTCATCATGCCTCGGGCTAAGGATGCCATGTGGAACCACGTAACTCCTGTGAGCAGATATGGGGGTTCAGGCACAGAAAGGTGGAAATGCAATTTTTGTGCCAAAGTGTCAGGTGGGTCTATTATTAGGGTAAAGGCCCATTTTACAGGAGTAAGAGGGGAAGGCATTGGCCCTTGCAGTCAAGTACCAAGAGAGGTTGTAGCGTCTCTTCAGCAATGGAAGAGAGAACATGAAGCAGCAAAGGGAATTCAGCCTATTGATGATGATGTACAGGATACAGATTCTGTAGGTGATGTGTCCAAAAGAGCTAGGACAGAGGATGATTTGCAGAGTCAAGCAGGTGGGTCTAGCTCCATTCCTGTAGCCCACAGATCTTCATTGCCCACCGTGCCTTCTCTAAAGAGGGCAGGCATTAAAGCAGGCATACAAAAGCAAGCTGTCAAGGAGGCCACACGTGAATTGACAAAGTTGTTTATACAATGCGCTTTGTCATTTCACGTCGTGCGTACTCCTCGTTGGAAGAAGGCCATTAAAGCTATCAGCCGCATTGGGTATGAGTGGGAGGGTCCATCTTATGAGTCCCTTCGCAAAACCCACTTAAGGAAGGAGAAGAAGGCAGTGGAGCTTGAGATGGAGCCTTTGAAGGCAACCTGGCAGAAATATGGATGCACATTGCTTTGTGATGGCTGGACAGACATGAGAAAGAGAAATGTATATAACATTTTGGTGTCCTGTTGTAAGGGCACAATGTTTTTGCGTGCCATTGATGCCTCGGTTCCAGGTACAGTTGTTACTGGAGCATTCATATGGAGACATTTGCGTGAGGCAGTGCTAGAGATTGGCCCAGAGAACATAGTGCAGGTAGTTACAGATAATGGGTCAAATTGTGTATCTATGGGCAGGATGTTAGAGGATGAGTTTCCAAAGATAGTGTGGACTCCATGTGCATCACACAGCTTGGACCTCTTGATAGAGGATGTGGCCAAAATTGGGTGGATTGCCGACCTCTTTAGTACTTCTCGGAGCATGGTGAAGTTTGTCACCAAGAGGCCAAAGGTTTTAGCTATGTTTCGTGCACACAGTGATTTGGAGTTGTTGAAGCCCTCAAACACCAGGTTTGCTTACATGCTCATTGTGGTTGAGAGGCTTGTGCGGGTCCGTACAGGTTTACTCCGCACTGTTGTCTCTCAGGAGTGGATGGCATGGGATGATAGAGAGCATCCCAAGGCAGTAGCATTTGTGCGCGCGGTAATGCGAGACACTTGGTGGGCTGAGGCCCTTGCACTTGTCACGGCCACTCAGCCTATATATAGTGTGCTTCGCATTACGGACATGGAGGGCAGCACCCTTGGACTCTTATATGAGTTCATGGACCGCATTGGAGAGGCCCTAGATCGATGCACTATACTATCAGCTGAGAGGTATGTATCATTGTATGTCATTGTTGTTCTTTTAGTTGCCAGTGGCCACATTATACATTGATATTAATTCCATGCTTCCAAGTGTCGTTGAACAGGATCCAGGACATCAGGGAGGTGTGGAACCGTAGATGGGATTGGTTTCATAGGCCAATCCATGCGGTTGCCCATATACTACACCCACTATGGCGGAATGAGGAGCAGTTCAACAATGAGGAGCTAGAAGAGGGATGGCAGTCTTACATCCAGACCTGGACTGGAGGTGATGTTCAGCTCCTCAGGAAGTTAGAGGATGAGCTCCTAGTATTTCGGAATGGGAGTCATGCCTTTGGGAGAGCCACTGCAGTTTTGAGAGAGACTCAGCTTCAGCCAGTCTCTTGGTGGGAGAAATATGGCATCGGTACTCCAGTTCTGGTAAGTGCCCACTGACAAGTTACAACTTACATGTAATAAGTTTGCACTTTGAAGTAACAACTTAGTACTTACAACTTATATAAGTTGTTTCTTCTTATTATTTATAAAGTTTTCTGTTATCTTTTGACAGAAACGCCTTGCATTACGAGTCCTCTCACAGGATTGCAGCTCTGGTCCATGTGAGAGAAACTGGAGCACATGGGCCCTCTTCCATACAAAGAAGAGGAACAAATTGTCCACTGCTCAATTAGAACGGTTGGTGTATTGTCATTGCAACCTCCGTTTAATTGAGCAGCAAGGCAATCCCATTGAGCCGCGCCAAGTGAATGTCGACAAGATCGACATAGAGAAAGTGAAGGACGTACCAGAGATCCCTGCTGAGGAGCGCGACATCTATGCCATGCTATATGAGGAGATGATGGCACCAGCTACTATGACACGATCACGGGCACCGACATCAGCAGATCATGCATCTACGAGTGCTGAGGCTGAGGCTGAGGCTTCATCTTCTTACGACACAGACTCACATTCCTCAGAGGAGGATGATGCTGAGTAGTTACTAGTTACTACTAGTGACTCTTGACTCTTGACACTTGAGTCTAGAGTTGAGAGTCCAGACTCCAGACATTGGAGACCATTTGTTTTTTCAGAGTTTTTGTATTTGGTCTTTCGGTACAGACATCTGTATTTCAGATTTCAGATTTATCATTTGACACTATTCACTAGTGCTTAGTATGTTGCTTAGTATGTTGTAAGTTGTAACTTGTAACTTCAAACTGGTTATGCTATTAATAATTATATGGGTTTTTGCCATCTATGATCTAATTCCTGATTCCTGAAGACTGCCATGTATCATGTATGATGTATCATGATTCATGTTACATGTATGATCATTGTATGATGTAAATTGTAATCATGTATGATGTATTAAGAATCAGGATTCAGTATGAAATTTGAATCATGGATTCATCATTCATGATGTATCATGATTCATGTATATGAAAGTTGAATGTAGATTTTAGCATTAAACTGTACCAAACATAAATTTATGGACACCCCCCTAAAAAAAACCTGGAAAAAACACCTGAAAAAAAATTTGAAAAAAACTTTTAAAAAACTTTTGGAAATTTGTTTGAAACGTTTTTGAAACGTTTCAAACACGTTTCAAAAACGCGTTTCAAAAAACGTGTGGCAACTATGGTCGGTCCCACATAAGGCCTCAATAGGCTCACATGAAAAGCATTATGCATGTTCCAATGATCTGGGAGTACAAGCCGAAATGCAACATCATTGATCTTCTCCAAGATCTGAAAAGGTCCATAGTACCTGTTGGAAAGCTTAGGGTACTTTCCCTCTTTCCCTGGCCTCTTCCGAAGGCATGTCTTTTCAAATTTCAGCAAGACCCAATCACCTTGTTTGAATTGTACATCCCTTCTATGCTTATCAGCTGCCTTTTTATTTTTGGTTTGAGACCTCTCTATGGCTGTCCGTACCTGTGCAAATGCAGTATCCAAGTCTCTGACATACTCATCTGCTGCAAAAATCTCATCCTTTGTACGAAGGATGGGTGGTAGTACCACCTTGCCATAGATAATCTCAAAGGGCGCCTTGCCCGTAGAAGTATGTACCGTATTGTTGTAGGCAAACTCCACAAGTGGCAAATACTTCTCCCAATCCGATTTGCGGTCGGATACATAAGATTTCAGCAAGTCGAGGACGGCTGAATTTGCTATTTCACTTTGCCCATCTGTCTGTGGATGGTAAGCTGATGAGAAGTTCAGCTTTGTACCCATATTGTCAAATAATGCGCGCCAAAATAAGCTTGTGGTTCTAGGATCTCTATCCCCCACAATAGATTTAGGCATGCCATGGTGTTTGAATATCTGTGCCAAAAACATCCTAGCCATATGATCTGGCTTTATTGTCTTGCGCACGGGAATGAAATGTGCCTGCTTGCTAAACCTGTCAATAATGGTCCAAATAGCATCATTTCCCTGTGGCGTCCTTGGCAAATCCATAATGAAATCCATAGCAATGCTTTCCCATGGTTCATTTGGTATAGGCAAAGGCTGAAGCAATCCAGGTGCTTTATGTCGGTCAAACTTGACCTTTTGACATACCATACATTCACGTACATATGCTTCAATATCTTTGCGAATATGTGGCCAAAAGAAATACCTCTCCAAAGCTTGTGCTGTGGCCAAAATGCCTCTATGACCTGCATATGGAGGAGCATGACACTCATCCATAACCTTATGGCGAAGGTTCTTTACCACACACATACGATTTTGCATCATGAGATATCCATCTCTTATGACATAAGATGGGACAGCAATACCCTCTTGCAAATCAGCCCATACATGTGCAAAATCCTCATCCAGATGATAAGTATTACGCATATCCGATAAGTCCTCATGGTATGCAAGTGTAATAGCATGAACCTGTGGTCGTCTAGATAAGGCATCCGCCACCACATTCTTTTTCCCTGGAGTGTGTAAAATCTGAAAATGAAACATTGAGAGGAAATTTGCCCATCTCATATGCTTCTCTGAGAGCTTACTTTGAGTCAAAAAGTATCTCAAACTTTGATGATCAGTTTTGACCATAAAATCAGCCCCTAAAAGATAGTGTTTCCAAATAGTAAGGGCATGAACTACAGCCAACAACTCCTTCTCATAAACCTGTAAGTGAAGCTCTGCATGTTGCAAGCGTCTGCTCTCATAGGCAATGGCATGTCCTTCTTGGTTCAAAACAGCCCCTATGCAGTCCCCACTTGCATCACATTCCACAACAAAAGGTTTGTGCAAATCCGGAATAATGAGTACCGGTCCCGAGATGATTGCAGTCTTCAACTTTTGAAAGGCATCTCTCTCTTCTTGTGTCCATTTAAAGATTGCTTTCTTCTTCGTTAAGTCATGTAACGGAGCGGCAATAAAAGCAAAATGCTTGACGAACCTCCTGTAGTACGCACATAAACCAAGGAAGCTCCTCACTTCATGGACTGATTTCAGCTCTGGCCATTCTTGCATGGTTTGTATCTTTGCGGGATCCATGCGCACACCATCCTTTGATACAATGTGACCAAGATAGTGAATTTCTGGGAGGAAGAATTCACTCTTTTTTGCATTTATGTAGAGCTGATTTTCCTTAAGCTCTTTAAACACAATAGCCAGGTGCTCACGATGTTGGGCTTCATTCTTTGAGAATACAATAATGTCATCAAAGAATATACCTGTGAACTTTCTATGTTTTCTAAACACCCTGTCCATCATCCTGTTGAAGGTAGCGGGTGCATTTGTAAGGCCAAAAGGCACCACCAAAAACTCATAAAGACCAAAGGCTGTCCTAAATGCAGTCTTGTGTACATCTTGAGGTGCCACTCTCACTTGATGATACCCACTCTTGAGGTCTATTCGGCTGAAACATGCCGAACCTTCAAGCTTGTCCAAGATGTCATCAATGCGCGGAATGGGAAACCGATTCTTGATGGTTATCTTATTGAGGGCACGGTAATCAACACACATCCTGTAAGTACCATCCTTCTTTTGAACAAGAAGTACCGGCGAGCAATATGGCGAGGAACTAGGTCGAATCAAACCCTTTTCCAAAAGTTCATTCACCTGTGCCATAATCTCTTCTTGTTGACTAGCACTCACCCTGTATGGTGGCCTATTAGGTGGAGAGCTACCGGGAATTAGATCTATGCAATGATCTTCCGGCCTCTCTGGTGGCAAACTTGCTGGCAAAGCATTTGCAAAACAATCTTTGAACTCATTCAAAAAGTTAAGCTTGTCTTGATCTAATGTACTAACATCAACACTAGAATGTTCAATGGTATCACGTACAAAAACCAAGTAAGAACAAGCTGATTTCTTTATTGCCTTATTAATTTGTACATGGCTTACAAGAGGTATGGTACTTCCAGTAGTACCAGCATCTATAGAGTGCTCACGGCCTCTATGTACAAAGCTGATTTTCTTCTCTTTGTAAGCCTTAACAGGCTCTAAACGGTGATGCCAGGGCATCCCCAACAAAACATCACAACCTGTAAGAGGAGCCACTAGAAAGCTCTCATAGTCGAGGTAGTCCTGTATTTGTACACGGAGCTTACCAATGACCGGAGCTACATCAACCTGTTTGCCCTTAAAGGCGGCATCTGCATTCATTTGCATTCCCATGTCTTCCACATTGAGACCTATGGCGGCAGCCATTTGTACGGATATAAAGTTATCTGTGGAAGCATCATCAAAAAGAAACAAAGCGGGCTGATCCTTCAATTTGCCCCATGCCTTGCATATGACTCTACTCTTGGGCTCATGCCCTGTATTACCCTGCACATCGGGTACAACATTCACAAGAGGCTTTTGCACATTAGGCTCAGCATTCTTAGGATTCTGTGGGCATTTAGGATATATATGATCTTTACTGCCACACTTAAAGCATTTTCCAGCCTTCCTGTACTCTTCCAATTGCTGTTTTGAGAGCCCAAAATTGTGGCGTTTACCCCCCGGCTTCTTTTCGGAGTCATCCTTTGCATCTCGGCCATCTTTGGGAGCATTCTTAGGTGGCTGTCCACCCTTTTTCTGGTCATAACCAGTCCTGAATTTGCTCTTGTTTTGACCTGCAAATGACTTATTTGTGGGTGCTTTTATGTGTAAGTTCTCCGCAATCATGGCTGAGTGTATAAGCTCTTGTATGGTCTTATTTGGGTACACTCCCAAGCTTTGTTGAATGATGTGATGGAGCCCCGATTCAAACTTTCTCTTCTTCTCGTCCTCTCCAATCTTCATGAAGGGAGTAACCTTGAGAAGAACTTTCCAAAACTTTGCTATGTATGAAGCAACGGACTCTCCCTCATCTTGGGACAGCCAATCCCACTCCTTGCGTACATCCTTTGCAAAGTTTGGTGGTAAGAATTGATCATAAAACTGAATTTTGAAAGAAGACCAAGTTGAGGCAGCACTTCTATCAAGTATTTTTGCAAGCCACCAATCACTTGCCGTATCCTTGAGATGCATTCCCACATGCCTGAGCATAGACTTTTCCGAAAAGTCTTCATTGCAAAAAGCTATCTCAAATTGTCTAATGAAAGCAAGTTGCTTTGGTAGAGTCCATCCGTCCCTGAAAGTTTTCAAACTTTACATCCTTGTCACCGGACTTGAACTCTCGAGGCTTCTTCTTTCTATATGCATCCCTATGTACATCCTGTTCATCTGTATGATGATGATGCCGCGATGAAGATTCACGATCCCTCTTCGTTCTCTCTTGAGTCACACTCTCCAAATGAGTGGAAAGCTCAACACGAGAACGGACATGTCTTCTTGGAGCAAAGCGGGAATGAGTAGAGGATCCCTCATCCTTACTCTTCTCTTGACCTGCATCAAGCCTAGCACCAAGGACTCTTGTCCTTTCAGCATGTCTTGATATGACACCCAGCGATCATACCTATGAGGTATGCCTACCTGCGGGAAGGCAAGTATGGGATCGAAAGGTGGAGATACTACCAATCCAGATTCAGGACTACAAAGATACTCTGGAATGCTATGTTATGCACCTAGAAAATGTAGACTTGTTATTAGGGATTGAGTGGTTTAAGACTCTTCAAGTCCAGATAGATTGGTCTAGTCATATTTTTTCTTTTCAACATAGGAACACCCAGTATAGTATTTTAGGTGATTGTATACATCCCTCTCAGGGACCTCTTGTAAATACAGTTGATTTTGGAAATATAATGGATTCTTCTTTATATACCGCTTTTCATTGTGTATTGATTCTACTTTTTTCATTTCTCATATCTTCCATGGATGTCAATGAATTAAGTGTGTTTGAAAGCAAAGAATTACAGCAGATACTTGATTCGTTTCAAGATGTATTTCCTAAGGAACTGCCAACGGGTTTACCACCTGAAAGGGCAGTAGATCATCGTATTGACTTGATCCCTGGTGCTCATCCTGTCCGTATTCCACCTTACAGGATGAGCCAAGCTGAGGAAGATGAGTTGGCTAAACAACTCGAAGATTATTTGAGGATGGGCCAGATCCGTCCAAGAAAATTACCTTGGGGTGCACTTGTGTTGCTTAGGAGAAAGAAGGACAACACCTGGAGAATGTGTATAGATTACAAGAGATTGAACAAGCTGACAATTAAGAACTGTTATCCCCTCCCTAGATCAGATGACCTGATTGATATGTTAGCAGGAGCGAAATATTTCACGAAGATAGATTTACGTACTGGCTATCACTAGATACGTATTCATGAAAGGCATGTCGAAAGAACCGCCTTTCGGACTAGGTATGGCCATTACGAGTTTCTCGTATTATCTTTTGGGTTAACCAATGCTCCAGCCACTTTCCAGTAAATGATGAACGATCTTTCTCGTGAACATTTAGGGAAATTTGTGGTGGTGTTCCTGGATGATATTTTGATATATAGTCGTACTCTTGAGGATCATGTTAGACACCTCACGATTGTCTTATCTATTTTAAGACAGAATCGACTATATGCTAAATTAAGTAAATGTGAGTTTTTTATGACAGACATCATTTACTTGGGACACAAGATCACTAGAGATGGATTGAGCATTGACTATGACCGAGTTCAGAAGGTTCTGGACTGGCCTATACCGCGAACAGTGAAACAACTTCGTTCTTTTCTCAGTTTTGTTGTTTTTCTTCGGAAATCTGTGCGGGAGTACTCTCAGCTCACACTACCGATGACCGACTTGTTGAAAGGCCGTGGACGTAAGTCAAATCAGCCTATCACTTGGAATAACGATTTGGATATGCCCTTCAGACTTTTGAAAGATAAAATCAAGGAAGCACCTATCTTAGCATTACCCGATCCTAGTCGGCCTTATGTTCTTGAAACTGATGCCAGTGACTATGCCATCGGGGTTGCTCTATTGCAAGATGGTAGATCTGTTGCTTTTGAAAGTAAAAAGCTAGACGACACTCAATCTCGTTGGCCAACCCTTGAGAAGGAGCTTTATGATGATTCGGAATGGTTTACTATTCCGTAATGACAAAATTTGTGTACCACAGATCCCGGACATTCGGTCCAAGATTCTTAAGGAGTGTCATGATGCCTCTTCTACTGGACACCCTGGGGTACACAGGTTAGTGAAACACACTTTTTATTGGCCAAAGATGAAAGGGTATGTAGAAGATTATGTTCTCAAGTGTCAAATTTGTCAGGCAAATAAAGCTGAACGCTTTAGACAGGTTGGGTTGTTGCATCCTTTGCAAATCCCTGGTAATAAATGGGAAAGCATTTCCATGGATTTTATTACCGGATTGCCAAGAACACATCAAGGCCATGATTCTATTTGGGTTGTGGTAGATTGCTTAACAAAAATGGCTAGATTTTTACCGACCCGGAAGACTATTACAGCTACGCAATTAGCACGGCAGTTTATCGAGCAATTGTTTAGACTGTACGGGTTACCGCAGGACATAGTCAATGATAGGGACTCTAAGTTTACGAGTGATTTTTGGAAACTTGTTTTTGAGAAGTTGGAAACAACTTTGAATTTGAGTTCCTCAGATCATCCTCAATGTGATGGCCAGACTGAAAGAGTGAATCAGATTTTGGAGGATATGCTTCGGGCATATGTATCCAAAAGACAGAGTTCATGGGAGGATTATCTTCCTATGTTAGAATTTGCTTATAACAGTACTAAGCATACAAGTACAGGTTTTAGTCCTTTCATGCTTATGTATGGTCTTCAACCTAGATCACCTGTTACAGTAGGATTCTCAGGACTTCAGTATGATGCAGCACGTAATTTTTTGCAAGATATGCAAGAAATGTTACAAGTTGCGAAGGAATCTATTAGAAGTGCTCAAGACCGAGACAGATTTTATTCTAATAGACATCGTTCACCCAGAGAGTTCTTTGAAGGAAAGATGGTGTATTTGCGAGTTCCGAAAGATTCCGAGACTTTACGGACAAGTTGATCTCCAAAATTATCCCCTAGATACTGTGGACCATTTCGTATTACACGAAGGATTGATTCAGTTGCATATGAATTGGATTTGCCTTCTCATGTGAAAGTTCATCATGTATTTCATGTCAGTAGACTTAAGGAAGTACCGGGTGGAACAGACCAGTTAGTTACTCCTCAAGAAATCATAGATGTCGAGGACATGACATTTGTTCCACATGAACCTGAAAAGATTCTTGGATTTCGTGAAAGAAGATTACGTAATACGCTTATCACGGAATACAAGATCAAGTGGAAGGATCGTGTTGAGGAGGACGCTACATGGGAGACATTGACTACTCTTCAGAGAGATTACCCTGGCTTTCTAGTGAGCTCAGGAGTGAGCTCTTAGAGGAAGGGGAGTATGTCATGTGCACAGTGTGTATCTACCGTGTGCTACACGCACACAAGACTAGCTTGGAGGTTTGGGGAAGCTTGGAGCTAGGCAGGCTAATTGGCGAGCTGAGTTAGGGATAGACTAACGGGCGGGCATCCAAGTATGGGCGGGCGGGCGCCCAAGTGTGGATGCCCGATGACCAGCCAAGAGCCTATAAAAGGGTGGCCAAGGTTAGTCATTAGTCATATAGAGTCTCGCGTGACTTGTGAGAGCTCTATGGTCTAGAGCCTGGATCTAGTGCAGACGTGCACCTGCTTTACGCAGCCGAGGCCGACAGCAATCTTGAGACACGCGAGGGTAGCTTGGCGGCGGTATGGGATATCGCGAGGTAGAGATTGGTCGGTACGTCAACCTAGTTAGCTCAGCTTGTGGCTCGGTGGGGACAACCAAGATTGTGGGCTTGCCTACGGCTGTCATGGTTGGGAGGTGAGTGAGGCCTTCACCCCCTTCTTGTTTATTTGTTTGTTTGTAGGTTTTGAGTCTTGTACCGGGAGTGTTCCACGAGGAGATTCTTTGGGGTATTGACACTGTGGGTGGTGGGCGGCGGCGATCAGAGGCAGCGTCAGTGGAGCTAGGCGGAGGTGCTGCACAGAGGTGGCGGCCGGCGGAGCTCGGCGGCGGCGGCAGGAGGCGGAGATGATGACGGTGACGATGATGATCTCCACAAACTTCATGCACTTAATACCCAAACAAGAGGGCTCTAGCTTCTTTTATATTTGGGGAGGGCCTTGGTTTTTGCCAAAAGCAATCTTCATGCTTTGCTTTTTTCTTTTTGCTTTAATATTTTTATAATAATAAAATATTACACATCTTTTACCAAAGTTCTTGATTTATTACCTTTCTAGTTTTAGGGCCTTGCTTTTTGGCCCTGGAGTTGCTTTTTGAAAAAGCGGCTTTTAGCTTTTTGATCCGGCTCAGTCTCCTCTTTCCAATGATGCCATTGCTTTGCGGTCAACTAATTTTGACTTTCTGCTTTTTCTTGCTTTTTGTCCAAAACTGGTGCTTTTTCTTGAGCCAACTTTATGATCCGTATTCCCAAGCTTTTGTCAATGTGTCCATGTGTTTGAGCATGTGTTCCATCATGTGAAAAGAGCTAGGAGGGCCAAATAGTTACATTCCCTCCCTCTTATATAGTAGTTGTCCTCAATTGCGAACTGCAAGTGTTCCAAGCATATCCATATGTTCCATGTATATCCATGTGTTTCAAGTACATCAAGTACATCCATATGTTTCAAATATTTCCCAGTACTAGCCCTGTCGGTGAGCTTGTGGATCTGGGCGTTTCCCATATCTGCGGTGTCATTTGCTCATCTGGCAACATCTCTATGCCTTACCTTTGACCAATGTCTTTGTTCTTGATGGTACGTTTTCATGGCGTGTCACATGTGTTAGATAAAATAAATGCTTACTTACCTTCTGCTTAAACTAGACAGAGCCTAGTCAACAAACGAGTATGCATCATTCGCGTCTATTGGGTATTCCACGTACTGGCTAGGTAGTCTAGAGCCCAATGGACTATCACATGCCATAAATCCAAGCATTGTCCATGCATCAAAAACAACACACAAACTCAGAGAAATTCAAACATACATGAGAAATTCAAACATACATCCGTATGCAGTGCACAAGTAATGATCCTCCTGTTCATGGATTGTCCTGTCTGGTTTCATCGAAAACCGTACTGAGCTATCTGGCTCCCGAGGGAAACCCGTTCAGACTATCACTCAAGGCCATCTGGTCCACTAGGACCGCCCGAGAGTTCATCAATAGTCATTTGGGCCATCTGGTCGCATTGACCGCTCGACGATGAAATCCAATATAGTCATCTGGGCCATCTGGTCTCAATGACCACCCGATTGAGAAATCCAATACAGTCATCTGGGCCATCTGGTCACTAAGACTGCTCGACTGCGAAGTCCAAGATATCTGGCATCGTTGCTATCCAATGGGTCATCTTGCATCGTTGCCTCCCCCTCCCATATACAAATCTCGTTTTGGCATCGTTGCCACCCAAATACAAATGGGCTATCAGGCATCGTTGCCACCCAAACTAGAGCATGTCCAAATAATCATTATGTAAGAAGAATAATGATCAATTTCAGTCCAATATATATACAATGAAGAGGGCTAGGGGTATAGTCTCTTCCTCTTGAATCTGTCTTGATGGCAAGACGTCTATGCCTGTACTTCAAATATATCTGGACCAACTGCTTCGTGATAAGCTCAAAGTATATCTGGATAGTTCTTGAAGTATTTCTCTGGCATCCATTTTGCATCCCATAGCAAATAATTCTCGTATTCCAAGAGGAACTTTCTGACCATTATTTCTTCTCTTTTTCTCATAGAATAAAACTCAATCTGTTCTGGCTCTTCTGCCCATGGTGGATCCTTCAATACAGGCTCCTCTGGGGGGTAACCGTGTACATAATTCCAACAATAAACTGTCATGGAAGGCATTATGTCCACATCTCCTCCAATGATCTGAAAGGTCCAACCGGCAACATACATGGTGGATCTTCTTGGTAACCTAAGTAAGGTCCATATACCATCATTCTATATCGTGTCTTTGGCTATCCAAAGATAAAATCCATAGCAATACTCTCCCATAGAACATTCAATGGGTGCAATAATCCTACTAGCTTTTGTCGATCAAACTTGACCATCTGACAAACCAAATATTTTCAAACATATAACTCAATGTTCTTTCTCATACAAGGCCTAATAAAGGTACACCCACTATAGGGCACTGATGACGTCAGTTGGGATGTCGTAGTATCTAGTCCATACTATGCATAATGGAGTTGATAGTTATATAGTCTTGTGGGTTGACGACCATGAGTATATAACATGCACGTTCTTAAAAGGTGAATTTGGGCATGTTCTTGGATTCATCTAGGTATATAATTCAGCCGTATTAGCAGACATGCAGATTTCACATTGTGAAGTTTTCGTCCGCGTTGCGGCCGGTTGATATTGTGCTTATTCTTTCTATCTTTAGCGGTGCATTTGTCCTATCAACTACTTATTTGCTGTACTATATCTTTCTATTTACTACTTTCCTTAGTGCTAGGCTTCATTATGGCTGAGTTTGCCCTGCATCTCCGGAGGTTTCACAGAAACTCAGTACGAAGGGCTTTGTGTGAATATATGCTCTTATGTGTGTGTGTGTGTGTGTGGAGTGCCTGTGTGAGAGCATATCTTGATACAAAGTTCTACACCCACTATTGGGCACTGATGACGTTAGTGGGGATGTCGTAGTATCTAGTCCATACTATGCATAATGGAGTTGATAGTTATATAGTCTTGTGGGTTGACTACCATGAGTATATAACATGCACGTTCTTAAAAGGTGAATTTGGGCATGTTCCTGGATTTATCTTGGTACATAAATATAATTTTCTTTCTTTCTTTCTTTCTCGTTACTTTTTGAAGGTCTATAGGAATCCTTTCGCTTCCTAGGATAGTCCTAAGAGAAATTGAGGGTCTCTAGAGACCTTTTCACGGACCCCAAGAGAAAGTCCCGAGAGAAATGATTACATTTTTAGAAAGTTTTTAAAAAAAATTAAACCCTATTTTGATTGCATGGTTGGATAGAGCAGGAAAGATAGATCTTTTTTATTTTTTATTTTTTGTGTTTTTTACGGCTTTTCAATTGGAGTTACAGTTAAAGAGTTATGACTATTGCCAATGAGGTGATAGCTCAAGTGGTGAAGGTGTTCGCCTAGGATCAAGAGGTCCTGGGTTCAAACCCCCCCTTGGTGTTTTCTCGGCGGCATCGTCTACGGGTGGATAAATAAGCGCCTACAGGTGGCTGTTTACGGACGGTGAAATTTGGTAGCTAGAAAAAGAAAAAGAAAAAAAGAGAGTTATGACTATTGTTTGATCATCATCATGCCTCCACAGATCCCTTTTTTTTGAAGGGGTCCCTAAGCTCATGAATAGTCGCTATGCCAACCCTTCCCAATGGTGATAAGAATGCTATCTCCAAGTTCATGAATAATCACCATGCTTATCACCATGAAAAAATTGAGAGCCATGATGATGATTGTTCATGAGCTTGGGATTACGCATGATCCAAGGACTTTAGTTGATGCTAAAAACAATGATTGTAATTGTCAAATCATAGATCAAATTGACAAGCCGTAAAAAGAACAAATGATATATTTTTTGTGCCCTGTCCAACCATGCAAACAAAATAAGGTTTGCAGGATTAAACAAGAAAAAAGATGATAGTTTTTCTTTCTCCTTGTGCTTTAATCTTGTCTAATAACCTTCAATGTAAGATGGGTAAGATGAATGCAAAAGGTGGGGTTGAGCTTCAACGAAAGACCGTCATCAAATTTTCTTGCTTAGCTTTTCAAGTCCTAATGTTTGCATCACAACAGGGCTATAGCTCCAGGGGTGTTGGATTCGGAGATGTTCGGTCTGCAAACTCTCCAGCACATCATGCGTGTGACAAGGTCTTGGGACTCAACGATGTCTATGATTCCCAAAGGCGGTGAAGTAATATGGGGAGGGACTGATTGGTCACCAGAAGAAGGGTTTCAATGCTCATCAAAAAAGAAAGAAAATGATGAGAAAGGCCATGGCCTGACACTAAATCCAGAATCGACTTCAAAGGAGCTGGGCCCCCATGGGAAACCAATGGCACACTATGGAAGATTGCTCTCATTTGGCAAGGACGTGGCCACATTGCCATCGAAAAAGCTTAAAAGGAAACATTTCAAGGTATGCAGGGGTGGAAATGTGGCTGTTTTTGAGGATTGATTACATAAGAAGAGCTTAACAGCGTTCTTTTTTGCTGCAGAATGTAAGAGGTGGTGTCCCAGTCAGTGCGAATCTTTCTTGTGGGGATGTGTGGACCGAATACCATGAAATCAGCTGGGAAAGCATTCAAGCAGTTGCAGAGCATCAAGTGTACACTGCAGATGTAGTCCCAGAACTTCTTAGATATGTTGCTCCTGCAATGATGCAGCGGGGAGATGCTCACTTTTCACATGGGCTTGCTGAGGACCTTAATGATCCGAAATATGAACACTTCAAATATTGGTCCAATCCTCTAGAGACATGGTAAGCACTATTTTCTTATTGCAACAAACTATTGCATGTGCAAGCTAGTGTGAAGAAATGACACAGAGGAAGATGAATCGATTTGTGGAATTAACGTGTTTGATGGCATGTCTAACTAGTAGAAAGAACTGTGACTTGGGGGGCTGCTGTCTTGTTGCATTGAGGCTGTGAGGTAGCCAGAATTGTTCCTTCCTGTGAGAGGAATATCATACTCCCATAGAGTGCCGGCTTGTGTGTCGGCCCGGGGAAAGTTGTGGGCCGAGCCTGTCCGCGGACTGTTGTGAAGCCTCCCTTTTAGATTGTTTGAGGCCCTTTACAGAAAGAGGGGTGCCCATCCCACATTTTTGGGGAAACGAATTATCATGCTGGAAATGAGTAAATGGGCACTAACCTCTTTACAATTTTGCATAAGGATTTTTATTCAACTCACGTGTAGGAGACCCCCTCGAAATGCAACTGATGTGGAACAACTACTTTTAAGTCTTGTGGTTGCGACTAAAGAGGGAGTAGCACCTATGAGACTAGGGGACCACCTCAAGGAGTTTTCAGATCCGTTCATATTGCCTTGTACCCCTGCTGTGGCTAGTGCTTGTTACCTCAGGGTGGTACATTCTCTTCCTTTGGGTGCAACCCAATTGAAACTACCTCAACTCAGTGTCCTCTGAGGCCATCTTTTTTCTCTTAACACTGCTTCACATTGATGAGGTTGCCAAAGAGAGACCTGTAATCATGTGCGTGCTCCAAGTTGTTTGAGAGTTCCTATATCCTAATATATGTTGGTGTTGTGAAGGTTGCCAAATGCACCGGATATGGAAATTTACTGCCTCTATGGGGTTGGCATATTAACGGAGCGTTCGTACATCTACAAAGTGTCACCTCAACCAGAAACTTGCCATATACCGTTCCGCATTGACCCCACAGCAGAGGGTGATTCTGAGGGTTGCCTGAGGGGGGGAGTCCAGTTTGTGGATGGTGATGAGACTGTTCCAGCTCTTAGTGCAGGTTTCATGTGTGCAAAAGGCTGGCGTGGCCACACACGGTTTAATCCCTCTGGATCTGCAACTTTTGTGAGGGAGTATAACCATGCACGTCCTGCCAACTTGCTGGAGGGACGTGGTACACAGAGTGGTGCACATGTTGACATCATGGGCAACTTTGCTTTGATTGAGGATGTCTTGAGGGTTGCAGCAGGGGCATCAGGAGAAGAGATTGGTGGGGATCAGATTCACTCCGACCTTTTGAAGTGGGCAGAGAGAATTCCTTTGAAATTGTAGTGCAGTTTCCATGAATATCTTCAAATGTAAAGCCTTAAGCCATAGAAGTTGAATAGATTGATGGCATGTGCAAATGTGTCTGATCATACAGTCTGCAAAATCTTCTTGTGTTTATTTCTTTATTGAGTATTATCCATTATTTTAATTCAAAGCTTGATTAGTTTAATGCTATATAGATATCTTTGTGGCAGTATCCTGTCGGCAGTATATACATTCTTAAATTTTTGTGGAGAGTTGAGCATTGGCCAATCACTATACTACGTATTTCTAAACATAATGACAAATATTAGGCAGTGTGCCCTTTTTGTCCCCTAGTTTATAGTTCAATAATAATTCAAACAAATACCTTTAGATTCCATTCCTCAAAACAAGAGGATAATACACTCCTATCTACCCTTACCTAGAAGGTCGTGAGTTTGATCCCCCAGCAAATGATTCTTAAAGAGTGGAGTGTAAGTTTTGATGCAGTGACAGTGGGGTTCTATTACTCTTGTTTGAAGTTTAACAAGTGTAACAAAGCTTTAGTTCTCTTGTGGCTTTTTAAAATACTTTTTACAAAAAGACTTCAAACGACCTTTGCCTTGCTTCTATGGTTACCTAGCTACGTGATTGTGCTTCGTCAAGTGAAAGTGCCCACCATAACCCCCCTTCTGTCTGGTATTCTTGCCAACATGGGTGTTTTGTGACTTTTGAGAGATCATGAGACTTGTGGAGCAGGTGAGGATCTTTCAACTTATTGCATGTGGTAATGACACCACATGAGGTTACGTACCATGTCATCAGTGATGAGATGGCATGGTGAAGTCCATCTCGACACCGGCGAAGACTACAACAGAGGATTAGGTTCACCACCTAACGTAGGTTATCAAGCCTTGATAGGCTTGTTTAGGCTTAGGAGAGAAACTACTCAAATAGAATAGACATTTTTACTCAAATTAAACCAATTAATTTTTTATAGATTCACCATGATTAGTACCACTAACTCACATAAAAGTATTAAATAATAATAAATAAAACATTAATTATATTTAATTGTTTTTACATATTGAAATGGATTTTTAATAAAGATGTTGAAAAACCTAATAATTAAAAATGAAATTTCATCGTATGGCCAAATTTCATCATATGGCCGAATTGTCTTTGAATCAGGTAAAAATAAATAAATTTAGTAATAAAGATGTGGTGTACGAAAGAAACTTTTTTTTTCATACTTTTAAACCATATAATAATTGGTTTAAAATAGAAATCAAATATAAAAGGTACTTTATAAATCAAATTAAGATAACCATTATGTGCTTTTTGGACGTGCAAAGTTGAAATGACATCTGGAATATCTTTAGAATGCTTTGGTATCAACTTCGAACCATGTGGCCGCCATTCCACTACTTGTAATATCACCATGGGCTACCAAGACTATACCATATGAAGCACAATGGAGTAGAATGTTCAAGATTTACTTGTAAGGGTGTTAGAGTGCACACACTAGCTCAAATTCACAAGAAAATATAAAATCACAATGTAATTATAGTTCAAAGGAAATTTTTCACAAAGGGCAGGATAGAGTTGTTTCAAGAATTCAAGAGAGCCAAGGAGGCGAGGGAAATTAAAAAAGCCTAAGAGGTTAGCTTTTAGGTGGATTTTTGTTTAACTATTTTTAAATTAAAATATTATCTAAATAATATAAAAATAACACTCCAAATACAAAAAATACGATCCATGCCAATGAAATAAAGTTTGGGGTAGAAACAATCGCGTGAAGGAATGGTAAGGGTCGACTCATCAGCTATCTCGAGGAGTTGTATGATGAGGGAGTATCACGTACAGTTCTTTGGGAAGGGAATGGGTACCCACCTTTTCTTCACTTACCGCCCTTCGTGGGCGATAAAGCGGGGGACCTATCTTTGGCTCTCCTATTACTATATGGGTATGGGGTTCTAGACAAAGAAAAATACAAGCGGCACATTAGTTTCTCTCACATACCTCGCCTAGATCTGTCGTCATGCTCTTATCTATCTTATTGATTTTTTTAAAAGACAAGAGCTATCGATTTTCATATATCATTAACCATAGAGTTAGTGAATGGCACTAAATCTTGCCATGGCTCGCCTTTCTTGTTTCTTTCCTTGTAAAAGTGACTATTAACTGAAGCTCATGTAGAGGCACTTACAGTTGGATGTGTAATCTTGGCAAGAATTCTTTCAAAATTGGGAAGTTATGGTCACAATGATCCAGACTGGAACCATAGTACACACTGTACCAAACATACTCTAGAACCATAGTGCACGCACACTAGACCAAACACACACACTAGACCAAACACTCACACAGAGAAACAACTAATTAATTTTATTATTAATTTACTATTAGTAATATAAATTAAATCATTATCTAACTCATATGAAAACATTATCTAACCAATATAAAAAGTACAATCCAAAATGGTCACAATGGCCCAATTTGGGTACTAGAGTGTGGACTAGCACACATACAAAGAAAGATGAGACATAACCTCAACTCTCTTCATGATCTCTCTCTCTCTCTCTCTCTCTCTCTCTCTCTCTCTCTCTCAAATAGAACAAAAGCATTTCAAATGATCATTATTTATATAAAGTACTTTTTCGTATAAAAGGGTTTACATATGAAAAGCTTTCGTACAGAACAAGCAAATAAAGTTCGCTATTTGAGCTCCAATAGATTTTGTACAAAACAAGCAAATAAAATTTTCTATTTGCGATGATATTCGTGTTATACATGAATAACATAGAATAATTTGCATACAAATATTATTTAAGTTAAATACTATACACTACATCCTCTATGTAGTGGCTCTACATAAGCATTGATCGTGCATAGTATGCCATGTTAAAGGTACTATGGTAGTGTTTTACTAGGATAACTAAAAGGTCTTTTAATTTGATTACAAGTAGCTTTAACCTTCACATGCATGTCATGAGCATTCCTTTATAACTCTTGTTTCTCAAAAGAAGGGAAAAAGTAGCATTTGATACCTATCTACAAAATTATATCATTTTATGCTTCTCTTTCATAAATGTTGAGATGATTAAAATACACATTTTGTATACAAATTTGCACTTTTTGGGAATCCTAAATCCCTTATGTTTGTATAGTTTTTGTAACTCCACAACAAAAAAAACTCTTTCAATTGAAAGCACATGTTATCTTACATATGTTCTATTGAACCCACCTCCCCCGTCTCTCCTTCTTTGTTGTCATATGTGTCCATTCATAACCTTGGTGTGTAAATGTGATACTTATGTCATTTTCCTTATTGCTCATGAAACTTACCTCATTTTTGGCTTCTTCTGTCATTATATGCGTGTTTGTTTTTAGTCATATTACACATACCCTTCTCCTTGACGACCTATTTGTTTGGGTAACAATAATTATAGTAAGTAGCGATCCATTGTGACAACTAACTTAACTACTCCTAGATAGTTGATGGAGCCAGAAGTGTTGTGGATCCCTTAAGCACGATGATTTTTCTTTGGGAGAACCCTTGCCAATATTTGTAGCCATAGGTACCCTTTTCAAGCCCCTTCTCCCATGCCTCTCTCCTCTTTTTTAAGGCTCCATTTCTATTTATTAATAAATAATATATGCATATATACCCTTTAATAAGCTATTTTTTTGGCCACCAATATCCACTTCCCAAGCCTTGCTATTGATCACTTTTCAGGCCAACACACCATATGTGACAAGAGTTGAAATCTTACCCAAAATTGCTAAGAATATTCTCTTTAGATTCTTTTGATAGCCTTTTTTTCCCCCAAATTTAGCCAAATTAAAAAAACACACAGCAAGTTTAAAGCGAATCACTTATCCCTTAAGTGAATCACTTCTTGTGTAGATGTGAATTGACCTTTTTGTGGGAGGATTGCTTTCTTTTTATAAATGATAATTTTCATTAGAATCTCTTTCTTTCCCCCCCTCTCTGCACACGCACACGCACACGCAATGCTGTAAGGAGGAGGAGGAGGAGGAGAAGAAGTCATGCTTCTTTGTTTCTTTTTCTTCTATTTCTTGAAGAATGCGGAAAACAAAGACAAAGAAGGCATGCTTGTTTTTGTAATTTTCTTTTTCTTTGTCTTGTTCATGTGCATGTGAAGAAGAAGAAGATAGAGGAAGAAGAAGGCATGCCTTCTCTTTTTTATTCTCATCTTCTTCTTCTTTATGTGCACATGAAGAATAAGAAGAAGACAAAAAAGGAGAAGATACTAACAAAACACATACGTTTTTTTTCTTGTCTAGTTATTTTCCCCTCCATTCTAGTCCCCCCCTTTCTAGTTACTTTTTTTAACAAGATATATATACATGTTAACAAATATGCACGTAGGTTCTTTGTGGATTTGTGGTGGGTATTCTGGTTTTATAGTGGAGCACATAGTGAATGCGCACTTTATGTATGCAAAGTACACAATTGAGTATATTCATGTAAAAAAAAGGAAGCATTAGGAATGTTGAACATTAGGCTTATTCTAGACTAAAAAATGGGCCTCCTAAGGAATGCCATGTCATCAAGGCCTATAAAAATGGGGATCATGGGTGAACCTTCCCCTCCTTATATTCAAACCCCCTCATGTGACATATCGTTGTGGAAAGCTCTTGATGAGTAGGTTCTAAATATATAATCTCCGACAAATTTAGAGTTGATATGCTCAAGATATGCCTTTCCCTCCAAAAAAATAAATTCAAAATCTTCGTTAAGGGATCATTCAAGCTTATTGGTTGAGAGAGCATATTATTAAAATATTCTAAAACCTTAGGAGGCCCATTTTAGAGTCGAAAATAAGCCTAATGATTACATAAAGAAGAAGACAGGGAAAAAGATAGCGGGACCTATATGACTTGTATGTCCCTTTCTCTTGTATGTCCCTTTCTCTTGTTCTCTTTGTTCCTTTCTAGCTCAAAACATCAAATATAAGATTCTAATCCATGGAAGGACCGTGAGAAGAAAGGACTTCAGCCAATCTATTGGCTTCAAGAGAAGAGTAATCCTTTAAGACTATATTAGGGAGTTTGGGAAAATCCCCATACTTAGGGAATTCCAAATGGTGGCACTTTTAAATCTACTTATTAGAGCATCTTAAGCACACCAACTCTAAATTTATTGGAGATTGTATATTTAGAGCCTACACGTTAAGAGCTTTTCAATCATATCACATTATTGGAGATTGTATATTTAGAGCATATTGGAGATTGTATAGTTAGAGCCTACACGCCAAGAGCTTTCTGGCGATATGTCACATGAGGGGGTTTTGAAAAAAGATTGATAGGGTTTATCGGCTTCGCATTTATGAATCTTTGCAAATTGGGAATTGGAAATTTTTCCAAACTTCCTAATATTGTCTTCTTTGTTGAAAGAAGATTTTCCTACCCACAAGACTATGTAAATAAAAGATAAAAGCTAAATGTTGATAGGGTTCGTTTGGGTGAATTGGTGGGCACCTAGGTCTCATCATTTTAGAGGAAAGAAGACTCAAAAGATTTAAGTAGATAAATACAATTTGGGAGTTGAGATTGGGGAAAAGATACAAGCTATGGTTGCCTTTAGTAAAAGAATTGAGGGAAAGATGCATATAAAATTAGTTATATATAGATAATGACATCATTACTGAAGCATTGATATAAAAATTGAATCATATGTAGAAAAAGAGCTTAAAAAGGACTTTACTATGATATAACTATTTTTGCAATCTCGGCATAGGGATATCAAGTTTTCTAAGACAGCTTGTTGGTGATAAAATAGAGAAGATGAATACAACATTGCACATGTTTTTGGAGTGTGATTTTTTTTTTTTGCGAGCTTCTGCATGCAAGTTTTTTTTCAATTTTGTGAGCTTTGTTCAACTCTCAAGAACATCACACCAAGTTTATAACATCAAGATCAACACCATAGCAACAACAATATATTTACTTATCACTTAAGATGTTTACAGATAACCTACATTATTTGAGGAGCGCTACACTATTTAAAAGAAAAAGGGGACTCCAAGGGCCTTAAATACATACATTAGATTCAAAACTTTGTTTCCTATGGAATTTGACACTTTGATATAAAAAATGAGCTTAGAAGGTTAAAAAATGGTTGAATCGACTGTAAACTTGCTTATGTTACCACCATCTTTCTCTAGGTGATTGGAAAGGGTGCTGTTAGCCCCCCCTGGACCATCAACGTGGCACTGATGGTCTTGGGGCTGATAGAACCTCCTTTCCTAAGCATCAATTGGAGAAAGATGGTCATAACAAAGACGTGTCTACTACAGTCGATTCAACCATTTTTGGGCCTTGTGAGTTCATTTAATGTCCACATTGCCAAATTCTATAGCCAAAAAAGTTTTAAATGTAATGATAGAATTTTGGGACTCCTTGAGCCCTCCTTTTTAAAAGTGGTGTTCTTCTTTGTTTTAAAAATTTCCCCCAATGATCTAGAGTTACAAAAAAAAAGCTCCTAAGTTTTTCGCACACGGAAACTCACAAAAAATATTCTCCATGTTTTGGCATATAGCTGCAACCCAAATGAACCATATGAATGCATAGAGCTTGAAGAAGAATTTGCATGTATTAAATGTTTTTTAATGAATAAGGGTGTAAAAATTTATAGAACACGGTGTAAAATTGTTATAAGTGAATGACCTCTTTATGCAAGACATTTATTTCACATAAGCACCCTTGGAATGTGTCTATTCAACAGTGACCTTATAGATTTTTAAAGCTCTTATCATAAGGATTAAATTCATCTCATAAACCCCAAAGGTATGGGTGTTGCATTTACGGTAATTAAACTGTAAAAATAGCACTCAAAATGAGGTCTTTTGAAGAAAGTAAAAATAGCACTCAAAATGAGGTCTTTTGAAGAAAGTAAAGAAGAGATAAATGAGGTCTTTTGAAGAAAGTAAAGAAGAAAATAGCACTCAAAATGAGGTCTTTTGAAGAAAGTAAAGAAGAGATAAAAAAGTTTAACTTTAATCCTCTAGCCATGTAGCTTCTCATCAATAATTAAAAGTAGAGAACCATTCTATGCCATTACCCCTAGTAGAGTGATCAAAGCCTATGAGTGGTTCCCAAGATCTTTCTACATGCTCACCGCCGTTGATTTTAAAATATGCATATAGATGTAAAGACAAAGATATAGATTACATAAAAATAACCCCAAACACGACTCAAGTAAAAGAATGCAGCAGAATTAGTCCCAAATGCCACTCAAGTAAAATAAATTAATCCCAAATGCAACTTAAGTAAAGAATGCAGAATTAGTTGAAGTTAGAGTAGCCCAGTATAAGAAGGTAAAAGGATAGTCTATCATGAGAAAAATATCTCATTGGTGTTTTTTGTAAGTCTAAATAAAACTCAAACCAAAATAAACAAAAAAACCCACACCTAATTGATTATTTTAAATGCTTGCCACTGTAGATAGACTAGTTGATATGTTTTTTCATTTGCTAGACCATAGATTTTGTTCAAGTCTAACATGGACTTTATAATATCTGTTATGTATCTAGGTCATTTTAATGTTAATCTAATTTTGTTTTTCTTGCTTTCTGTGTGCGTGTGTGTGTACATTGGTTACCATGGTTGTCGATATCAACTAGAAAAGGTAAACACACCAACACCAAGAGCTACAAGGAGATAGACTATGGCATGTACAACCAACCTTTGATGGGGCAACGTGTTACTTCTGCAATTTTCTTGCTTCAAGAGCTTGAGATTCCCAAGTGAACATGCTTTACATATGTATTATGAGAACCACCAATGTATGAGGCCATGAGTGATCCAAGGCTATGTCATAGGCTCCCATGGTGAGTACACTTTGAGTGAGTGTGAACACCTATGGCCTTATATATATACCAAATTCTCTCATAATGTAAGGACCCTCCCATTTAGCAATTTGAGCTTTGCTCTTGTTATCCCTCTTGCTAATCATTTCTTAATCCATGATAGTGTGCTTGTGTGTGTGAGACGTGAGGAGAAAGAACTACCCATGGAGATGGAGTTACGGTTTTGTTCGATAATGGATGTGGGAAGGAGTGAAGGAAGGAGCTCTCCACAAGAGAGGGAGACATCCCATGAGCTCAAACTATCAAACCAGATTGTTGTACACAACAACCCCCATGACTTTAGGGGTTTGAGGAGGAGAAGTCTCTTTTCGCTTTTACATGGCATCAGGAGCTCGGTTCTAGATCATTGGCTCGTAGTCCGGTGCCATGTTAAGGCATCCCTTTAGCTCGGTTCTAGATCATTGGCTCGTAGTCCGGTGCCATGTTAAGGCATCCCTTTAGCTCGTCAGCCTTGATGGACTTGTCAACCAATGCCCCACTACAACATTAAGGGATTTGAAGAGAACAAGGCCCTTTTCCCCACCTTAACATGGTGCTACTGGGGGTCAATAAGCCTCCTATAGTTTTCTCTTTAATTCCATTTCAATTACAGTGGGTGAAGAGCTCTCGATTGTGTGTGTGTGTGTGTGTTTCATGTTTTCATGTGAGGAAAAGAGTAGAAAAATGTCTTGATCCAAACATTTCTTTTAGATTCTTATTTTATGTTGTTTTTGGTTGTAAATCATGTTAGAAAGTAGTTTAGAAGCATTTAGAATGCATGTTTGCATCAAAAAGCTATAGATTTGGTTTTTTTTTTTCAACATTTTTTAGAGCATTTAAACTTAGAATTTCATTGTTAGAATTTTATTGTTAATTTTAGTTTAAACTTAGAATTTTATTTTGTTAATTTTAGTACTTTAATCTCATTTTACTTGCTTTTGAGTATATAAGTAGGTTAGCTCATAGGTAGCACTCCTCTCAATGCACAAAGATGTAGTGCCTAGACCGGTCGAGGTGGTCATGAAGCCTCTTGCTCTTAAGATCGATCATGAATCGATCGATGAGCGATAAATCCTCTAGTCTTTAGTGAGGCTACATCTCATATGGAGATTGGTTCTAGCAACATAATTCTACATTGTTTCTCCCTCCTCTTGCTTGAGGCTATAGATCTATGCAATGGGTCTCCATCTAGCTCCGCTTGGTGAGAATTGTACAATGAAAGTGACCTTGTTGGCTAGCTTTCTCAAGTGGGTTTAGAGATTTAAACCACTATCCTTTGCTCCTTCAAGGTAATATCTGAATGAGTAGACCTTGGTTGGATCATTAATCTGTCCCATGGCCTTGTAAATTTGATCTCTACCGAGATCAATTTTGTTGGTCATTATCTTTGAGATGTGGATTGGCTTGGTTTTGTGCAACCATAAGCCTCTAGTTGCTCTTGTAACCCCCCTTCCCATTTGCAATGACATCCTTAGCATGTCTTTTGCATATTCAAGTGGTGAGGGAATATAAAAAGGTGGTTGCGTAAAAACCTATGTTTCAAGGTATACGATCTCTTACCTTATGGGGTTAGGTTGTGTGGTTTTTCCAATGGCTTTTCCCAAGCCAACTTGGCTTTGAGGCTACAAGCTTGCTACTAGAGGGGCCGAGGACACGTTATGAGAATAATCTCATGGATCCCTTTGATCGAGTTTGCATCAAAGATCCTTTTAGTACTTGGGGTATAGGTCTGAAAATGGTTTCAAGCTTACACCAAAAGCTCTAAGAATCTTTGATGGGTTGAAACATGTTTTTTTGGCTCTTGGCTCACATCTGTAGGCTCAAATGCCCAGGTTCATACCTCTAGACTCACGTCTCTAGGCTCACGTGTTTTCACATGCCTCTAGGCTCACGTCTCTCAAGAACATCACACCAAGTTTATAACATCAAGATCAACACCATAGCAACAACAATATATTTACTTATCACTTAAGATGTTTACAGATAACCTACATTATTTGAGGAGCGCTACACTATTTAAAAGAAAAAGGGGACTCCAAGGGCCTTAAATACATACATTAGATTCAAAATTTTGTTTCCTATGGAATTTGACACTTTGATATAAAAAATGGCCTTAGAAGGTTAAAAAATGGTTGAATCGACTGTAAACTTGCTTATGTTACGACCATCTTTCTCTAGGTGATTGGAAAGGGTGCTGTTAGCCCCCCCTGGACCATCAACGTGGCACTGATGGTCTTGGGGCTGATAGAACCTCCTTTCCTAAGCATCAATTGGAGAAAGATGGTCATAACAAAGACGTGTCTACTACAGTCGATTCAACCATTTTTGGGCCTTGTGAGTTCATTTAATGTCCACATTGCTAAATTCTATAGCCAAAAAAGTTTTAAATCTAATGATAGAATTTTGGGACTCCTTGAGCCCTCCTTTTTAAAAGTGGTGTTCTTCTTTGTTTTAAAAATTTCCCCCAATGATCTAGAGTTACAAAAAAAAAGCTCCTAAGTTTTTCGCACACGGAAACTCACAAAAAATATTCTCCATGTTTTGGCATATAGCTGCAACCCAAATGAACCATATGAATGCATAGAGCTTGAAGAAGAATTTGCATGTATTAAATGTTTTTTAATGAATAAGGGTGTAAAAATTTATAGAACACGGTGTAAAATTGTTATAAGTGAATGACCTCTTTATGCAAGACATTTATTTCACATAAGCACCCTTGGAATGTGTCTATTCAACAGTGACCTTATAGATTTTTAAAGCTCTTATCATAAGGATTAAATTCATCTCATAAACCCCAAAGGTATGGGTGTTGCATTTACGGTAATTAAACTGTAAAAATAGCACTCAAAATGAGGTCTTTTGAAGAAAGTAAAAATAGCACTCAAAATGAGGTCTTTTGAAGAAAGTAAAGAAGAGATAAATGAGGTCTTTTGAAGAAAGTAAAGAAGAAAATAGCACTCAAAATGAGGTCTTTTGAAGAAAGTAAAGAAGAGATAAAAAAGTTTAACTTTAATCCTCTAGCCATGTAGCTTCTCATCAATAATTAAAAGTAGAGAACCATTCTATGCCATTACCCCTAGTAGAGTGATCAAAGCCTATGAGTGGTTCCCAAGATCTTTCTACATGCTCACTGCTGTTGATTTTAAAATATGCATATAGATGTAAAGACAAAGATATAGATTACATAAAAATAACCCCAAACACGACTCAAGTAAAAGAATGCAGCAGAATTAGTCCCAAATGCCACTCAAGTAAAATAAATTAATCCCAAATGCAACTTAAGTAAAGAATGCAGAATTAGTTGAAGTTAGAGTAGCCCAGTATAAGAAGGTAAAAGGATAGTCTATCATGAGAAAAATATCTCATTGGTGTTTTTTGTAAGTCTAAATAAAACTCAAACCAAAATAAACAAAAAAACCCACACCTAATTGATTATTTTAAATGCTTGCCACTGTAGATAGACTAGTTGATATGTTTTTTCATTTGCTAGACCATAGATTTTGTTCAAGTCTAACATGGACTTTATAATATCTGTTATGTATCTAGGTCATTTTAATGTTAATCTAATTTTGTTTTTCTTGCTTTCTGTGTGCGTGTGTGTGTACATTGGTTACCATGGTTGTCGATATCAACTAGAAAAGGTAAACACACCAACACCAAGAGCTACAAGGAGATAGACTATGGCATGTACAACCAACCTTTGATGGGGCAACGTGTTACTTCTGCAATTTTCTTGCTTCAAGAGCTTGAGATTCCCAAGTGAACATGCTTTACATATGTATTATGAGAACCACCAATGTATGAGGCCATGAGTGATCCAAGGCTATGTCATAGGCTCCCATGGTGAGTACACTTTGAGTGAGTGTGAACACCTATGGCCTTATATATATACCAAATTCTCTCATAATGTAAGGACCCTCCCATTTAGCAATTTGAGCTTTGCTCTTGTTATCCCTCTTGCTAATCATTTCTTAATCCATGATAGTGTGCTTGTGTGTGTGAGACGTGAGGAGAAAGAACTACCCATGGAGATGGAGTTACGGTTTTGTTCGATAATGGATGTGGGAAGGAGTGAAGGAAGGAGCTCTCCACAAGAGAGGGAGACATTCCATGAGCTCAAACTATCAAACCAGATTGTTGTACACAACAACTCCCATGACTTTAGGGGTTTGAGGAGGAGAAGTCTCTTTTCGCTTTTACATGGCATCAAGAGCTCGGTTCTAGATCATTGGCTCGTAGTCCGGTGCCATGTTAAGGCATCCCTTTAGCTCGGTTCTAGATCATTGGCTCGTAGTCTGGTGCCATGTTAAGGCATCCCTTTAGCTCGTCAGCCTTGATGGACTTGTCAACCAATGCCCCACTACAACATTAAGGGATTTGAAGAGAACAAGGCCCTTTTCCCCACCTTAACATGGTGCTACTGGGGGTCAATAAGCCTCCTATAGTTTTCTCTTTAATTCCATTTCAATTACAGTGGGTGAAGAGCTCTCGATTGTGTGTGTGTGTGTGTGTTTCATGTTTTCATGTGAGGAAAAGAGTAGAAAAATGTCTTGATCCAAACATTTCTTTTAGATTCTTATTTTATGTTGTTTTTGGTTGTAAATCATGTTAGAAAGTAGTTTAGAAGCATTTAGAATGCATGTTTGCATCAAAAAGCTATAGATTTGGTTTTTTTTTCAACATTTTTTAGAGCATTTAAACTTAGAATTTCATTGTTAGAATTTTATTGTTAATTTTAGTTTAAACTTAGAATTTTATTTTGTTAATTTTAGTACTTTAATCTCATTTTACTTGCTTTTGAGTATATAAGTAGGTTAGCTCATAGGTAGCACTCCTCTCAATGCACAAAGATGTAGTGCCTAGACCGGTCGAGGTGGTCATGAAGCCTCTTGCTCTTAAGATCGATCATGAATCGATCGATGAGCGATAAATCCTCTAGTCTTTAGTGAGGCTACATCTCATATGGAGATCCTTGGTTCTAGCAACATAATTCTACATTGTTTCTCCCTCCTCTTGCTTGAGGCTATAGATCTATGCAATGGGTCTCCATCTAGCTCCGCTTGGTGAGAATTGTACAATGAAAGTGACCTTGTTGGCTAGCTTTCTCAAGTGGGTTTAGAGATTTAAACCACTATCCTTTGCTCCTTCAAGGTAATATCTGAATGAGTAGACCTTGGTTGGATCATTAATCTGTCCCATGGCCTTGTAAATTTGATCTCTACCGAGATCAATTTTGTTGGTCATTATCTTTGAGATGTGGATTGGCTTGGTTTTGTGCAACCATAAGCCTCTAGTTGCTCTTGTAACCCCCCTTCCCATTTGCAATGACATCCTTAGCATGTCTTTTGCATATTCAAGTGGTGAGGGAATATAAAAAGGTGGTTGCGTAAAAACCTATGTTTCAAGGTATACGATCTCTTACCTTATGGGGTTAGGTTGTGTGGTTTTTCCAATGGCTTTTCCCAAGCCAACTTGGCTTTGAGGCTACAAGCTTGCTACTAGAGGGGCCGAGGACACGTTATGAGAATAATCTCATGGATCCCTTTGATCGAGTTTGCATCAAAGATCCTTTTAGTACTTGGGGTATAGGTCTGAAAATGGTTTCAAGCTTACACCAAAAGCTCTAAGAATCTTTGATGGGTTGAAACATGTTTTTTTGGCTCTTGGCTCACATCTGTAGGCTCAAATGCCCAGGTTCATACCTCTAGACTCACGTCTCTAGGCTCACGTGTTTTCACATGCCTCTAGGCTCACGTCTCTCAAGAACATCACACCAAGTTTATAACATCAAGATCAACACCATAGCAACAACAATATATTTACTTATCACTTAAGATGTTTACAGATAACCTACATTATTTGAGGAGCGCTACACTATTTAAAAGAAAAAGGGGACTCCAAGGGCCTTAAATACATACATTAGATTCAAAATTTTGTTTCCTATGGAATTTGACACTTTGATATAAAAAATGGCCTTAGAAGGTTAAAAAATGGTTGAATCGACTGTAAACTTGCTTATGTTACGACCATCTTTCTCTAGGTGATTGGAAAGGGTGCTGTTAGCCCCCCCTGGACCATCAACGTGGCACTGATGGTCTTGGGGCTGATAGAACCTCCTTTCCTAAGCATCAATTGGAGAAAGATGGTCATAACAAAGACGTGTCTACTACAGTCGATTCAACCATTTTTGGGCCTTGTGAGTTCATTTAATGTCCACATTGCCAAATTCTATAGCCAAAAAAGTTTTAAATCTAATGATAGAATTTTGGGACTCCTTGAGCCCTCCTTTTTAAAAGTGGTGTTCTTCTTTGTTTTAAAAATTTCCCCCAATGATCTAGAGTTACAAAAAAAAAGCTCCTAAGTTTTTCGCACACGGAAACTCACAAAAAATATTCTCCATGTTTTGGCATATAGCTGCAACCCAAATGAACCATATGAATGCATAGAGCTTGAAGAAGAATTTGCATGTATTAAATGTTTTTTAATGAATAAGGGTGTAAAAATTTATAGAACACGGTGTAAAATTGTTATAAGTGAATGGCCTCTTTATGCAAGACATTTATTTCACATAAGCACCCTTGGAATGTGTCTATTCAACAGCGACCTTATAGATTTTTAAAGCTCTTATCATAAGGATTAAATTCATCTCATAAACCCCAAAGGTATGGGTGTTGCATTTACGGTAATTAAACTGTAAAAATAGCACTCAAAATGAGGTCTTTTGAAGAAAGTAAAAATAGCACTCAAAATGAGGTCTTTTGAAGAAAGTAAAGAAGAGATAAATGAGGTCTTTTGAAGAAAGTAAAGAAGAAAATAGCACTCAAAATGAGGTCTTTTGAAGAAAGTAAAGAAGAGATAAAAAAGTTTAACTTTAATCCTCTAGCCATGTAGCTTCTCATCAATAATTAAAAGTAGAGAACCATTCTATGCCATTACCCCTAGTAGAGTGATCAAAGCCTATGAGTGGTTCCCAAGATCTTTCTACATGCTCACCGCCGTTGATTTTAAAATATGCATATAGATGTAAAGACAAAGATATAGATTACATAAAAATAACCCCAAACACGACTCAAGTAAAAGAATGCAGCAGAATTAGTCCCAAATGCCACTCAAGTAAAATAAATTAATCCCAAATGCAACTTAAGTAAAGAATGCAGAATTAGTTGAAGTTAGAGTAGCCCAGTATAAGAAGGTAAAAGGATAGTCTATCATGAGAAAAATATCTCATTGGTGTTTTTTGTAAGTCTAAATAAAACTCAAACCAAAATAAACAAAAAAACCCACACCTAATTGATTATTTTAAATGCTTGCCACTGTAGATAGACTAGTTGATATGTTTTTTCATTTGCTAGACCATAGATTTTGTTCAAGTCTAACATGGACTTTATAATATCTGTTATGTATCTAGGTCATTTTAATGTTAATCTAATTTTGTTTTTCTTGCTTTCTGTGTGCGCGTGTGTGTACATTGGTTACCATGGTTGTCGATATCAACTAGAAAAGGTAAACACACCAACACCAAGAGCTACAAGGAGATAGACTATGGCATGTACAACCAACCTTTGATGGGGCAACGTGTTACTTCTGCAATTTTCTTGCTTCAAGAGCTTGAGATTCCCCAGTGAACATGCTTTATATATGTATTATGAGAACCACCAATGTATGAGGCCATGAGTGATCCAAGGCTATGTCATAGGCTCCCATGGTGAGTACACTTTGAGTGAGTGTGAACACCTATGGCCTTATATATATACCAAATTCTCTCATAATGTAAGGACCCTCCCATTTAGCAATTTGAGCTTTGCTCTTGTTATCCCTCTTGCTAATCATTTCTTAATCCATGATAGTGTGCTTGTGTGTGTGAGACGTGAGGAGAAAGAACTGCCCATGGAGATGGAGTTACGGTTTTGTTCGATAATGGATGTGGGAAGGAGTGAAGGAAGGAGCTCTCCACAAGAGAGGGAGACATCCCATGAGCTCGAACTATCAAACCAGATTGTTGTACACAACAACCCCCATGACTTTAGGGGTTTGAGGAGGAGAAGTCTCTTTTCGCTTTTACATGGCATCGGGAGCTCGGTTCTAGATCATTGGCTCGTAGTCCGGTGCCATGTTAAGGCATCCCTTTAGCTCGGTTCTAGATCATTGGCTCGTAGTCCGGTGCCATGTTAAGGCATCCCTTTAGCTCGTCAGCCTTGATGGACTTGTCAACCAATGCCCCACTACAACATTAAGGGATTTGAAGAGAACAAGGCCCTTTTCCCCACCTTAACATGGTGCTACTGGGGGTCAATAAGCTTCCTATAGTTTTCTCTTTAATTCCATTTCAATTACAGTGGGTGAAGAGCTCTCGATTGTGTGTGTGTGTGTGTGTGTGTGTGTGTGTGTGAAGGCCTTGACAAGGAGGACCATGAATTTATTCATGCTGTGAGTTTATTTTTGCATCCTTCTATGTGCTTAATAGATTAGGGATATTCTTTAGACTCTACATAACCATTGGGTGTTTTGGGCCCTCGTAGGTGGCTTGAAAACACATTGCAGAAAGAGATGCTTGATAGGGTCTGGTTCTTTGATAGTTTATGGTATGATTATTTGATGCAATGTCTCCATGAGGATAGCATTGGAGTCAAAAATTTTTTTTTTTTGGCGGTATAGATATGTCTACAAAATTGTTTCTCTTCTTACCGCCGATAGTTAATAGATATAGTTCTATGATTCTTGTTTCTACTATGAGTATTTTATGTTTTGGTTGTTTCTTATGCATGGTTTTGGTTCTCTTTTGAAGGGACCACTGTGTTCTTTTTGTGATGTACAATAACCACATGAAAAAATTTGTATATTTACCATGGGAAGATGGGTTTGATTTTTTTGCGAGCTTTATTTGGCGAGCTTTTTGGAGATAAGATAGTTTTATGTGAGCTTGTAAGAAAAATGATACATTTTGGTGAGCTTTTATATAGTAAGTATTTATGAAAGAGAAATAAATACATTCACATACATACATACATATATACATGTATATTCTCAAACACACCTACCTGCCTACCTGCCTACCTGCCTGCCTACCTACCTGCCTACCTGCCTACCTACCTACCTACCTACCTATATTCATTCACATACATACATACATATATACATGTATATTCTCATACACACCTACCTACCTACCTACCTACCTGCGTGCCTACCTACCTACCTACCTACCTACCTACCTTCCTACATATATACCTACATACATGCATGCATACATACATACATACCTACATACCTACCTTCCTACATATAAACACACATTTTATGTCCAAGAAACTTAAATATAGACACAAAAATACCTATCTATGTACCTTTCTTCCAATGTTTATTTCAACACAAGTAAAAACAAGTATACTTGGCTCATGTTTTCTTACAAAAAGATTGAGTTCACATTTCCTTACAAGAAGATATCTGGTTGGTATAACTCCTTTACCATAGCGTCGCAAGCTACCTACAATAAGACTTTAGAGTACGTGACAGTATACTCCATCCCAAAGCAAGACAAAAATAATATTGGTTCAAATTTTCTTACAAAAAGATTGACTTCACATTTCCTTACAAGCTTAAGTAAGCACAAACATGGAAGGCTTGATTAAAGCTTAAGTAGGCACAAACATGAGAGGCTTGATTAAAGCTTAAGTATAGGCACAAACAGGCTTGATTAAAGCTTAAGTATAAGCACAAACATCCTTGCTTCGAGGACGTGATAGTATATTGTCCACTTCCTCTGGTGATAGTGTCGGTTGATGCATTACCATATCCTCATTCTTATGTAACCCCAAAACTCGCAAGAAGACAAAATAGATATGCTTACATGCAACGTAAGACTTTCCTCTAGATTCTCTTTGCATGAAATCAGGACATGTACACCAAGGTTGTACCTTGATGTGTATAAAATAGTCCTCTCCACTCTCACATGCCAAATGAAAAATAGAGTAGGGGGATGGCTGCATTGCACTCTCATTAAGGACTGTCGCTGTCATGGCCTCGGCACTACCAATCCTCTTTTCTGCTTCTTTGGAAATCCAATGCCTCCACTTGGTTGATCTCTTTGTATTCTGTGTAGCATCATGTGGCCTCTTGTCACTTTCTTTGTTGCCCGCTGCTTGTGTGGACGTTTCTCCCAACCCCCGACACAAAAGGTTCTTCATGAGTAACATCTAACTTGAACCCTGCCTTTACTAATTTATCTACCTCTTGGCTGGTTATGTTGGTCCCAACATCCACTTTCCACATATCTGGGTATGATGGCTTGTATATTATGTTTGGATCTACATGCCATGTGTGTGAAACATCTGAAGGACAAAACCACATCATTTGAGCCTTTGGCCCTCCCGGACTAGGATGTCGTCGCTCTGAGTAGAAGCTAGGGGCAACAACTCCAATAGAGCTTCCCTGTATGTATGAGTTGCACTTAAGTCTTCCATCAATACCTCCCAAACATTTGACTTTTGAGTTCAATGGGGTTCGTCTAATGGCCCACATTGTGCGTCCAACGGCCTCTTCCTTTACATGCATTTGTCCTCCGCTCATTGTGCCATAATGTTGTTTAGGCTCTTCATGTCCGACATCTTTGTTTCCTCCAGTCATTGAACTTTTTGGTCCTCCCCTTGAAGCGGGACTTGCTGCACTGTTTGTTCTAGATCTATCTCCAAAACTTACTCTTCTTGCTGTTCCCCGGTTTTGACGATGTCTGCTCTGCATGACATAACCTGGACGATGTGAGCATTGGTCTACTTCCGTTGTCCTCACCCTCTTCCGTTGAATAGTCTCCTTATCTCCATGTAGAGGCCTTGATTCCTCATACATAGGAGTATTAGCTACTGTTTCATGGACCATGCGAGCCACTTGTGGTGGTGTTAGTCTTGACCTTGCTGCTACCCTGTCCAGCAACTTGCTCAAGCTTGGTCCCTCACCTTTGTGCTTCCCCATCTGATATGCATATTGCTTTGCACTTTGTAGTAAAGCGTTTGCCATATCTGAAATGCACGCATCATACAAGCTAACCTTTTCCTTGTATCCTTCACCAGCAAGCCAACTCCCATGTACACTTTCAGATAAGTTTGTTCGAGGGGTTTGTGCTAAATCCACCGAGCTTAAGACCACCTGCACACAAGAGGTTTCATACAAGAATTCATAAAATTGACTCCAATGCAAATGCATCCATACAACATATCAGTTCTCTATAAAATTTCTCACCCTTGACATGAGGTTGCCCCAATGTGCTATTCGTACTTCCCACCAACTCATCCACGTATCCATCACTGATAGTTTTCCCTCATGAACATGTCCATTTCTCCACCACTCACGAATCTCTTTACTTTTTAAGAAAGCTGACTCCTTATTGGTTGCCAATCTCCATTCTTCACACAAGTCAATATGGTGTTGTCGACTTTCTGCCTTCACGCATTGTTTAGCATGCTTCATCAAACTTTGTTTCCAATGGAATAAGCACGTTCGCTCCCTGTCCTCCATAATGTTGTGCGGACCCCCATTGAAAACGGTCCTAACTGCACACCAATTAGACCCTGCTTCATCAGCCATAAACCCATAGAAGTGTGCGGGTGCATAACCGCATTGCTCCATTGTGCTATTCAGCATTTCCCAAAATAGTACTTGGCTTTTTGTATCCTCCTCCTTCATTTCGCATGTGGCAATTGTCAACAGCTCTTGAACACTATAAGATTTTGGAGATAATTTTTTCAGTCAGCTATCATTCAAGGTAAATGAAAGAAATGAAAAAATTGGAGTTCGTAGTCTCACCTTGGGTCGTAAACATGACAAGCCATTGTGGACCAACCAAAAACTCGATGAGTGTGATCAAACAAAACCCAGGACTTTGACAAGTCACCTCCACTGTCACACCGCATACGATTCACCAAGTCCACGCCTGATGCTGGTCCTCGCAAAGACATCTTAAAGACATAACATTTGTCATCAGGGCCACCTTGTCCTGGGAAACGGCTACCTTGTATAAATGAATAGCGAGATCTTCTCTGTATAAGAAGGATGCTATCAAAGCCCTCTCCTGCTGGCATCAATTTTCTTTTCTCCTGGGATATAATGCGTCTAAACCTAAAAAACATAATTTCATAATAAAGAGAGGACCGAATGTAGAAAAATACTTCCAAATATAATTAAGTTATAGAGTGAATACTCACCTCTGGTTTTCCACAAGAGGACTCAACTCCTCCAAAAAATTGCAGAGCTCATGATCCCCAATACTTGTAGGTAGCTCATCATTTTGATTCATCATGGAGGAAAATAGCATATCCTTCACAATATCCATCTGTATTTTTCGAGGACCAGCACTTCTCTGGGTTTTCAGCACTTGAGAAACAAACATTTTCACGCGCTCCAACATTGACCTTGAAGTTCCTGGCTGAACTGGATGTTCATGCAGCCCAGTGTGGAGCATCATTCTTGTAATAGTTGTGTCACGAGGCATTACGTAATACACAATACATCTACACACTTGCACACAATGTGCAGTTTTGCGACAAAAGTGACAAACTATTTTAGATTTCTCATCCTCTGTCAAAAGTCCAATTGCAATCTTTTTTGTCAGATGTCCATGAAAGAAGGTGTTGTTATACCTTTTATTGTTCAAGTAAAAAGGACAGCTGAGCCTATGGCACTCCAAAGTACCAACACAATAGCTAATACGCACGGTACAACTTACAGACATGTTTGATGTTACTGGACGTGTCCATAGGTGACCATCATATTTTTGCTCCATTCCATCCATATTTCCTATTTTGCCATATGTTGGTGGAAACTCTAGGATGGAATCACCATCATAATGTCTTGGCACCTCCTGGACTTGGATGACTCGAGTAACTTTTTCCAACAATGAACGCAGAAGAGAAGGTTGCTCCTTCTTACGAAGAACCGAAAGTATACTCTCTGAAGCAATACATTCATCTTCAGAGATCTTGTGCTTTGAACCTTTTGGATTGCTTGTGCCTTCACCTGGTTGCAAAATAGTTGCTGAGCCATTCAAGTCACTCTCAGAGGAGGAGCTCGAGATATGAACATGGGTGTTTTGTGTCCCTAATTCTTTATCCACTGAACTCTCCAAATGTCGGACATCTTGGGCAATGTCGTCAGCACTAGAATCAAGACTATCAACAGCACAAAGAGGACTACATTGTAGCATATATGTTTTACTTCGAGAAATATCTATGAGGTAGTTTTTATTGCCCTCCATATCATAATGAGCGATGATTTCCTGTAGGCTTCCATCGGTCCTAGTAGCTTTCACTCTAGAAAGGGTGTGTGAAGAAGGCAAAAACCCTTGTAGATATCCGTGACTGACAAGCGTGGTTTGGTGGAGAAGTATTAAAGTTTGAGATTTTTTGCTACTGCCATCAAGCTCCCACTCAAGCTCCCACTCAAAGGTAACAGTGTGCTCCATAGGGAAGGCAATATGAAGATGCAGAAAGGACAGGAGAGACGAAAATGTGAAACAGAAAGGATAGGAGAGACGAAAATGTGAAATGAAAATATAAAAACGAAGGAACAGGTGGAGCAATCACGATTTGAGAATGAAGGAGGTTGAAATGATCAAACAAGGTGGAGCAATCACGATTGAGAATGTAGGTGGTTGAAATGATAAAACAAGGTGGAGCAATCACGATTGAGAATGACCACGATCAAATTTTTTAATAAAAAATATACAAATATATATGTATCTACAAATATATAAAAAAATACACAAATATATACATTTATTGATTCTAAGTGTTATTTTAATAAAAAGCTTATCTCTTTGTAAATACACACACACACATGTTTATATTTATATTATTATATTGTATAAATTCTAGGCTAAGAACCCCGGATGGGGATATATGTAAATACACATACACACATGTTTATATTTATATTATTATATTATATATATTCTATGCTAAGAATCCCCCGACGAGGATATATGTATTTTAGTGTGTGTGTGTATTTACAAAGAGACTAGTCTTTTACTTATTTTAGGATATACAAATATATTAGATTATATATCTAGTAGGCTACACACACACCACACACATTTATTAACATCAATATATATATACATATTTAAATAGCCTAAACTATAAAATGTACGTGTGTACAATAAAACACATATAGCTTAATACATTTTTAGACATATATATATGTGTGTGTATATGTATCTATTTTTAGGCTAAGTATGTTTTAGGCCACACACACATATGTGGTGCTTAGTTTAAAGGGTACACGAAGAAAAGAGATATTTAGGGTACATGAAGAATACTTTCAATTCAGCAAGCAGGCAGACGAATGCAAGAGAAGAGGTGAGTTTTTTTTTTCATTTCTCGATTTTTCTCTGTTCTTCTTTTCTGTGCGCCGGCAGCGGCTTCATTGGAGGTGTACGTTGTAGCTTTCGTAGGCGGTGATGGTGTTGAGGACGTCCAGTTTGTGGCGTTGGCGGCGGGACACGATGTTGAGAAGGTCAAGTGTGAGGAGACGGGGGCAGCGCTGGCCGCAACGCCTCCATCGCCTCTCCTCCAGCATGTCCACTCCCCCGGCAGAGCCTGGGGATGGTCTGCGCTAGGCCTGGGGATGGTCTGCGTTAGCGCAGACCATCCGCAGGCTCTGCCGGGGGAGTGGACATGCTAGAGGAGAGGCGATGGAGGCGTGTATGAGCAGATGTAGAGGTTGAGCCGGTGGCGTTTGAGGAGGTGGAGGTGGTGCAGGAGGTGGAGGCGAAGACACAGGCGTCGCTGGACGTTTTGTTGAGGAGGCGTTGCGGCCAGCGCTGCCCTAGACACAGGCGTCGCACAGACGTTTTGCTGGAGAAGACGACCTTAATAAGCCATGCTCGTGCATTTCCTCCCCCCCGGCAGAGCCGGGGGATGGTCTGCGCTAGCGCAGACCATCCCCCGGCTCTGCCGGGGGGGTGGAAATGCACGAGCGACCATTGCATTTGGAAGGTTTCGCTTACCCATGCGTGTGGAAGGTTCTCTGCAGAATTCGAGCAACAATTTTTTCCAGTGATATTTTTCTTTATCTCTAGCGTATTCCGAAAACATTGATATTTTTCCTTTATCTCTAGCGTATTCCTTATCTCTAGCGTAGGCGGGTATCTCTCCTTATCTCTAGCGTAGGCAGGTAACAATGGTTGAGAACTCTCCTTATCTCTTGCATTTGGAATGTTGCTCTCTCGAATGCAGGTATAGGGGCTATTGGAGCACAATATTGTGCGTTGGCGCTCTAGAAAAAGAGGGCACACATTGCCTGGGGTGGAAGCATCAAGATGTACATAGGAGAGGGGAGGTGGGTGGGTGGGCACCTAAAGGAACCTAAATGTTAGGTACCTTATGTTTACCTTTTCCTATAAACATTAAGTACTTTAGTTCTACCACAACCTTTAGCCATATAATATATACATAGCATAGAGGTCATGTGAATTTATACACAACATAGAATTTTTTAACTCCCATTCAAATGTTAGATACCTTAGGCTTACCTTTACGTCCATTGAAATGTTAGATACCTTAGGCTTACCTTTACGTCCTTAGGCTTAGCACCTTTACTCCCATTCAAATATTAGATACATTAGGCTTACCTTTACTTCTCCCAATAGGAATAGGAAACTTTAAAGCACAAGCTCACACAACAGAGAGTCGTGTAAGTCCCATTTGAATGGTTCATTTCTTGTATGCATTGCTTGAACATATGGCACAATGAATTTGAGCTCACATTTGGCTATGGATCATCGTAATGATGATGACGAAGAAATGGGTAGACGAGTTCGGGTGCATTTCTCAGTAGTAAGGCTTGCATAATGGTTCTTGCACCTGCACGTCCTTGTACGCTTATATCATGGTCCTCTCGGACGAAACACTGCAATGGGTTTGCATCACTGCCACCATGAACAGCCAATATATATTAGCTCCTTCAATGGCTCTTGTATTAAGCTAGGAAGCTCAGGTTTATTGGTTTCTCCTCAAATGTGCACTCTAACCAGAAGAGCCCATTTTGCAACTCTAGCTCTTCAATATAATCCGTGGCTTCACTTCATGTCTATGCTATTCTCTCTCTCCCCACACACACACACACTAGTAGGAGATGTTTGTGTGTGAGGTTGATGTTTTCCTATATACATGAAGTAGGGTTTATGTGTGATTCAGCTCAAACTTTTTGCTACTCATATTCAGGGCAAAAGAAAGGAAGATGGCTCCAAGAAAAGCAGGAAAACAACAGGCAAAGACTAAGAAAGGTATATGATGTGAATAGCCAAGATTCTATTGAGATTGTGTTTTATTGTTTTAGATATGCTTACTTGGGCTTGGTGTGTGTGTCTTACAGACAACAGGGGATACTCACTAAGATCTGGGCGTGTTTGTTTGACTCTTAGCGAGGAAGCTCAATCACGGACACCTTTGTCCTCACATGTATCTCCTGTTAGAGAGGAAACAGAAGCGCATAATTCTCTTGGTCATGAGGAAGAAGTGCTTGTGTTGGAGAACGAAATGAGCTCACCTCCTCCAACTCACACGGAGATTCCTGAATCTAGTACTGGTCAAGGGGAGACCCATAGAAGGCTTCTTGGAAAATCTATTGAATTGGGATTGCTTGGTGATGTATTCACTAAGTTTTTTGTGCAACGCAATTCCTCTACCCCATTGGTCCCTTTATGCAGGCTGATTCCAAATGAATCCATCCGTACAGTTTCTACCCAACTTGAGGTGTTTCGTGATTCTTTTGACTGCCATGGTTATGTCGAAGCATCTCCTCCTTTTTTAGTTTCACTTACACGTCCAGGAAGCTCTATGTATTTCGCGGTCACACAAATAGACTTGCAAGAATGGGGACCAAACTGGGTGGTACAACATGACAGATTTGAGGATGAAATCAGAGGAACTGAGTGGGAGGATCTCAGTGGTAAGAAGTTTCTTGTATGGGATGGCAATCATCGTGTGAAGGCATGGATGTCTCGAGTGCGCGAAGGTATGTTCTTTTGAATGTCATAGAGTGATTTTATGCAACATTAAAAGTAATATATTGTAATATCTTTATTTTGCTTTCTCTAGCTTGGTCTCATAGCCCCTCACGCCATGTCCGGGTCAAATGTCAATTTTTGGTTGTGGACAAGAAGCAAGAAGGAGAATTGCTATTGGCTTTGCGATCTCAAAATGAGTAAGTGATCTCTCTCTACTTAATTATGGACATTGTGAAGTCATGGTTAAGTTCTTAGCTCATTGTGACTCTTTACAACACAGATTGGTGCGCACTAGTGTTACACCCACATTGTCACATGAGATCTTCATGTTTCAACGATTTGGAATGGCGGACAAATCATCCATATTGGACTACCTTGGTGAAGACGTAAGGAGGTGGGCTTTAATGGAGCTTAGTTTGGAGCGACGAAGTGGAGAGCAATGGTACAATGCTCCAGCTACAATCTTGGCACAGCTTGTGTGGAAGGTAGTGTTTGCATTTCCCATCTTTTATTAATAAACGGATTATCAATGTTTTTTAATCGTGTGAGTGATAATGAGTCCTTTTCGTTATACGTAGACACCGTTTGAAAATGCGGTGAAGCAGACAAAATGTGAGAAAGCCAGACGTGGTGTAGAGCAAACATTTCGAGATAGAGCGTACAAGATGCTCATAATTGCAAACCCATCCAATGGTGATGCATTCTTTCAACTCGTATATAACTATGATTGGTCCAAGAAGGGATTGGTTGCTCTGACCAAAGAAAAGCTCTACACAGTCGCCATATCTCGGATTTCAACTCAAAGGTATGTCACATGTCAATAAACCTCCCTTAACATAAACTAACCTTAATATCTAATCTCTTATGGTTTTGGTATGATGCTGAAATAGGAAGACGGAATTGCTTCAAATGCTTATGATCGGGAGGGAAAAGGACAAGGTAATTTAACAAAAAGACGTTGCTGCATATGAAGAAAGAGTTGTATTGGGAAGAGCTAATAGGGGAGGCAGACTCTATTTTGGAGGGTTTATTGGTATATGATGATGTTGTCTACATCCCACCATTTATGCAATGGGTGCAAGAGGAGCGATCGAAACACATACCATGGGCTTTCTATGAGGTGTGGGCAAAGATTGGAAAAGTAAAGGAAGGCCAAAAGCAACCTGAGGTGGAGAATGCCACAAAGAGGGTTGTCTATAGGTATATATCTTCTAATGCCATTACATTTTTGTAGAAAATACATATACGCTTTTAAAAAAATATTTTAGTACTGTTTGTTTTATTTTGGACATGTAGGTGGGTGCAGCTACTCATTGGCCAAGGTCTAATGGACGAAGAGACGGAAGCAATCAAAGAATGGGTAGATCCAAATTCCTCGGAAACAATGTACCCAAAGGAATGGGTTGAGAGAGGGGTTTCTGATTGGGAATTTAAGAGATGTCCTTGGTGGTTGGACTATCCTCTAAATCATGTGCCTCCAAGTGAGGAGCTCCTAGAAAAAGGTACTTTTTTGCTTTCTACTGAATTATATGCATGTAAATGTAAATGTATATGTTTATGTAAACCTTCCTACCTATACATATGTAAACTATCCATATGCATATACATATTAGATACATATACATACAGATATATACATATACAAATACATATGTATATACATATGTATATATACATATGCATACATAAATACATACCTACACACATACACTAAATTCCTACATACATACAAAGTTCATGTTACATTTAAGATTTGGCATGTTAGATTTTAAAGAAACATTGTTAAGTTTTGATATATACATACCTACATACATATACATATAAATAGATACATATACCTACATACATATACATAGACACATGCCTACATACATATACATACCTATACATATACATAGATACATACCTACATACATATACATATACATATACATATGCATATACACATACACATACATGTACATATACATATACATAGATACATATACATCTACGTACATATACATATACAAAAAGGTATGGGGATTTTTACCTTTTTACTAATTATCTTGATCTATTTCTTGAAGAATTTAAGAATTGCCAATCTGAGCTTGAAAGAGAGCCCCCAACTCAAGAAGACTCTAGAATACCTTCCCCACAGCCAACAATCTTGACCCAGTCTCCAGTAGTTGGATCCTCGCGCGTGGCCCCAAAACCATCCACACCACTGTCACGAGTGCCACAATCACACCAAGAGCATACATCTACATCATCTCAAGTGCAACGTGAGAGGCGAACAAAGAGACGTCTTGACATTATGCATGATGTTCAAGAGGGAGACCCCACAAATGAAGATCAAGAGAGAGACCCTCCAGAGCATCTTCAAGAGGGGGAGGTGTCAGGACAACGTGACATCATGGACATGACTAGTAAGAGTACTTTCCATTGCAAATTTATTTTGAGAAGTGTGTGCTTTCGAAATGCATCTCATTTTTTGTCTTGTTTACTTGCAGGTGAGACATGTTTTTCACACATATTGCTGGTAGACATCCACACTCTTTCGGAGGGCTCAGATAGGTAAAAAGAAAAATTTCACCATATAATTAGTTTTCCAAGTTGTACTTACCAAAACCAAACATCATAAATCTTTTATGTAGTGTGGAAGAATTCTTGATGAAGATTCCCAAGGCTCTATCTCATAGAGGTGCTCCCTCAGATACAGTGGCTCGCCTCGTATGGGCTGACTTTCCTACAGGTTTACAGGTTGTTGATGTAGATACAGATGGGTGTCCCTCATGGAATCAAGTTTCTTCATCATTGATACGTGCCACACTCAGTTTTGTTGGTTTGTTTGTGGCTGATGAGGGTTGGTTTGTGTGTTTGAGTCTAATGGATCAACTTCCTAAAATATATTCCATGGGAAAGAAAGTTGGATTGGTCATGCATCGAACAATGTCTGTTCATGTGGAATCAAGTTATTTGTATGACAATGGAGAACGGGTAAGTCATAATCTCTGAAATATTTCCCTTTGTGTATACATGTTATGTGGTATGGATATCCAAACATAATGTTTTCTCGTTATGGTAGGTGGATACATTGGCGCTTAGTATGTTCTATCGAGTAAATTGCCATGTCTCTATTATTGATCGTGAGGCTGGGCAAAATGTTTCAAAGAAGTTATTCAATGCTCAACGAAATTTCATTTTTGAGAAGAATAAGAAGCATCCATTCCAACGCACAATGGTCTTGGAGCGCTACATTCGAGGTGGTGCAGAAAGATCTCCTATGTTCTTTAGGTGAGATAATTTTCATTCTGGTCATTTTCATAGCTACTTTTTCAAAATACTTAGATGCACGTTTATGATTGTATTTCATTGTAGGTGGCTAGTGGAGACCTTCTCAAGTGAAGAAGATAGTGTCTTGGACGTTTTTGCGGGATGTGGAGGCTTGGGACGTGCATGCCAAGAGTTAAAAAGGCACTATATGGGGATAGAGAATGACATGGAGGTAGCCAAAGCATGTCTGGGAGATTTCTCATTAGGTCGGGATGACATGTAGAAGAATGCTATAATTAGAATGCTATAATTTGTGGATCAAAAGACTTTGTATTTGAGATTGTCATGGTTTGGAAGTTTAAAGATCGATATATACATTTTTGATCTTTAAAAGATTGTGTTTTATATTTAAGTAAGTAAGAAAGTATGTATGTATGCAATGTATGTATATATGTTAGTGCTGCGTAGGTGGCTCTTGTATATATGTATGTATGTATATGTATATGTATGAGGTGTATGAATTTAGGTAGATATATGTATATATATAATTATATCAATAAGTATGATGTTGATCAAAGACTTTGTAATCGAGATTTTCATGGTTTGGAACTTTACAGATCGATATATATATTTTTTATCTTTAAAGGATTGTTTTTTATATTTAAGTAAGTAAGAAAGTATGTATGTATGTATGTATGTATATATGTTAGTATGTATGTAGGTAGCTCTTGCATGTATGTATGTATATGTATATTTTGTATGTGTATATGTATGAGGTGCATGAATTTAGTTACATATATGAATATATGTAATTATATCAATAAGTATGATGTGGATCAAAAGATTGAAATTTATATTGTTGATCTTTCAAAGCTTGTTATTTATATGTAAGTAAGTTCTTGGTTCTTTACAAAGCTCATAGTAAGTTCATGGTCCTTTGCAAAGCTCGGACTCCTTGTTCATTGCTCCAAAAAGCTCGGACTCCTTGTTCATTGCTCCAAAAAGCTCGGCAAAAAAAGCTCGCAAAAAAAAATCCCCCTGGGAAGATCATGGTGTTATGTACTTCAATTCATTGCCTGGATCCGACCCCCAACATCACCTTTCTATTGTTTCCTAGTAAGACAAATACTTGTGCTTGAGACTTTGTATATGCAAAATACAAAGTACGTTTCTCTAATGTTTCACATCACTTTTTACTTTGGGGCACTTCAAATAATATCTCAAAATTGCTCAAACACCCATCTAAAAAACTTTATGGAGAGGCCAAGAAAGACATTAGATCCACAGGAGATCTCGGAGGTATATTAAAGGAAGATTCAATATTGCTAGGTGTCTTGCAAGCTCACATTTTCATTTTGAAGATAATGTTGATATTCTAGGTTTCATGCCAACCGAATGCTGTTGATTGTGGCTACTACGTTATGGCATACATAAAGCGTCTTATTGTTCATGGTGCTTATGAGAAGAGATCTAAGAGTTGGGTGAGTTGAAAGATCTACTCCTTTTATCCTGAAATGAAAGATCTACTCCTTTTATCTCACATCAAGTTCTCATTTATTGTGTATAGCTAACAAAGACATGGTTTAAGCACGAGGATGTGTTGGGGTTGCAGGAAGGACTTGTCAGTTGGACTAGGAGTGCTTTGAAAGTGGAAAACAAGTGAAGCTCACATTTGGGATACAACTCCACTCTTTTCTATGTATCTCACATTTTTGGATGAATGGATGCAAATCCACCCTCTCCTATGTAGTGAACATTTTTGGATGAATGGATGCAAATCCACCCTCTCCTATGTAGTGAACCTTTTGGAGGAATGGATGTAACTCCACCCTTTTCTATGTATTGAACATTTTGGATGAATGAATGCAAATCCACCCTTTCTTATATATTAAACATTTTAGATTAATGGATGTAACTCTATCCTTTTCTGTGTATTGAACATTTTGGATAAATGGAGGTAAATCCACCCTTTTCTATGTATTGAACATTTTGGATGAATGGATGCAAAATCCACCCTTTCCTAAGTAGTGAATATTTTGGATGAATGGATACAACATCCACCCTTTCGAATGTAATCTCACATTTTGGATGAATGGATGCAACTCCACCCTTTTCTATGTATTGAACATTTTGGATAAATAGATGCAAATCCATCCTTAAATTTCTATGTATGAGCATTTTGGATGAATGGATGCAACTCCACTCTTTTCTATATGTATTGAGCATTTTGGATGAATGGATGCAACTCCATTATTTTCTATATGTATTGAACATTTTGGATGAATGGAGGAAAATCCATCATTTCTTATGTATTGAACATTTTGGATGAATGGATGTAAAATCTACCATTTTCTATGTATTGAAAATTTTGGATGAATAGATGCAACATCCACCCTTTCCTATGTAATCTCACATTTTACATTAGGAAAAAAGGGAGCTCATTTTGGGGCCTTTTACGGTTTGGAAAAATAAGCTCTCAACCAATCAACAGAGGGCCAACGTAACGTTGGAAATTCACAAAAATAAGAGAAAATAGATAAAAGAAACAATATTTTATGTAGGTACAAGCGTGCTACATTAATGTGGAGATTGATTTTTTATTCTCACAAGATCTTTGGACATGAAGATAGAATCTAGTCTGACATTTTCTCTGACAAGGGCCTTCCTGCTTCCACCTTCCTTTGAACTTTGAAATGTTGTGCTGCCTTTCCTTCGAAAGGTCTACCATTCTACACCATTGCCTCATTGTGCAGCAGCCTCTTCTTTTCCAAAATTGCTCCCTTGATCCTGTTTGGCTTAGAGTAAGATGTTTCTTGTCAACTGTCTGTCTGCCCACTTTCTCTTTCTTGAAACTTCACTTTGTTATCTTGTTTACATTACTTTGCTGTGGTTACAGATTTACAAGGTCTCCATGGTGAATAAAAACTATGGCTGTTCTTGTGGAAGACGCTCTGTGGATGATAATGCTATGAAGGCAGAATTATACCACACATCCTTACCCCGTCGACCTACTTCTTCTATTTCTTCGGTAGAGAATTCAAGTACAGTCAAAACGGAAGGAACTTGGGAAAGGTTTAGTGTTTCGAAAGGAGCGTGGGTGCTCATGCAACCTAGCAAAAGAAAGAGACCCCAGACAAAAAACATTTTCTTGGCATCATGGAAAGGAAGAGTACGAGATTTTAAAATCACGAGAGGGAAGATATCGGTGAAAGAAGTTTTGATTCAACATGTGTACATGCATAAAGAACTTGTCTTGCGAGACTATCCAAATGATCTTCCGCAACACAGGTCTAATTGTATATTTTTCTATTGTGGTTTTGTTCTTTATGAGGTGTATGGATTTTTAAGATAAAGCTTTCTTTCTTTGCTTATTTACATTCTTGTGTTATTTTATTTCAGATTTATACCCTTCATTGTATGAGACATGGCAAAGCATCGATTGTATTCTGGGATTTATAGACGTTTTGCATGGATCGATAGGAGAACAACAATACCAAGGTCGATGTGCAACAGAGCTAGCTCAATCCGGTATATTTTTTACTAATCATTTTTATCAGTTTTGCTAGACAATGCTAACACACATGGTGTGTTAAGAAAACAAGACCTTCCGGCATGGAATTCAGTGGATTGGCCTCTCCCACATTTTAGTGTTACAGAGGCATATACGGCCAAGCTTTTCAAAGAAGTACAAAAAGCTCTGAGGCCCAATATTGCCCCACAAGGATAATAAAAATTTCTTTAGGCATGCCTCTCACAGTTTTTGTAGACTTGTTTAATACCTTTTCAGTGAAGGTTTCAAAAACAATGTTCACAGTTAAAGCAACAAGTTTGGCATGCATGCCACAATTTTTGGATAAAGGTTGGGATAAGAAGACATGTAGTTCAGTGTTTTGTGAGGTTGTCCAACCTTCTATGCAACTGAAGTACATGGTTACATCACAAAATTTTATTTTTTCTTTTTATTATAAGCGCAGTCGAATGCTAGGTACAAAACTAGTCCCAATGGATCAAGATGAAGATTCTTTTGGTGCAAAAAATAAACTTCTTGATATTGATGTTGTTGAGAATGGTGATGTGCTAGTCAATATCTCATTAAGACAATGTTGCTCCCTAGCTCAATTGCGCAACGACATTCTGTTTGAGACAGAAGGTTCTATTTCAAAGGACTTTTTATTTATCTACAACAATAAGAAGGTATACCATCTGACTTATCCTAGTCTCATTAAGCACTGCTATTAGTTTACTTTACCCTATTGTTTCATATTGCTTTTTTGCAGGTGCTCAAAAGAAGAGAGAGTTCAATAAAATGCAAAGACATTGAAAATTTAAAAATTGAGATAACACAGACTCCATAAACAAAGGTATTATATTCAATAAAGTAAAATTCTGTACAGAAGTGTTTAATTATATATGTAGAACATATTCTTGACAACCATTTTCTATTTATCTACAGGCTGATCTAGAGGCTGCTCTACATGGTCCAAGCTCACCGTATCATCTTTATTTGGAGAATCTATTTTCTGCTGCTCCATCCTGTCGTGTACAGTCTCTTGGTGCTGCTCCATTGTCTCCTCTACTGTCCCTGGAGCATCTGTTTGCTGATGCTCCATCATCTCCTCAATAACATCAGCAGGTCCTTGTTCTTGTGGCTTCTCCTCATCAGCACTAGGTCCTTGTTTCCTGTGGCACCACATCAGCATCATCTGTGTCATCAAGGTGTATGATGACGGACTTTAGAGCTCTCACCCAACTCGACAGTAGCTGGTACAATAGGTTTGGGGGAGGCATACTTCAAAAACTTCCAAATTGTATCAGCTCTGAAACTATATACATAGTTCGAGCTGAAGCTATCTTCTCTCATCTGCAATGAGATATGATGATTTAGAACACTTTGTACCAATATCAAATTTTTTGAAGCTAAATGAAAATTATTTTTTCTTACAAGCTCTGGTTGTCCTATCTCAAAATAGCTTGAAAGTATATATTTGGCACTAATCAGCACTCTCCAGCCCGCAGCTACTTGAATCATCTTGTTGTGGTGTCTGGATAGTTGGAAAGATATGTTAGAAACTGTTAATATCTGAACAAAACAAAATTATTCAATAAGTTCAAAGGCATAGCATGAAATAGACATCAGTAGAGGGAATGACTTTCTACCTCTAAATCTATTGGCTCTATTGAATAACATTAGGAGGACAGTGATCCAATGCATCTAGAAGCCTTCTAATACAACTGCAATACATATAATTCAGTTAGTGTGCATTAAATCAAAATAATGAAGTTTAAAGTTAAAAATAGCACACAAACCACTTACAATTTCAGCTCTCTCGACCATATCGAATCAAATAAGGTGTCACTTTTGTCATTTTGTGAGTTGCATCATCTATTTCTCTCCTCACTTTATTGTCCACTTCTCTCACTAGACAACCGATATACTTTAAAAACAAGTTCAATACTAATATGTGCATGCAATCATATACCAAATCAAGAGACACGTCAAAGCCATATAGATCATAAAGTCTCCAGAAACTTGATCTACCTGAAAGACCTACCTCTTTTAGTATCTCTTCACATTGAGCTTGGGTGCTTGCTCGCTCTGCAAGAATTAAATGTTTGGACATCTCTTTGATAGATCTTTTCATTGGAGCATATCTGAATTTATACCTGTTTCGATCATACAAGTATCGCCCCGAGCCTGCACTGTCCAAAGTGGCTATTGCTTTGTCTCTACGACAGAAAGCTTGACCACCTTCTTTACATGATCCAATATTGCATTGAGCAGGATGGTCTCCAGTCACCATCATTAGCATAGCACGAGCTTGGAATCTTTGGTTATAAAAGTGGTCATCTGCAAAGATAGATGACACAGATAATTGAAGTGTAAGTCAATTCCATGTATGAAGAGACTTTCCAACTCATCCATCAAAGGTTTCATAAAAACATGGAAAAGTTTGCTTGAGCTTCCAACAACTTTCTTGCAACTGAATGGAAAAATAACACAGGTATCACTCCAATCAAAGATTTCTTCCCACAATTGAGAACTTTGATCTCAACCACACCACAATTTTCTTGGGTCGTCTTTGATGCTTGGAAGCCATCCCAATGTAATAATAAAGCAAAATTACGTGGATCTCCCTGTCCATTCAAAAGAAGACACATTAGGGTGTAGTAGTATGTAACACATTAAGGTGTAGTAGTATGTAATACACTTTAATATATATAACGCTTAAGAATATACATATAACAAAAGTCTTACCTTACAAAGTCTTTTGAGACCTTGTATTGGAGCTCGACAACCCTTACAAATAAACTTGTATATTTGCTCACTTTCATTCCAACCCTCTAGAAGTTCTTCTGATTTTAGTGAAGAAGGCCATGCTTGATAAGCTTGTTTACAATGGACATTATCACATATCAAGGGTAACTCAAAATATGATTGTGGATCCCAAAACTCTTTAACACTATTACACTTTGTACCATCCCAAAAATCATAAATTCTTTTCAAATCATCAAAGCTATTAGATACCAACCATCTCTCTTTATTTCGCCACATTTCCAACAAGTTAGGGCACAAAGATCTACTTTTTCCAAGAAGCTTCAATTGTTCACCAATGGGAACATAATCAAAACATAACATATCCTTTCTAAGCTTGGCACACTTGGAACACTTCTCACTGCATGTTAAGCAATCACGCTTTAATTTTTTCTTACCTCTTTCATTGTTATTGCATTGACATTGAAGAGTGTCGCCAATGTAGCTATCTTCTTTACTTGGTGGATAGAGCTCAACATCATGCATAGAATTGTCTAATCCTTGGCATATTCTATATCGATTTGCATGAACCATACCAAGTGTCGAAAACATGGTATTTAACTGCTCCCAACATGTGGGAACACTTATGCCATCTAGATCTCCATCCCATGTTTCTGGCAACTGCACTAATAGTTTACTCAAGCTTGGTGTATTGATTTTATCTTTATCTGCTCTATTCCTAGAACCACCCATATCTCCAAATAGAATCCTAAGCATACTATCTTGAAATTCCACTGAAGCCTGATGTTCATCCCAAAGTGCTTGCAATTCAATCACCCTCTGTACAATTTTATCAACCAAAGACAACTCCATGTCAACCATGTCCTCCTCCTCCTCCTCCTCCTCCTCCTCCTCCTCATGGTGATAATGTTCATCATGTGTATCAATAAACACATTATTATCATCTTCATGCATCATCCCATGCAAAGGTCCATTGTCTTCTTCTCTAAGTTCTGAAGAGCCAAATCTTGAAGTTTGCCTCTCCTATGTAGTGAACATTTTTGGATGAATGGATGCAAATCCACCCTCTCCTATGTAGTGAACCTTTTGGAGGAATGGATGTAACTCCACCCTTTTCTATGTATTGAACATTTTGGATGAATGAATGCAAATCCACCCTTTCTTATATATTAAACATTTTAGATTAATGGATGTAACTCTATCCTTTTCTGTGTATTGAACATTTTGGATAAATGGAGGTAAATCCACCCTTTTCTATGTATTGAACATTTTGGATGAATGGATGCAAAATCCACCCTTTCCTAAGTAGTGAATATTTTGGATGAATGGATACAACATCCACCCTTTCGAATGTAATCTCACATTTTGGATGAATGGATGCAACTCCACCCTTTTCTATGTATTGAACATTTTGGATAAATAGATGCAAATCCATCCTTAAATTTCTATGTATGAGCATTTTGGATGAATGGATGCAACTCCACTCTTTTCTATATGTATTGAGCATTTTGGATGAATGGATGCAACTCCATTATTTTCTATATGTATTGAACATTTTGGATGAATGGAGGAAAATCCATCATTTCTTATGTATTGAACATTTTGGATGAATGGATGTAAAATCTACCATTTTCTATGTATTGAAAATTTTGGATGAATAGATGCAACATCCACCCTTTCCTATGTAATCTCACATTTTACATTAGGAAAAAAGGGAGCTCATTTTGGGGCCTTTTACGGTTTGGAAAAATAAGCTCTCAACCAATCAACAGAGGGCCAACGTAACGTTGGAAATTCACAAAAATAAGAGAAAATAGATAAAAGAAATAATATTTTATGTAGGTACAAGCGTGCTACATTAATGTGGAGATTGATTTTTTATTCTCACAAGATCTTTGGACATGAAGATAGAATCTAGTCTGACATTTTCTCTGACAAGGGCCTTCCTGCTTCCACCTTCCTTTGAACTTTGAAATGTTGTGCTACCTTTCCTTCGAAAGGTCTACCATTCTACACCATTGCCTCATTGTGCAGCAGCCTCTTCTTTTCCAAAATTGCTCCCTTGATCCTGTTTGGCTTAGAGTAAGATGTTTCTTGTCAACTGTCTGTCTGCCCACTTTCTCTTTCTTGAAACTTCACTTTGTTATCTTGTTTACATTACTTTGCTGTGGTTACAGATTTACAAGGTCTCCATGGTGAATAAAAACTATGGCCGTTCTTGTGGAAGACGCTCTGTGGATGATAATGCTATGAAGGCAGAATTATACCACACATCCTTACCCTGTCGACCTACTTCTTCTATTTCTTCGGTAGAGAATTCAAGTACAGTCAAAACGGAAGGAACTTGGGAAAGGTTTAGTGTTTCGAAAGGAGCGTGGGTGCTCATGCAACCTAGCAAAAGAAAGAGACCCCATACAAAAAACATTTTCTTGGCATCATGGAAAGGAAGAGTACGAGATTTTAAAATCACGAGAGGGAAGATATCGGTGAAAGAAGTTTTGATTCAACATGTGTACATGCATAAAGAACTTGTCTTGCGAGACTATCCAAATGATCTTCCGCAACACAGGTCTAATTGTATATTTTTCTATTGTGGTTTTGTTCTTTATGAGGTGTATGGATTTTTAAGATAAAGCTTTCTTTCTTTGCTTATTTACATTCTTGTGTTATTTTATTTCAGATTTATACCCTTCATTGTATGAGACATGGCAAAGCATCGATTGTATTCTGGGATTTATAGACGTTTTGCATGGATCGATAGGAGAACAACAATACCAAGGTCGATGTGCAACAGAGCTAGCTCAATCCGGTATATTTTTTACTAATCATTTTTATCAGTTTTGCTAGACAATGCTAACACACATGGTGTGTTAAGAAAACAAGACCTTCCGGCATGGAATTCAGTGGATTGGCCTCTCCCACATTTTAGTGTTACAGAGGCATATACGGCCAAGCTTTTCAAAGAAGTACAAAAAGCTCTGAGGCCCAATATTGCCCCACAAGGATAATAAAAATTTCTTTAGGCATGCCTCTCACAGTTTTTGTAGACTTGTTTAATACCTTTTCAGTGAAGGTTTCAAAAACAATGTTCACAGTTAAAGCAACAAGTTTGGCATGCATGCCACAATTTTTGGATAAAGGTTGGGATAAGAAGACATGTAGTTCAGTGTTTTGTGAGGTTGTCCAACCTTCTATGCAACTGAAGTACATGGTTACATCACAAAATTTTATTTTTTCTTTTTATTATAAGCGCAGTCGAATGCTAGGTACAAAACTAGTCCCAATGGATCAAGATGAAGATTCTTTTGGTGCAAAAAATAAACTTCTTGATATTGATGTTGTTGAGAATGGTGATGTGCTAGTCAATATCTCATTAAGACAATGTTGCTCCCTAGCTCAATTGCGCAACGACATTCTGTTTGAGACAGAAGGTTCTATTTCAAAGGACTTTTTATTTATCTACAACAATAAGAAGGTATACCATCTGACTTATCCTAGTCTCATTAAGCACTGCTATTAGTTTACTTTACCCTATTGTTTCATATTGCTTTTTTGCAGGTGCTCAAAAGAAGAGAGAGTTCAATAAAATGCAAAGACATTGAAAATTTAAAAATTGAGATAACACAGACTCCATAAACAAAGGTATTATATTCAATAAAGTAAAATTCTGTACAGAAGTGTTTAATTATATATGTAGAACATATTCTTGACAACCATTTTCTATTTATCTACAGGCTGATCTAGAGGCTGCTCTACATGGTCCAAGCTCACCGTATCATCTTTATTTGGAGAATCTATTTTCTGCTGCTCCATCCTGTCGTGTACAGTCTCTTGGTGCTGCTCCATTGTCTCCTCTACTGTCCCTGGAGCATCTGTTTGCTGATGCTCCATCATCTCCTCAATAACATCAGCAGGTCCTTGTTCTTGTGGCTTCTCCTCATCAGCACTAGGTCCTTGTTTCCTGTGGCACCACATCAGCATCATCTGTGTCATCAAGGTGTATGATGACGGACTTTAGAGCTCTCACCCAACTCGACAGTAGCTGGTACAATAGGTTTGGGGGAGGCATACTTCAAAAACTTCCAAATTGTATCAGCTCTGAAACTATATACATAGTTCGAGCTGAAGCTATCTTCTCTCATCTGCAATGAGATATGATGATTTAGAACACTTTGTACCAATATCAAATTTTTTGAAGCTAAATGAAAATTATTTTTTCTTACAAGCTCTGGCTGTCCTATCTCAAAATAGCTTGAAAGTATATATTTGGCACTAATCAGCACTCTCCAGCCCGCAGCTACTTGAATCATCTTGTTGTGGTGTCTGGATAGTTGGAAAGATATGTTAGAAACTGTTAATATCTGAACAAAACAAAATTATTCAATAAGTTCAAAGGCATAGCATGAAATAGACATCAGTAGAGGGAACGACTTTCTACCTCTAAATCTATTGGCTCTATTGAATAACATTAGGAGGACAGTGATCCAATGCATCTAGAAGCCTTCTAATACAACTGCAATACATATAATTCAGTTAGTGTGCATTAAATCAAAATAATGAAGTTTAAAGTTAAAAATAGCACACAAACCACTTACAATTTCAGCTCTCTCGACCATATCGAATCAAATAAGGTGTCACTTTTGTCATTTTGTGAGTTGCATCATCTATTTCTCTCCTCACTTTATTGTCCACTTCTCTCACTAGACAACCGATATACTTTAAAAACAAGTTCAATACTAATATGTGCATGCAATCATATACCAAATCAAGAGACACGTCAAAGCCATATAGATCATAAAGTCTCCAGAAACTTGATCTACCTGAAAGACCTACCTCTTTTAGTATCTCTTCACATTGAGCTTGGGTGCTTGCTCGCTCTGCAAGAATTAAATGTTTGGACATCTCTTTGATAGATCTTTTCATTGGAGCATATCTGAATTTATACCTGTTTCGATCATACAAGTATCGCCCCGAGCCTGCACTGTCCAAAGTGGCTATTGCTTTGTCTCTACGACAGAAAGCTTGACCACCTTCTTTACATGATCCAATATTGCATTGAGCAGGATGGTCTCCAGTCACCATCATTAGCATAGCACGAGCTTGGAATCTTTGGTTATAAAAGTGGTCATCTGCAAAGATAGATGACACAGATAATTGAAGTGTAAGTCAATTCCATGTATGAAGAGACTTTCCAACTCATCCATCAAAGGTTTCATAAAAACATGGAAAAGTTTGCTTGAGCTTCCAACAACTTTCTTGCAACTGAATGGAATAAATAACACAGGTATCACTCCAATCAAAGATTTCTTCCCACAATTGAGAACTTTGATCTCAACCACACCACAATTTTCTTGGGTCGTCTTTGATGCTTGGAAGCCATCCCAATGTAATAATAAAGCAAAATTACGTGGATCTCCCTGTCCATTCAAAAGAAGACACATTAGGGTGTAGTAGTATGTAACACATTAAGGTGTAGTAGTATGTAATACACTTTAATATATATAACGCTTAAGAATATACATATAACAAAAGTCTTACCTTACAAAGTCTTTTGAGACCTTGTATTGGAGCTCGACAACCCTTACAAATAAACTTGTATATTTGCTCACTTTCATTCCAACCCTCTAGAAGTTCTTCTGATTTTAGTGAAGAAGGCCATGCTTGATAAGCTTGTTTACAATGGACATTATCACATATCAAGGGTAACTCAAAATATGATTGTGGATCCCAAAACTCTTTAACACTATTACACTTTGTACCATCCCAAAAATCATAAATTCTTTTCAAATCATCAAAGCTATTAGATACCAACCATCTCTCTTTATTTCGCCACATTTCCAACAAGTTAGGGCACAAAGATCTACTTTTTGCAAGAAGCTTCAATTGTTCACCAATGGGAACATAATCAAAACATAACATATCCTTTCTAAGCTTGGCACACTTGGAACACTTCTCACTGCATGTTAAGCAATCACGCTTTAATTTTTTCTTACCTCTTTCATTGTTATTGCATTGACATTGAAGAGTGTCGCCAATGTAGCTATCTTCTTTACTTGGTGGATAGAGCTCAACATCATGCATAGAATTGTCTAATCCTTGGCATATTCTATATCGATTTGCATGAACCATACCAAGTGTCGAAAACATGGTATTTAACTGCTCCCAACATGTGGGAACACTTATGCCATCTAGATCTCCATCCCATGTTTCTGGCAACTGCACTAATAGTTTACTCAAGCTTGGTGTATTGATTTTATCTTTATCTGCTCTATTCCTAGAACCACCCATATCTCCAAATAGAATCCTAAGCATACTATCTTGAAATTCCACTGAAGCCTGATGTTCATCCCAAAGTGCTTGCAATTCAATCACCCTCTGTACAATTTTATCAACCAAAGACAACTCCATGTCAACCATGTCCTCCTCCTCCTCCTCCTCCTCCTCCTCCTCCTCATGGTGATAATGTTCATCATGTGTATCAATAAACACATTATTATCATCTTCATGCATCATCCCATGCAAAGGTCCATTGTCTTCTTCTCTAAGTTCTGAAGAGCCAAATCTTGAAGTTTGCCTCTCCTATGTAGTGAACATTTTTGGATGAATGGATGCAAATCCACCCTCTCCTATGTAGTGAACCTTTTGGAGGAATGGATGTAACTCCACCCTTTTCTATGTATTGAACATTTTGGATGAATGAATGCAAATCCACCCTTTCTTATATATTAAACATTTTAGATTAATGGATGTAACTCTATCCTTTTCTGTGTATTGAACATTTTGGATAAATGGAGGTAAATCCACCCTTTTCTATGTATTGAACATTTTGGATGAATGGATGCAAAATCCACCCTTTCCTAAGTAGTGAATATTTTGGATGAATGGATACAACATCCACCCTTTCGAATGTAATCTCACATTTTGGATGAATGGATGCAACTCCACCCTTTTCTATGTATTGAACATTTTGGATAAATAGATGCAAATCCATCCTTAAATTTCTATGTATGAGCATTTTGGATGAATGGATGCAACTCCACTCTTTTCTATATGTATTGAGCATTTTGGATGAATGGATGCAACTCCATTATTTTCTATATGTATTGAACATTTTGGATGAATGGAGGAAAATCCATCATTTCTTATGTATTGAACATTTTGGATGAATGGATGTAAAATCTACCATTTTCTATGTATTGAAAATTTTGGATGAATAGATGCAACATCCACCCTTTCCTATGTAATCTCACATTTTACATTAGGAAAAAAGGGAGCTCATTTTGGGGCCTTTTACGGTTTGGAAAAATAAGCTCTCAACCAATCAACAGAGGGCCAACGTAACGTTGGAAATTCACAAAAATAAGAGAAAATAGATAAAAGAAATAATATTTTATGTAGGTACAAGCGTGCTACATTAATGTGGAGATTGATTTTTTATTCTCACAAGATCTTTGGACATGAAGATAGAATCTAGTCTGACATTTTCTCTGACAAGGGCCTTCCTGCTTCCACCTTCCTTTGAACTTTGAAATGTTGTGCTACCTTTCCTTCGAAAGGTCTACCATTCTACACCATTGCCTCATTGTGCAGCAGCCTCTTCTTTTCCAAAATTGCTCCCTTGATCCTGTTTGGCTTAGAGTAAGATGTTTCTTGTCAACTGTCTGTCTGCCCACTTTCTCTTTCTTGAAACTTCACTTTGTTATCTTGTTTACATTACTTTGCTGTGGTTACAGATTTACAAGGTCTCCATGGTGAATAAAAACTATGGCCGTTCTTGTGGAAGACGCTCTGTGGATGATAATGCTATGAAGGCAGAATTATACCACACATCCTTACCCCGTCGACCTACTTCTTCTATTTCTTCGGTAGAGAATTCAAGTACAGTCAAAACGGAAGGAACTTGGGAAAGGTTTAGTGTTTCGAAAGGAGCGTGGGTGCTCATGCAACCTAGCAAAAGAAAGAGACCCCAGACAAAAAACATTTTCTTGGCATCATGGAAAGGAAGAGTACGAGATTTTAAAATCACGAGAGGGAAGATATCGGTGAAAGAAGTTTTGATTCAACATGTGTACATGCATAAAGAACTTGTCTTGCGAGACTATCCAAATGATCTTCCGCAACACAGGTCTAATTGTATATTTTTCTATTGTGGTTTTGTTCTTTATGAGGTGTATGGATTTTTAAGATAAAGCTTTCTTTCTTTGCTTATTTACATTCTTGTGTTATTTTATTTCAGATTTATACCCTTCATTGTATGAGACATGGCAAAGCATCGATTGTATTCTGGGATTTATAGACGTTTTGCATGGATCGATAGGAGAACAACAATACCAAGGTCGATGTGCAACAGAGCTAGCTCAATCCGGTATATTTTTTACTAATCATTTTTATCAGTTTTGCTAGACAATGCTAACACACATGGTGTGTTAAGAAAACAAGACCTTCCGGCATGGAATTCAGTGGATTGGCCTCTCCCACATTTTAGTGTTACAGAGGCATATACGGCCAAGCTTTTCAAAGAAGTACAAAAAGCTCTGAGGCCCAATATTGCCCCACAAGGATAATAAAAATTTCTTTAGGCATGCCTCTCACAGTTTTTGTAGACTTGTTTAATACCTTTTCAGTGAAGGTTTCAAAAACAATGTTCACAGTTAAAGCAACAAGTTTGGCATGCATGCCACAATTTTTGGATAAAGGTTGGGATAAGAAGACATGTAGTTCAGTGTTTTGTGAGGTTGTCCAACCTTCTATGCAACTGAAGTACATGGTTACATCACAAAATTTTATTTTTTCTTTTTATTATAAGCGCAGTCGAATGCTAGGTACAAAACTAGTCCCAATGGATCAAGATGAAGATTCTTTTGGTGCAAAAAATAAACTTCTTGATATTGATGTTGTTGAGAATGGTGATGTGCTAGTCAATATCTCATTAAGACAATGTTGCTCCCTAGCTCAATTGCGCAACGACATTCTGTTTGAGACAGAAGGTTCTATTTCAAAGGACTTTTTATTTATCTACAACAATAAGAAGGTATACCATTTGACTTATCCTAGTCTCATTAAGCACTGCTATTAGTTTACTTTACCCTATTGTTTCATATTGCTTTTTTGCAGGTGCTCAAAAGAAGAGAGAGTTCAATAAAATGCAAAGACATTGAAAATTTAAAATTTGAGATAACACAGACTCCATAAACAAAGGTATTATATTCAATAAAGTAAAATTCTGTACAGAAGTGTTTAATTATATATGTAGAACATATTCTTGACAACCATTTTCTATTTATCTACAGGCTGATCTAGAGGCTGCTCTACATGGTCCAAGCTCACCGTATCATCTTTATTTGGAGAATCTATTTTCTGCTGCTCCATCCTGTCGTGTACAGTCTCTTGGTGCTGCTCCATTGTCTCCTCTACTGTCCCTGGAGCATCTGTTTGCTGCTGCTCCATCATCTCCTCAATAACATCAGCAGGTCCTTGTTCTTGTGGCTTCTCCTCATCAGCACTAGGTCCTTGTTTCCTGTGGCACCACATCAGCATCATCTGTGTCATCAAGGTGTATGATGACGGACTTTAGAGCTCTCACCCAACTCGACAGTAGCTGGTACAATAGGTTTGGGGGAGGCATACTTCAAAAACTTCCAAATTGTATCAGCTCTGAAACTATATACATAGTTCGAGCTGAAGCTATCTTCTCTCATCTGCAATGAGATATGATGATTTAGAACACTTTGTACCAATATCAAATTTTTTGAAGCTAAATGAAAATTATTTTTTCTTACAAGCTCTGGCTGTCCTATCTCAAAATAGCTTGAAAGTATATATTTGGCACTAATCAGCACTCTCCAGCCCGCAGCTACTTGAATCATCTTGTTGTGGTGTCTGGATAGTTGGAAAGATATGTTAGAAACTGTTAATATCTGAACAAAACAAAATTATTCAATAAGTTCAAAGGCATAGCATGAAATAGACATCAGTAGAGGGAACGACTTTCTACCTCTAAATCTATTGGCTCTATTGAATAACATTAGGAGGACAGTGATCCAATGCATCTAGAAGCCTTCTAATACAACTGCAATACATATAATTCAGTTAGTGTGCATTAAATCAAAATAATGAAGTTTAAAGTTAAAAATAGCACACAAACCACTTACAATTTCAGCTCTCTCGACCATATCGAATCAAATAAGGTGTCACTTTTGTCATTTTGTGAGTTGCATCATCTATTTCTCTCCTCACTTTATTGTCCACTTCTCTCACTAGACAACCGATATACTTTAAAAACAAGTTCAATACTAATATGTGCATGCAATCATATACCAAATCAAGAGACACGTCAAAGCCATATAGATCATAAAGTCTCCAGAAACTTGATCTACCTGAAAGACCTACCTCTTTTAGTATCTCTTCACATTGAGCTTGGGTGCTTGCTCGCTCTGCAAGAATTAAATGTTTGGACATCTCTTTGATAGATCTTTTCATTGGAGCATATCTGAATTTATACCTGTTTCGATCATACAAGTATCGCCCCGAGCCTGCACTGTCCAAAGTGGCTATTGCTTTGTCTCTACGACAGAAAGCTTGACCACCTTCTTTACATGATCCAATATTGCATTGAGCAGGATGGTCTCCAGTCACCATCATTAGCATAGCACGAGCTTGGAATCTTTGGTTATAAAAGTGGTCATCTGCAAAGATAGATGACACAGATAATTGAAGTGTAAGTCAATTCCATGTATGAAGAGACTTTCCAACTCATCCATCAAAGGTTTCATAAAAACATGGAAAAGTTTGCTTGAGCTTCCAACAACTTTCTTGCAACTGAATGGAATAAATAACACAGGTATCACTCCAATCAAAGATTTCTTCCCACAATTGAGAACTTTGATCTCAACCACACCACAATTTTCTTGGGTCGTCTTTGATGCTTGGAAGCCATCCCAATGTAATAATAAAGCAAAATTACGTGGATCTCCCTGTCCATTCAAAAGAAGACACATTAGGGTGTAGTAGTATGTAACACATTAAGGTGTAGTAGTATGTAATACACTTTAATATATATAACGCTTAAGAATATACATATAACAAAAGTCTTACCTTACAAAGTCTTTTGAGACCTTGTATTGGAGCTCGACAACCCTTACAAATAAACTTGTATATTTGCTCACTTTCATTCCAACCCTCTAGAAGTTCTTCTGATTTTAGTGAAGAAGGCCATGCTTGATAAGCTTGTTTACAATGGACATTATCACATATCAAGAGTAACTCAAAATATGATTGTGGATCCCAAAACTCTTTAACACTATTACACTTTGTACCATCCCAAAAATCATAAATTCTTTTCAAATCATCAAAGCTATTAGATACCAACCATCTCTCTTTATTTCGCCACATTTCCAACAAGTTAGGGCACAAAGATCTACTTTTTGCAAGAAGCTTCAATTGTTCACCAATGGGAACATAATCAAAACATAACATATCCTTTCTAAGCTTGGCACACTTGGAACACTTCTCACTGCATGTTAAGCAATCACGCTTTAATTTTTTCTTACCTCTTTCATTGTTATTGCATTGACATTGAAGAGTGTCGCCAATGTAGCTATCTTCTTTACTTGGTGGATAGAGCTCAACATCATGCATAGAATTGTCTAATCCTTGGCATATTCTATATCGATTTGCATGAACCATACCAAGTGTCGAAAACATGGTATTTAACTGCTCCCAACATGTGGGAACACTTATGCCATCTAGATCTCCATCCCATGTTTCTGGCAACTGCACTAATAGTTTACTCAAGCTTGGTGTATTGATTTTATCTTTATCTGCTCTATTCCTAGAACCACCCATATCTCCAAATAGAATCCTAAGCATACTATCTTGAAATTCCACTGAAGCCTGATGTTCATCCCAAAGTGCTTGCAATTCAATCACCCTCTGTACAATTTTATCAACCAAAGACAACTCCATGTCAACCATGTCCTCCTCCTCCTCCTCCTCCTCCTCCTCCTCCTCATGGTGATAATGTTCATCATGTGTATCAATAAACACATTATTATCATCTTCATGCATCATCCCATGCAAAGGTCCATTGTCTTCTTCTCTAAGTTCTGAAGAGCCAAATCTTGAAGTTTGCCTCTCCTATGTAGTGAACATTTTTGGATGAATGGATGCAAATCCACCCTCTCCTATGTAGTGAACCTTTTGGAGGAATGGATGTAACTCCACCCTTTTCTATGTATTGAACATTTTGGATGAATGAATGCAAATCCACCCTTTCTTATATATTAAACATTTTAGATTAATGGATGTAACTCTATCCTTTTCTGTGTATTGAACATTTTGGATAAATGGAGGTAAATCCACCCTTTTCTATGTATTGAACATTTTGGATGAATGGATGCAAAATCCACCCTTTCCTAAGTAGTGAATATTTTGGATGAATGGATACAACATCCACCCTTTCGAATGTAATCTCACATTTTGGATGAATGGATGCAACTCCACCCTTTTCTATGTATTGAACATTTTGGATAAATAGATGCAAATCCATCCTTAAATTTCTATGTATGAGCATTTTGGATGAATGGATGCAACTCCACTCTTTTCTATATGTATTGAGCATTTTGGATGAATGGATGCAACTCCATTATTTTCTATATGTATTGAACATTTTGGATGAATGGAGGAAAATCCATCATTTCTTATGTATTGAACATTTTGGATGAATGGATGTAAAATCTACCATTTTCTATGTATTGAAAATTTTGGATGAATAGATGCAACATCCACCCTTTCCTATGTAATCTCACATTTTACATTAGGAAAAAAGGGAGCTCATTTTGGGGCCTTTTACGGTTTGGAAAAATAAGCTCTCAACCAATCAACAGAGGGCCAACGTAACGTTGGAAATTCACAAAAATAAGAGAAAATAGATAAAAGAAATAATATTTTATGTAGGTACAAGCGTGCTACATTAATGTGGAGATTGATTTTTTATTCTCACAAGATCTTTGGACATGAAGATAGAATCTAGTCTGACATTTTCTCTGACAAGGGCCTTCCTGCTTCCACCTTCCTTTGAACTTTGAAATGTTGTGCTACCTTTCCTTCGAAAGGTCTACCATTCTACACCATTGCCTCATTGTGCAGCAGCCTCTTCTTTTCCAAAATTGCTCCCTTGATCCTGTTTGGCTTAGAGTAAGATGTTTCTTGTCAACTGTCTGTCTGCCCACTTTCTCTTTCTTGAAACTTCACTTTGTTATCTTGTTTACATTACTTTGCTGTGGTTACAGATTTACAAGGTCTCCATGGTGAATAAAAACTATGGCCGTTCTTGTGGAAGACGCTCTGTGGATGATAATGCTATGAAGGCAGAATTATACCACACATCCTTACCCCGTCGACCTACTTCTTCTATTTCTTCGGTAGAGAATTCAAGTACAGTCAAAACGGAAGGAACTTGGGAAAGGTTTAGTGTTTCGAAAGGAGTGTGGGTGCTCATGCAACCTAGCAAAAGAAAGAGACCCCAGACAAAAAACATTTTCTTGGCATCATGGAAAGGAAGAGTACGAGATTTTAAAATCACGAGAGGGAAGATATCGGTGAAAGAAGTTTTGATTCAACATGTGTACATGCATAAAGAACTTGTCTTGCGAGACTATCCAAATGATCTTCCGCAACACAGGTCTAATTGTATATTTTTCTATTGTGGTTTTGTTCTTTATGAGGTGTATGGATTTTTAAGATAAAGCTTTCTTTCTTTGCTTATTTACATTCTTGTGTTATTTTATTTCAGATTTATACCCTTCATTGTATGAGACATGGCAAAGCATCGATTGTATTCTGGGATTTATAGACGTTTTGCATGGATCGATAGGAGAACAACAATACCAAGGTCGATGTGCAACAGAGCTAGCTCAATCCGGTATATTTTTTACTAATCATTTTTATCAGTTTTGCTAGACAATGCTAACACACATGGTGTGTTAAGAAAACAAGACCTTCCGGCATGGAATTCAGTGGATTGGCCTCTCCCACATTTTAGTGTTACAGAGGCATATACGGCCAAGCTTTTCAAAGAAGTACAAAAAGCTCTGAGGCCCAATATTGCCCCACAAGGATAATAAAAATTTCTTTAGGCATGCCTCTCACAGTTTTTGTAGACTTGTTTAATACCTTTTCAGTGAAGGTTTCAAAAACAATGTTCACAGTTAAAGCAACAAGTTTGGCATGCATGCCACAATTTTTGGATAAAGGTTGGGATAAGAAGACATGTAGTTCAGTGTTTTGTGAGGTTGTCCAACCTTCTATGCAACTGAAGTACATGGTTACATCACAAAATTTTATTTTTTCTTTTTATTATAAGCGCAGTCGAATGCTAGGTACAAAACTAGTCCCAATGGATCAAGATGAAGATTCTTTTGGTGCAAAAAATAAACTTCTTGATATTGATGTTGTTGAGAATGGTGATGTGCTAGTCAATATCTCATTAAGACAATGTTGCTCCCTAGCTCAATTGCGCAACGACATTCTGTTTGAGACAGAAGGTTCTATTTCAAAGGACTTTTTATTTATCTACAACAATAAGAAGGTATACCATTTGACTTATCCTAGTCTCATTAAGCACTGCTATTAGTTTACTTTACCCTATTGTTTCATATTGCTTTTTTGCAGGTGCTCAAAAGAAGAGAGAGTTCAATAAAATGCAAAGACATTGAAAATTTAAAATTTGAGATAACACAGACTCCATAAACAAAGGTATTATATTCAATAAAGTAAAATTCTGTACAGAAGTGTTTAATTATATATGTAGAACATATTCTTGACAACCATTTTCTATTTATCTACAGGCTGATCTAGAGGCTGCTCTACATGGTCCAAGCTCACCGTATCATCTTTATTTGGAGAATCTATTTTCTGCTGCTCCATCCTGTCGTGTACAGTCTCTTGGTGCTGCTCCATTGTCTCCTCTACTGTCCCTGGAGCATCTGTTTGCTGCTGCTCCATCATCTCCTCAATAACATCAGCAGGTCCTTGTTCTTGTGGCTTCTCCTCATCAGCACTAGGTCCTTGTTTCCTGTGGCACCACATCAGCATCATCTGTGTCATCAAGGTGTATGATGACGGACTTTAGAGCTCTCACCCAACTCGACAGTAGCTGGTACAATAGGTTTGGGGGAGGCATACTTCAAAAACTTCCAAATTGTATCAGCTCTGAAACTATATACATAGTTCGAGCTGAAGCTATCTTCTCTCATCTGCAATGAGATATGATGATTTAGAACACTTTGTACCAATATCAAATTTTTTGAAGCTAAATGAAAATTATTTTTTCTTACAAGCTCTGGCTGTCCTATCTCAAAATAGCTTGAAAGTATATATTTGGCACTAATCAGCACTCTCCAGCCCGCAGCTACTTGAATCATCTTGTTGTGGTGTCTGGATAGTTGGAAAGATATGTTAGAAACTGTTAATATCTGAACAAAACAAAATTATTCAATAAGTTCAAAGGCATAGCATGAAATAGACATCAGTAGAGGGAACGACTTTCTACCTCTAAATCTATTGGCTCTATTGAATAACATTAGGAGGACAGTGATCCAATGCATCTAGAAGCCTTCTAATACAACTGCAATACATATAATTCAGTTAGTGTGCATTAAATCAAAATAATGAAGTTTAAAGTTAAAAATAGCACACAAACCACTTACAATTTCAGCTCTCTCGACCATATCGAATCAAATAAGGTGTCACTTTTGTCATTTTGTGAGTTGCATCATCTATTTCTCTCCTCACTTTATTGTCCACTTCTCTCACTAGACAACCGATATACTTTAAAAACAAGTTCAATACTAATATGTGCATGCAATCATATACCAAATCAAGAGACACGTCAAAGCCATATAGATCATAAAGTCTCCAGAAACTTGATCTACCTGAAAGACCTACCTCTTTTAGTATCTCTTCACATTGAGCTTGGGTGCTTGCTCGCTCTGCAAGAATTAAATGTTTGGACATCTCTTTGATAGATCTTTTCATTGGAGCATATCTGAATTTATACCTGTTTCGATCATACAAGTATCGCCCCGAGCCTGCACTGTCCAAAGTGGCTATTGCTTTGTCTCTACGACAGAAAGCTTGACCACCTTCTTTACATGATCCAATATTGCATTGAGCAGGATGGTCTCCAGTCACCATCATTAGCATAGCACGAGCTTGGAATCTTTGGTTATAAAAGTGGTCATCTGCAAAGATAGATGACACAGATAATTGAAGTGTAAGTCAATTCCATGTATGAAGAGACTTTCCAACTCATCCATCAAAGGTTTCATAAAAACATGGAAAAGTTTGCTTGAGCTTCCAACAACTTTCTTGCAACTGAATGGAATAAATAACACAGGTATCACTCCAATCAAAGATTTCTTCCCACAATTGAGAACTTTGATCTCAACCACACCACAATTTTCTTGGGTCGTCTTTGATGCTTGGAAGCCATCCCAATGTAATAATAAAGCAAAATTACGTGGATCTCCCTGTCCATTCAAAAGAAGACACATTAGGGTGTAGTAGTATGTAACACATTAAGGTGTAGTAGTATGTAATACACTTTAATATATATAACGCTTAAGAATATACATATAACAAAAGTCTTACCTTACAAAGTCTTTTGAGACCTTGTATTGGAGCTCGACAACCCTTACAAATAAACTTGTATATTTGCTCACTTTCATTCCAACCCTCTAGAAGTTCTTCTGATTTTAGTGAAGAAGGCCATGCTTGATAAGCTTGTTTACAATGGACATTATCACATATCAAGGGTAACTCAAAATATGATTGTGGATCCCAAAACTCTTTAACACTATTACACTTTGTACCATCCCAAAAATCATAAATTCTTTTCAAATCATCAAAGCTATTAGATACCAACCATCTCTCTTTATTTCGCCACATTTCCAACAAGTTAGGGCACAAAGATCTACTTTTTGCAAGAAGCTTCAATTGTTCACCAATGGGAACATAATCAAAACATAACATATCCTTTCTAAGCTTGGCACACTTGGAACACTTCTCACTGCATGTTAAGCAATCACGCTTTAATTTTTTCTTACCTCTTTCATTGTTATTGCATTGACATTGAAGAGTGTCGCCAATGTAGCTATCTTCTTTACTTGGTGGATAGAGCTCAACATCATGCATAGAATTGTCTAATCCTTGGCATATTCTATATCGATTTGCATGAACCATACCAAGTGTCGAAAACATGGTATTTAACTGCTCCCAACATGTGGGAACACTTATGCCATCTAGATCTCCATCCCATGTTTCTGGCAACTGCACTAATAGTTTACTCAAGCTTGGTGTATTGATTTTATCTTTATCTGCTCTATTCCTAGAACCACCCATATCTCCAAATAGAATCCTAAGCATACTATCTTGAAATTCCACTGAAGCCTGATGTTCATCCCAAAGTGCTTGCAATTCAATCACCCTCTGTACAATTTTATCAACCAAAGACAACTCCATGTCAACCATGTCCTCCTCCTCCTCCTCCTCCTCCTCCTCCTCCTCATGGTGATAATGTTCATCATGTGTATCAATAAACACATTATTATCATCTTCATGCATCATCCCATGCAAAGGTCCATTGTCTTCTTCTCTAAGTTCTGAAGAGCCAAATCTTGAAGTTTGCCTCTCCTATGTAGTGAACATTTTTGGATGAATGGATGCAAATCCACCCTCTCCTATGTAGTGAACCTTTTGGAGGAATGGATGTAACTCCACCCTTTTCTATGTATTGAACATTTTGGATGAATGAATGCAAATCCACCCTTTCTTATATATTAAACATTTTAGATTAATGGATGTAACTCTATCCTTTTCTGTGTATTGAACATTTTGGATAAATGGAGGTAAATCCACCCTTTTCTATGTATTGAACATTTTGGATGAATGGATGCAAAATCCACCCTTTCCTAAGTAGTGAATATTTTGGATGAATGGATACAACATCCACCCTTTCGAATGTAATCTCACATTTTGGATGAATGGATGCAACTCCACCCTTTTCTATGTATTGAACATTTTGGATAAATAGATGCAAATCCATCCTTAAATTTCTATGTATGAGCATTTTGGATGAATGGATGCAACTCCACTCTTTTCTATATGTATTGAGCATTTTGGATGAATGGATGCAACTCCATTATTTTCTATATGTATTGAACATTTTGGATGAATGGAGGAAAATCCATCATTTCTTATGTATTGAACATTTTGGATGAATGGATGTAAAATCTACCATTTTCTATGTATTGAAAATTTTGGATGAATAGATGCAACATCCACCCTTTCCTATGTAATCTCACATTTTACATTAGGAAAAAAGGGAGCTCATTTTGGGGCCTTTTACGGTTTGGAAAAATAAGCTCTCAACCAATCAACAGAGGGCCAACGTAACGTTGGAAATTCACAAAAATAAGAGAAAATAGATAAAAGAAATAATATTTTATGTAGGTACAAGCGTGCTACATTAATGTGGAGATTGATTTTTTATTCTCACAAGATCTTTGGACATGAAGATAGAATCTAGTCTGACATTTTCTCTGACAAGGGCCTTCCTGCTTCCACCTTCCTTTGAACTTTGAAATGTTGTGCTACCTTTCCTTCGAAAGGTCTACCATTCTACACCATTGCCTCATTGTGCAGCAGCCTCTTCTTTTCCAAAATTGCTCCCTTGATCCTGTTTGGCTTAGAGTAAGATGTTTCTTGTCAACTGTCTGTCTGCCCACTTTCTCTTTCTTGAAACTTCACTTTGTTATCTTGTTTACATTACTTTGCTGTGGTTACAGATTTACAAGGTCTCCATGGTGAATAAAAACTATGGCCGTTCTTGTGGAAGACGCTCTGTGGATGATAATGCTATGAAGGCAGAATTATACCACACATCCTTACCCCGTCGACCTACTTCTTCTATTTCTTCGGTAGAGAATTCAAGTACAGTCAAAACGGAAGGAACTTGGGAAAGGTTTAGTGTTTCGAAAGGAGCGTGGGTGCTCATGCAACCTAGCAAAAGAAAGAGACCCCAGACAAAAAACATTTTCTTGGCATCATGGAAAGGAAGAGTACGAGATTTTAAAATCACGAGAGGGAAGATATCGGTGAAAGAAGTTTTGATTCAACATGTGTACATGCATAAAGAACTTGTCTTGCGAGACTATCCAAATGATCTTCCGCAACACAGGTCTAATTGTATATTTTTCTATTGTGGTTTTGTTCTTTATGAGGTGTATGGATTTTTAAGATAAAGCTTTCTTTCTTTGCTTATTTACATTCTTGTGTTATTTTATTTCAGATTTATACCCTTCATTGTATGAGACATGGCAAAGCATCGATTGTATTCTGGGATTTATAGACGTTTTGCATGGATCGATAGGAGAACAACAATACCAAGGTCGATGTGCAACAGAGCTAGCTCAATCCGGTATATTTTTTACTAATCATTTTTATCAGTTTTGCTAGACAATGCTAACACACATGGTGTGTTAAGAAAACAAGACCTTCCGGCATGGAATTCAGTGGATTGGCCTCTCCCACATTTTAGTGTTACAGAGGCATATACGGCCAAGCTTTTCAAAGAAGTACAAAAAGCTCTGAGGCCCAATATTGCCCCACAAGGATAATAAAAATTTCTTTAGGCATGCCTCTCACAGTTTTTGTAGACTTGTTTAATACCTTTTCAGTGAAGGTTTCAAAAACAATGTTCACAGTTAAAGCAACAAGTTTGGCATGCATGCCACAATTTTTGGATAAAGGTTGGGATAAGAAGACATGTAGTTCAGTGTTTTGTGAGGTTGTCCAACCTTCTATGCAACTGAAGTACATGGTTACATCACAAAATTTTATTTTTTCTTTTTATTATAAGCGCAGTCGAATGCTAGGTACAAAACTAGTCCCAATGGATCAAGATGAAGATTCTTTTGGTGCAAAAAATAAACTTCTTGATATTGATGTTGTTGAGAATGGTGATGTGCTAGTCAATATCTCATTAAGACAATGTTGCTCCCTAGCTCAATTGCGCAACGACATTCTGTTTGAGACAGAAGGTTCTATTTCAAAGGACTTTTTATTTATCTACAACAATAAGAAGGTATACCATTTGACTTATCCTAGTCTCATTAAGCACTGCTATTAGTTTACTTTACTCTATTGTTTCATATTGCTTTTTTGCAGGTGCTCAAAAGAAGAGAGAGTTCAATAAAATGCAAAGACATTGAAAATTTAAAAATTGAGATAACACAGACTCCATAAACAAAGGTATTATATTCAATAAAGTAAAATTCTGTACAGAAGTGTTTAATTATATATGTAGAACATATTCTTGACAACCATTTTCTATTTATCTACAGGCTGATCTAGAGGCTGCTCTACATGGTCCAAGCTCACCGTATCATCTTTATTTGGAGAATCTATTTTCTGCTGCTCCATCCTGTCGTGTACAGTCTCTTGGTGCTGCTCCATTGTCTCCTCTACTGTCCCTGGAGCATCTGTTTGCTGCTGCTCCATCATCTCCTCAATAACATCAGCAGGTCCTTGTTCTTGTGGCTTCTCCTCATCAGCACTAGGTCCTTGTTTCCTGTGGCACCACATCAGCATCATCTGTGTCATCAAGGTGTATGATGACGGACTTTAGAGCTCTCACCCAACTCGACAGTAGCTGGTACAATAGGTTTGGGGGAGGCATACTTCAAAAACTTCCAAATTGTATCAGCTCTGAAACTATATACATAGTTCGAGCTGAAGCTATCTTCTCTCATCTGCAATGAGATATGATGATTTAGAACACTTTGTACCAATATCAAATTTTTTGAAGCTAAATGAAAATTATTTTTTCTTACAAGCTCTGGCTGTCCTATCTCAAAATAGCTTGAAAGTATATATTTGGCACTAATCAGCACTCTCCAGCCCGCAGCTACTTGAATCATCTTGTTGTGGTGTCTGGATAGTTGGAAAGATATGTTAGAAACTGTTAATATCTGAACAAAACAAAATTATTCAATAAGTTCAAAGGCATAGCATGAAATAGACATCAGTAGAGGGAACGACTTTCTACCTCTAAATCTATTGGCTCTATTGAATAACATTAGGAGGACAGTGATCCAATGCATCTAGAAGCCTTCTAATACAACTGCAATACATATAATTCAGTTAGTGTGCATTAAATCAAAATAATGAAGTTTAAAGTTAAAAATAGCACACAAACCACTTACAATTTCAGCTCTCTCGACCATATCGAATCAAATAAGGTGTCACTTTTGTCATTTTGTGAGTTGCATCATCTATTTCTCTCCTCACTTTATTGTCCACTTCTCTCACTAGACAACCGATATACTTTAAAAACAAGTTCAATACTAATATGTGCATGCAATCATATACCAAATCAAGAGACACGTCAAAGCCATATAGATCATAAAGTCTCCAGAAACTTGATCTACCTGAAAGACCTACCTCTTTTAGTATCTCTTCACATTGAGCTTGGGTGCTTGCTCGCTCTGCAAGAATTAAATGTTTGGACATCTCTTTGATAGATCTTTTCATTGGAGCATATCTGAATTTATACCTGTTTCGATCATACAAGTATCGCCCCGAGCCTGCACTGTCCAAAGTGGCTATTGCTTTGTCTCTACGACAGAAAGCTTGACCACCTTCTTTACATGATCCAATATTGCATTGAGTAGGATGGTCTCCAGTCACCATCATTAGCATAGCACGAGCTTGGAATCTTTGGTTATAAAAGTGGTCATCTGCAAAGATAGATGACACAGATAATTGAAGTGTAAGTCAATTCCATGTATGAAGAGACTTTCCAACTCATCCATCAAAGGTTTCATAAAAACATGGAAAAGTTTGCTTGAGCTTCCAACAACTTTCTTGCAACTGAATGGAATAAATAACACAGGTATCACTCCAATCAAAGATTTCTTCCCACAATTGAGAACTTTGATCTCAACCACACCACAATTTTCTTGGGTCGTCTTTGATGCTTGGAAGCCATCCCAATGTAATAATAAAGCAAAATTACGTGGATCTCCCTGTCCATTCAAAAGAAGACACATTAGGGTGTAGTAGTATGTAACACATTAAGGTGTAGTAGTATGTAATACACTTTAATATATATAACGCTTAAGAATATACATATAACAAAAGTCTTACCTTACAAAGTCTTTTGAGACCTTGTATTGGAGCTCGACAACCCTTACAAATAAACTTGTATATTTGCTCACTTTCATTCCAACCCTCTAGAAGTTCTTCTGATTTTAGTGAAGAAGGCCATGCTTGATAAGCTTGTTTACAATGGACATTATCACATATCAAGGGTAACTCAAAATATGATTGTGGATCCCAAAACTCTTTAACACTATTACACTTTGTACCATCCCAAAAATCATAAATTCTTTTCAAATCATCAAAGCTATTAGATACCAACCATCTCTCTTTATTTCGCCACATTTCCAACAAGTTAGGGCACAAAGATCTACTTTTTGCAAGAAGCTTCAATTGTTCACCAATGGGAACATAATCAAAACATAACATATCCTTTCTAAGCTTGGCACACTTGGAACACTTCTCACTGCATGTTAAGCAATCACGCTTTAATTTTTTCTTACCTCTTTCATTATTATTGCATTGACATTGAAGAGTGTCGCCAATGTAGCTATCTTCTTTACTTGGTGGATAGAGCTCAACATCATGCATAGAATTGTCTAATCCTTGGCATATTCTATATCGATTTGCATGAACCATACCAAGTGTCGAAAACATGGTATTTAACTGCTCCCAACATGTGGGAACACTTATGCCATCTAGATCTCCATCCCATGTTTCTGGCAACTGCACTAATAGTTTACTCAAGCTTGGTGTATTGATTTTATCTTTATCTGCTCTATTCCTAGAACCACCCATATCTCCAAATAGAATCCTAAGCATACTATCTTGAAATTCCACTGAAGCCTGATGTTCATCCCAAAGTGCTTGCAATTCAATCACCCTCTGTACAATTTTATCAACCAAAGACAACTCCATGTCAACCATGTCCTCCTCCTCCTCCTCCTCCTCCTCCTCCTCCTCCTCCTCATGGTGATAATGTTCATCATGTGTATCAATAAACACATTATTATCATCTTCATGCATCATCCCATGCAAAGGTCCATTGTCTTCTTCTCTAAGTTCTGAAGAGCCAAATCTTGAAGTTTGCAACCCAAGATTTGTTGCAATAGTTTCAAATCGCTCATCAATTAGCATATGCCTTGCATAAGTTGATGGAGCAACCATTCTTCCACCATGGCAATATGTTCTACATCTACACCACACTTTCCTTCGTCCAATAGATGAGTTGGATGGCTCTCCATGCATCGACCTATTATTTTCCATTGAATTAAGCTCACTCACATTTACTAAAACCGATGGATGTATATTTCCACGCAAGTCTTGGTGACAATGTGAATAATATGTCCTTCTGCTCATATCTTCATAACCAAGATGTGAATGCCTGCACTTGTAATTACATTTACATCTCCGTAGACTATTATCTATTGTTTCCATCTGAAATGGAAATGTAGTATTGTTCTAAAAATACAACATATAACATCTCTCTCTCTCTCTCTCTCTCTCTCTCTCTCTCTCTCTCTCTCTCTCTCTACTACACAATGGTGTAAGCTAATCCCACACAATGATGTAAGCTAATCTCACACAATGGTGTTA